>NW_008331125.1:4316530-4341780 GCF_000622305.1 Nannospalax galili | reverse complement strand
ATTTCATTACAACAGCATTGACATATTCAATAACAATTTCCAGAGCTAAGATGCATATCTTTCAAAACCAGCTGTAAATTTTTAGGTTTATGGTTGAATTAATACAGTTATACAATATTGTACTCTGTATAAACCCTATAAGACATAAAATTAAATGAGGTTTTAAACTTTAAAAAAGATCTCCATTTCATTATTAAAATACAGTTTTATACAGAAAAATTCATTTTTAATACAATTGACACTAAGATGCACATGCGTTTCTAATCTCTATATATCTGATTATTACTAGTCACAGTCGGTTTCTTTCTGAGCTCCTTGGCATCTGAGCATGGATATAAAGTCATCAGGTAGATTTCAGTGGTAATGTTTTTCACATCTACTAATAATTAAGGAGCAAATTTTTATGCTTTGAAGAATTAGTTTTTTTCTTTATTTTATTTTATTTATTTATACACCTACTTCCCAGGTAGCAACTATGGCAGAGGGGTGAGACAATATGAGAGATAAATAATGCCTAACTAGTTTTGAAAACCAGAGGGAACCATACTACTCCTACAACCTACTGACAAATTATACATAGCAGATCAAGAAATATATGTCTAAGTAAGGTTTATCTGAGAACAACTGGTCTTTGCCCAAGATAAATCTACATGACACACAGTAATTAAAAATACCAGACTGGTGGAATTAACCTTCTTGGGTATTTAACAGGCATACTTTGAGGTCTATAATAATTTGTTCAGAGGGACATCAAGGACACTTTTTGCTCCTTGCCCTCCTAGGTTGACTAGTTCCAGGGGACTATGAGCATCTCTCAAAATGTCCTATGATGGTGGTGGGGTCACCTGTCTTCTTAATCAAGGAGGCCGAGGAGACCCCACCAGATGGACTTGAACCAGTGTCCAGTCTATAAAGAGGAGGGTCAACACAGAGGAATCATTTCCTCCATGCTTCCAAATGAAGCCAACCATAGTTGAGCAGGACCTTTGACTTATCTTCACATAGGCAGAACTGGTAAAAGAAAGGAACCAGGGGCTCCTCCCAAGCCCATGTGACCCCTGAGGAACAGATTCTCAAATGACCTTAAGAGTAAAATAAATCAGTTTATCTGGACCAACTGTACAGCCTTAAACACCCAAAAGGAAAGTATAACCAAAGATTAAAGGGGTTAAGAGTCCTAAGAGTCCATATGTATAGCTAAAGGCTACATAACAAGCAACAATGCCAGACAGGTGATACCTTCTTTTGAGTTGTTGGTCAGGGTGGCCGAAGGGACTCCCAGATAGTAACCCAGCACAGAACTGGGAAAATGAACAGCAGACCCCAATCGTATCCAAAGGAATACTGACAACTGATTACCACTAGTGAGGAACAGCTGACCCTCCTAAAACAAGGACCTCTAGATAGGCTGACTAGATTCACCAGAAGGGCAAGTAGTGGGGAATGGCTGGGGGTGCCGACAACACAGCAGACAGTAGCTGGAAGGTTCTTTTAAGTAGTCCCCTAAGTAATTGAAGGGAGACAGTAGAGCTAGACGCCTGTGTGAGAATTCTTGTTTGGCTGTCACTTTGAAGCTGTGTCACTGTAGCTCTCCCAGTTTTCTGGTAAAGAGCCTTCTTTTTGTGAATGAAGGGAAACTCAGTGGCCAGCCTGATGCATCTTATTAAGGTAGCATAAATAGCAGAAGGCTGAGAGCGCACTTTGGATTTCATCGTTCAGCACTCAAGTTTCTATCAGGCACTTGAAATCATAAGGTAAATCTGAGCCCTTGATGTTCCTAAAGGGATCTCCTTCCTTTGCCTTCAGGTTTATCCCTCACCTGTGACTGAGGCTTGTGGGAGGAGTGTAGATAGATGAATGGATGTTTACATCTTGTGCCCCACTCCCAATCAGGGTGGCTTTCCCATGTATTTAGGGAAAAGGAATGTGGAAGGTTTGTTCTCTGGCCAGGTAGACCAGAGCTGATTGATACACAGAGGTGGTAGAAAGCATTTTCAGTTGACAGTAAGCTTAGCTAGAGCTGTCCAAGGGGGAGTTGCTTCCTTGGTTGGGGTGAGTCTTGTATTTCTGGATTATACACAGTATCCAGCTACCATTGATCATAGAGCTTGTAGAAGGTTCCTGTGAGATTCTAAGTTGAAGGTGCATTGCCTCCAAATGCCCTTTTCTCCCTCGTGATTTCGTATCATATGTATAGCTACAAGGATGTGTGTGTGTGTGTGTGTGTGTGTGTGTGTGTGTGTGTATGAGCTTTCCTCTGTGTGATATCAAAGAAAATAACTGTGTTACTTAGATTGTGATGGTGGATGAGGTTTAGTAGGCTTTGCAGTTCTACCTATAGTTGCTGATCATAGACATTGTAATTTGGGGGGCATATATTATACATACTACAGAAAAAAAGCACTAAATTTAAAAAAAACATTCTGTGTGAAAGTTCGTGAAAAAGACCCCTACCCCTGAAGGTGATTGGCAGTCTGGTGGCAGACTAAAATAAGTGTGAAAGGGGGAGGGCAGTTTGGTTGAGAAGAAAGCTGAATAGACTGACCGACTTATACTTTAAAAGTTAAAAATGGAAGAAGAAAAGCACACTCCCTCACAGCTAGATCTTTGCCCTTGTATGCCACAGAAGAGTAAAGTAGAAATGCTGTGGTCTAACTCCTTGCTGTAGGTATGATCATGATGTACTGCAATGAATGTTTCATTGGGCTATGCAGAACATTTCAGAGTGGCTGTAGATTAGCACTTTTTTTCGCTGTGTTGGGGAAATAAGTGGTGATGTTAACTTGAATATTTCTACCTGGCTCCTCTTTTCTTGCTGCTGTCCAGAACCATCTTGTTTCTAAAAGTGAGAACTTTTCTGTAGTATGTGAAGGCAGAAGCTAAACTGCCCTTTCTTTCCTCCTAGGTTTCCACTTGAGTGGCACAGTGACAGAACCTGCAGTACAGTCGGAGCCAGAAGCCATCTGCAGTGTGGCCATCAGCTTCGATCGTTGCAAGATTACCTCAGTGACCTGCAGCTGTGGAAACAAGGACATATTTTATTGTGCCCATGTTGTGGCACTGTCTTTATATCGCATCCGCAAGCCAGACCAGGTCAAACTGCATCTTCCCATTTCAGAGACTCTCTTTCAAATGAATAGAGACCAACTACAAAAGTTTGTACAGTATTTGATCACAGTGCACCACACAGAAGTTTTGCCAACTGCTCAAAAATTAGCAGATGAAATTCTTTCCCAGAATTCAGAAATCAACCAAGTTCATGGTGAGTATGAACAGATTGTATAAATTTCTTTCTCTAGGTTATTTTGCATTTATCAGTTCAATTCTGCATAAAATTAACTGTAAAATAAACATCAGCAACGTTTTCTGATAGGAGAGAGAGAGGGAGGGAGGGAGAGAGAGAGAGATCGATCACCTTAGCTTTGTATCCTAAAACATTTGTTTTGAAGTATTTTATACTAGACAGCAAGTTCTTTTTGAGAGAGCTAGGTGATGGGACCCTGCTTGGTAGCCTGGACTGTGCGTGAACTCAGAATTGTCCCACCTCAGTTTCCTGCCTCGCCTGAGCTTACATGTGTACCGTAGCACATCTGGCTCTAGCAAGCTTTTTATGTTGAGAAAAATCTCTTCTTTGTTAAAAGATTAGTTCTTAAACTTCTTCTATATTTACTAATATTTCATTAAATACTAGATATTAGTAATATAAAGCATTTGTCCTTTAATTTGCCCTTTTTAGCAAACTAATGTGCATATTCAATTTTTAAAATTTTTAAAATGTACTTTGTAATGCAGGAAAGCCTCTGATGTGGTCCTCATATTAAGAAAACAGATTTGGTGTGTTTCATACTCAGAGCACCCCAGGCCACACTAGAGCTACACGGCAAGTCTATAGCCACATGTGGCAGGTGATTATCATACTGCATAATACAGCTTTAGAGTATTCTAGGAATGAGAATATCACTATTTGTCCATTCCACCGTTGATGGGTGTTGTCTTCAATAGCACTGCTATTAACATTCTTTTACAAGCCTCCTGGTACTGTGAGATATATGGTTTTTATGTTAGAGGGAAATTGACACAGCCATATTTCTTCTAGTGTTCCCCATATCAGGCTCAACTTTATTAAAGTAGCTATCATAAGGTGTGTGAAGCATTTTACTTGGAAGAGGCTGCCAGTGTTAAGTAACAGGAGTATAAACAACTCTGCTACAGAAGTACCTTCGACCCACCAAAAGCTCATGGATTCAAGAGCTTTTCGAGTAGGCTGCTTCTGTGTCAGATCATCTTTCTCAAACCTTGCTGGCTTGTGAAAGTTCAGACCAGCTAACAGTCATACCAAAGATGTCTCAGGAGTGTGTTTAGGGATTCTTATTATTCAGTGGAAGTCAACAAATAGAATGTAACATTTCTTAAGAAATTTGTGGGGCTGGAGAGATGGCTCAGCAGTTAAGAGCACTGACTGCTCTTGCAGAGGACCCAGGTTCAATTCCCATCATCCACACAGCAGCTGGCTGTCCTTAAACTCCAGTTCAAGCCCTCTTCTGACGTCCATGGCATTGCACAACATGAGTGCACTCACATACATACAGGCAATACAATCATATACATAAAAATTAAAATATAAATAATAATAATAAAATATATATATAAAAGAAATTTGTGCATTCTTTTTTCCCCCTTAGTTCAAATAATGCATTAAAGTCTCTGTGTTCTCTGAGTTTTGGTTTAACCAAAAGTCCACATCAATAACCAGCTATTCACTGCATTCATTTATTTTACTTACTTTGAATCCTAACAGCTCCCTGGGTTTCTTATCTAAAAGATTTTAAAATCCATTTCCATGTTGAAATAGTGTCCCTAGTGAAATAATGTAAACTAAGGTTGCTTGCAGGAATGTGTTCACGTGACATTTCTTTGAGTTTTTGAGATTGGAAGGAAAAATGTTTTAAGGAAACTATTAAGAAGAGAGCAGGTTAGCTTTGAACTCTGATTTTCCAAGAACTTGTCGGAGAATAGCTTCATGAGAGCATTGAACTTCAGCAGCTTTCTCTCCACTTAATTTATCATCAGATTTGCTCCCAGCTGGAAATGGGCCAGTTACACAAGGCCTTTCCTGCCTTCCAGTCTAGATATAGTAGAGGTAGTCTGAACATAGACTTAGTCATGTTAATTCAGTCCTTGTCAGATCTTTTTTTTCATTTCATTGTGCTTTCATAAAATTTCCTATATAACTTAATTATAAAATTAATTACTGTATGCTAAATGTGACTGCATACATGTTAATAGCCCATCAAAGGGATTGCCACTTGTAATTCTGTACTTTTTAAGCAAACATTTTGCTTTTCTCTAAGTTATTTGAATTGATGTTTTTCTGGCCATTTATGTTTCCTATTAAAATAGGTATACTAGCCAGGTTTGGTGGTATATGCTGTAGTTCCAGTACTTTGGGGAGGCAGAGGCAAGAGGATTGCAAATTTGAGATTAGTAAGACCCTATCTCAAAGCAACCGCTCCTCCTTTTGCAAAAGACATGTATTCTAAATTGGCAAATTGTAGCATAGGGACAGAATATTGAATTTGAACCTGGAGGCTTAGAGTTCATTGTTATTTTTGATATGCATTACTTGATTGACCTTGAGCGGAACTCATTTTTTCTTATACTTAAAATACTCATAATCTTCTGGTGACAGTGTTAAAAAATTAATGTTATGATGCAGATTTGTATAATAATTATAAAAAGATTACCAAGTATATCTCACTGAAGCAATCAGATCACAAATGAGAAGAGAGCAGAGGGCCAGTAAGTTTTTAATATATTTATATTTGAATTTAATTAATTATTTTTGAGACAGAGCCTCCCTGCAGCCCCAGCTGGCCTGGAACTTGCTACGTAGACTAGGCTGGCCTTGATCTCAGAGAGATCCACCTGCCTCTGCCTCCCCAGTGCTGGGATTAAAGGTGTGTACCACCATGCCCAGCTCAAATATATTTTTGAAAACATTGATGGATAGTGGATCATAGTATTTTGTCTTTTCCATGCAGTCTTTGTTATTTCACTTTAATAAAAGTAGTCTTAAAATTTAATGACTCCTGGACCTGGAGAGATGGCTCAGCAATTAAGAGCACTAGCTGTTCTTGCAGAGGACCTGGGTTCAGTTCCCAGAATCCACATGGCGCCTAACAGTGGTCTGTCTATACTCCAGTTCCAGGGTATCTGATGCCCTCTTCTGGCATTGCATGCATGTGGTATACTTATATACGCACACAAAATACACATAAAAGTTTTTTAAAAATCTAAAATTAAAAAAAAAATTCTAAGTTTGGAGGAATCATAAATCTCTAGCACATGAAGAATTTGCTAGGGCATAATACAGAGATAGGCAAATTACTTTTAGCTCAGTAATCTTCAGCCTGTCTCTTCATCTCAAATTTTATCTTCCCTCTCATACTATGTTGCCTCTGTGACCTCATCATTCCTGTCTCCCCACTAATAGGGGAGATAGGAATTAAATGTACTGTAAGACTGTTTAGTATTTAAGAGTTCCATCTTTAAAGTTAGACTAGTCTAAGTTAGAATACTGCCCTTATCCCATCACTTTCAAGCCTGGTTACTGGTGGCAAGTACCTCAATCTCTTTTGGCCTCAGATTTTTTTTATTTGTAGAATGCAGACAATAAAGAGTATATATTTTGTGTGGTCAAGAAAGTTAAAAGAATTAAAACTAGTTCCTAGTATCACTATCATTATAATGTGGCAACTAAGCTGTATCTGCAAGGGGCAGTAGCAGTAATTGAAAGTATTTATGAACTGGTTGTCAGATTGATTTACTTATTTTTATCCTATGTATATGAATGTTTTGCCTGCATGCCTGTAAGTGCACTTGTGTCATGCAGTGCCCGTGGAAACCAGAAGAGGGCATTGGATCCCCTGGAGCTAGAGTTTTAGATGGTTGTCAACCCTTATGGTGCCGGGAACTGAACCTGGATCCTCTGAAAAAGCAGCCGGTGCTCTTAACCACTGAGCCATCTCTCCAGTCCTGTTCATAGGATATTTTGAGACTGGGGCTAGCTTAGTCTGACCTCAGACCTTCTGTCTCCCTGCCTCAGCCTCCTGGGTTCGTAGGATTGCAGGCCTATGCCACCATCCCCAGTTCAGAAACCAACTTTTAAAAACACCATTTAAAATAATCTAAGCAAACTATTCTTAAAACATAAATATGGTAGAGCTCTTTTTGAGAAGTCTGAAGAGTTTAATGTGCAAAAAATAAGACTTTCTGAGAACTTTACATAAATATTTATATTTCTGTGCCAAGTAATTATTAACATGTTTTATTTGATAAATAATGGAAAATGATTTAACCTGTTTACATACACTGTTTATATGCTGCATTTTTAATGAGCACTGGAAAATGTACAAGTGCTTTATTGCTTTTTATCCATATAAAGTGTATGATTACTTCTGTTCATGAATAAATGTACTTTTGTATGCTGAAGTAAATTAAATAATAAGAGATGAGCAATAAAGTCAGAAGAAAGGAAAATAATAAATGAGAGGGGCTACAGTGCTGCCAGGCCTATTTGAGGTCCCTGTGATCCATACTGATAGTCTGCTGCTTACTTACTTCCTTGGCATTTAGCTAAAGAAGGTGGTTTGTTAAAGCAGAACCATGTGCATGCCAGGCCTTCTGCCATTCACTCCCATAACTTAGAAAACATACTGTCCTCTACTGACTTCTGGAGAGGACACCACATTCTGTCCTGGTGAGGACACCACATTCTATCCTGGTAGCGCATTACAGGAGCTGACCATAGAGGAAAAGAGCTGAGAAAGGGTCTTGCTCTTTGAACTACAACAACATTATAAATCGAAGTAAAAGCATTAGCTAGTCACCATCTTGAAATGAGAATTTAAGAATAAAATTTAAGTATTTTCTAAAGAATGTGTTTATTCAGTACACATCTTTTAAAGTAGTGTTCTATTTTTTCTTTCTTTTGCTCTAAAGAAATACTTCTGTTTGAGTCTGAGTCACTGAAGTTTGCTGCCTTGCCCATTTCAATGCCAATAGTTGATGTCACCATTTTGCCTTCAGCTTGTAAGACAGGTGTATCCACCAACTTAAATGTTTCCTTGTTGTAACAGCAGGCATTAAAACTGTAGGAGATAGCATTCTTCCATAGGTCCCTCAAAAGAGACTGAATTAATTACCTTCGTAGTACAGACATCTGCTGTCTGCAGTCTGCCCTAATAGACTAATTTGACAATTCCTACAGAAAAGAACATTTCTGCTAATTATAATAGTTAAAAGCATTATGGGTGCCAGTGAAATGGCTCAGTGGAGAAGGACTCTTACCATCAAGCCTCATGTCCTGAGTTTGATCCCCAGAACCCACGTAGTCAAAGGAGAGAACTACATGAGTTATCCTCTGACATCCATGTACATTCCATGCATGGCACATGTACACACATGTGTGGGTTGTTAATGTATGTTATGTATGTATGCAGGTATGTGTGAATGTACATATACATGTACACATAATAAAGTTTTTTAAAAAGCATTGTTTGATTGAAAGCATTATGGTAACAGTTAGGTCACAGTTAGTAGATTAAGAGAAGTTAGAATTACCTTATAATCCTGAATTAGAGCTCAAAGCTGTGGGTAGCTTCATGGATCAAACACAGCAGAAGCCCATTGTACACATAATCTTTCATGGCTCAGTTTAAAATGTACAGGATGATTTGGTGTTGTCTAATACTTAGAGGTGGCTACATCTATGGCATGAGACAGTTGCTTTATTAAGTATCTTTTAAAAAATACTTTATCATTTTTATTTTATGTGCATATATGTATTGCTTGCATGTAGGTAAGTGCACCCATGTTGTGCAGTGCCTGCGGAGGACAGAAGAGACTATCGGATCCCCTGGAACTCGAGTTTATGGACAGTTGTTAGCTATGATGTGGGTGCTGGGATTCGAACCTGGGTCTTCTGCAAGAACAGTCAATGTTCTTAACCTCTGAGCTATCTTTCCAGCCCCTGCTTTATTAAGAATCTTAAAATATGTTCCATTCAGTACACTGGAGAAGTGCCTGTGTGATGCCTCAGAATCCTGAATGCTTTTCATTACACTGTCCACAGTGTGCCAATATACTTAACATTTTCTCCAACTACAGAATCCTTTTCCTCTGCCCTTTTTGAATCCCTGGTCAAAAGTTCTGATTCAGCAGGTCCGAAGTGGTGCCTGGGCATCTAATCAGTATGCCTTAGGAATTTTGATATGCTTTTATTTAGGAAACTATTGTGATGAGGGGATTTTAGTATGGAGCTAAAACTAAGAGAGTTTAGTAGTAGACTTAGACTAGACAGTGGTTCTTCATGTCCATGAATTCTCCTTCATCCTCTGGTGTCACATTACCAAGGTAGGGGATAAATCAAATTCACATGTATCTCTGTGCAGAAACAAGAGACATTTAAGCTGTTTCACTTTATCCCCCAATAGATAATTTCACTTTCCCTGAAGTCTTGAAATTGAAGAATTAAACTTCAGTAATAAAATGCCCACAAAGATTAATTATACAGTTACAAATATTATAGCATTTACAATTATAAATATAAATAAAAGTAAAAAACATGACAGATTTTAAAACATTCATTGGGCCATTTAATTTATAAGTGTAATGATTCTGGTTCTTGCCTAACTCAGGATATTTAATAGCAAATGTATAAATACATGAATTATGTTTCTCTTTGCATTCCTTTCTCAAAGTGAAATGCTGAAAGGTTTGTCTTAGATTATAGATGGCATTAATGAGTAGAAATAAGAATTTTTTTTGAGACGGTGTCTTCCTGTAGCCCCAGCTGGCCAGGAACTCTCTGTGTAGACTAGGCTGCCTCAGAGTCACAGATACTTACCTGCCTCTACCTTCCCAGTGCTGGGATTAAAGGCATGCATACTCTGCCTGGCCTAACTCTTACACATTTATATAAGGCTTTGGCAAATACCCTAATGTGTACAATCAAGACATATTAGGATTTAACTAGTTAGTTGCCAGTATTAAAATTTATTTTTAAATATTTTCTTAGATTTGGTTTAATTTGTTAGCTAGCTAGCAAGTGGTGCTGGGGATTGAACCAGTGGTCTTATTTATGGTAGGCAGACAGTCTACCACTGAGTTATATCCCCAGTCCAGCAGTAAAGTTTAATATGTGCAGGGCTGGAGAGATGGCTCAGCAGTTAAGAGCACTGACTACTTTTGCAGAGAACCCAGGTTTGATTCCCAGTATGCCCATGGCAGCTAACGACTTCCTTGGGCATTGCACAGCACAGGTGCACTTACACACATGGAAGCAGTACACTCATACACATAAAAACAGTAGCCAGGCGTGGTGGTGCACACCTTTAATCCCAGCACTCAGGAGGCAGAGGCAGGCAGATCTCTGTGAGTTCAAGGCCAGCCTGGTCTCCATAGTGAGTTCCAGGACAGCTGGGGCTACAGGGAGACCCTGTCCCAAAAAGACAAAAAAAAAAAAAAAGTTTAATATGTGCATTTACACTTCAGGGAGAATTATTATCATTATTGATACCAAATTTCCTGGTTTATAATATATGTTGCACATGTCTTAATATGTCAAGAAGTACAGAAAGTCAATTTTTATTATCTACTAGTTATCTTTCCTTTCATTCATATACTAAGTAACAGAGTTTTCTGTAATTCATCAACAGACTTCTAATTTTCATTGTCTGGCTAATTTTTTTTATTGCTGCAATGTAGAATTTTGGAACTGAGGTGGTGGAAGCTTAAGAGCCTTAATTTATCAGAGATGTATACTTTTCTAAACTGTTCCTAGAAGTGAAGTCTTCAGAATTCTAATGAAGGCTTAGAACCTTGTGCATCCTTTCAACCTATATATAGATTTTATAGATTATTTGCAGTTTTTGTGGTTTTATCCACAGACCACTTTCTCCAGTGCCTTTCTCCTACCCACAATGCTCTTAAGAAGTAGGTCAATTCTGAAACTAGATTACCATAAACCTCAAGGCCAAACCAGTTTTCTTAAAAACTGGGGAAAACACAGTTCATATATTTATATTTTAGTTATTTCTCCATTTGGGCAAGGACCAGAGTCTATGTATATAACACCTTAAAGAGTCATACACAAAAAAGAGGTCTAACCATTGTGAGGGTAGGAATTGGATTCGTTTAGCCCACATCATCAGAAGAAACAATGGAAATGAATTAGTAGTAGCTAGTTTGACTATATTTTTTAACTAAACTCATGACCTAAAATAAACACTGCCCCTTCTATCTCCCAATTTGGTCCCTCTGTATGTCAATGACTTGTCCAATAATCTGTCTAGCAGTTTAATCTAGAAACCCCTATCTCTCTGTATCCCTTGATCTTTCCTATACCTTACACGTCCATCTACTTTTTCACTAAGTCTTGGATTTAAGTCTTCAGTTTCTGTCACATTTCTTTGCTATTCTCATTGCCATTTTCAAGTTGCCCTCATCATCCTGTGTGACCTATCAAAACAGCATCCTCACTCTGAAGTGTTTTTACTCCAATCTGTTTTCCATATTTTAGATAGTTATATTTTTATTTAAAACATTTTTACATATATTTATTAATTTTGTGTATGTGTGATTATGTGAGTGTGCATGTGCCCCACAGCACACATATCAGAGAACAACTTTTTTTTATTTGTCTTTTTGAGACAGTCTCCCTCTAGCCCTAGCTGACCTAGAACTACAGTCTGAACTTGATCTCACAGGGATCACTTGCCTCTGCCTCCCAAGTGTTGAGATTAAAGGTGTGCGCCACCACACTCCAGTTTAGAGAACATTTTTTTTTTTTTTAAAGAGTCAATTTTCTCCTTCTACCATGTGGGTCCTGAGAATTGAACTCAAATCTTCAGGCTTGGCAGCAAGTGCCTTTATCCACTGAACCATCTTGCCAGCCCAATGGTTTTAAGTACATACCTAAATATATTTATACAGTTCTAAGTTTTTGAAGTATGAAAACGTATTCATGAAGAGGCTTATATCCCTGTATAAGCAGATTACTCATTTTAAATAGCCTTCCCAGATAGAGAGATGCTTTTGTAGCCCCTGCTGGCCTAGAACTTGCTATGCAGACCAGGCTGGCCTGGAACTCACAGAGATCTACTTGGCTCTGCCTCCCAAGTGCTGGGATTAAAGGTGTGCACCACTACGCCCGGCTTAGAAGATGCGTTCTTTAGAGAACCTTATTATTGAGTCCAGTATAGTAACACATGATTTCAGAGGCAGAGGCAGGTGGATCTCTGTGACATCAAGGCCATCCTGGTCTACAGAGCAAGTTCCAAGCCACCTGGGGCTACAAGGAGACTCTGTTGTCTTCAAAAACAAACAAAACCTTGTTATCAACATGAAAGGTGGTGTTTTATGTGTATTTTTCTTTCCTTTGGAAGAAAATATTTCATTGAACAATATTTCTTAGACCTATTTCCATTGTAGTGCATGGAGAATCTCCCCATTTTTTATGGATGAAAACTTAATATTTCATGGTAAGAATGTTGAAGTTGATGCATTTGAGGATAAAGAATATTCCATTCTACTACTTCAGGTAACCTTGTCATGAACTCCCCGTTTATTGCTCTGAAGGAAAGGAACTAAGCTCCTCAGCCACAAAAGCACGCAGACTCTTTGTTTCCCCTGGATTGTCTTGAACTCTCTGTCCCTCATCCTCTGCCCTGGAGTTGAAGGACTCATTTTTATTTCTTTCAAGTACCACATTCTTTCTTTCCTAAAGTATCTGCCCAAGTTCTTTCTTAGTCTCACATGCAAACATCCTTCCTTTCCCTGCTTTTAAAAGTTGGCCTCTAATTAGCTTCTGATACACTTAAAGCAGATCTCAGTTTAGTGCCATTTCCTGAAGGTGTGTTTATTGTTGCCATCTGTGGCTAACTCCAAGTTCTGATATGTCTCTCAAACCCTGACTTCTTTAGGAAACTAGCATTTATATTTACTATTATTACATTGATTCTTTTAATTTTTTCATCTTCCTCAAAACAATGCTGTCCAACTAGTAAGCCGCAATTCAACTGTTGTGGAATTAGTGTAAAAGATTATAACAAATCCTTTAACAATGAAATAGAATAGAAAATATCAGATCATTTTACTTAAGGTGGGGTATTTCTCTTCAGTCAGACTTCTCAGTTTAATAGATAGCTGTGATCATATAAGCACATAGACACATAAGAATATTGGGTATGATGTAAAATGTATTTCTTACTGTGGGTCTTAGTCAAAAAAGTTTTCAAACTTTCTTAATTAGGCTGTAAGTTTTGTGATAACAGGAATTCTATTTTGAATACTATTCTGTCTCCACGTCTGTCAGAGTGATAGGCTGGCTCCAAGTTAGACACTAAATATTCTGACTGGCTGAAAGAATGAATCCCACTTTCGATGGTAGTTCTTGCCCCATTGCAGCCTTTACCTAGGATTTTGTAGCCCCTGTTTCTGTGGAGCTGTTAGTGATTATTTCCTTGACTAGTTCAAACTTGATCATTAAATAACTAACAGAATTATATATGAAAATTGTTTAAGAGTTCATAAAGGAATAGACACCAAGAATTAAAGGTTTTCAGACTTAAAATCTTTTGCTGTTTCTTACAGATCTTAGGCTAAAATGCCATTATTTTATTTTCTTAAAAATAATGGAGCTTGCTTTTTTTCTAAATATCTGGGCAACTTTTAAATTTCTAAGATAGTCTTAATACACGGGGTTTATTACATAGCTGTTATCTTTTATGTGTACCTCAGCATTTAAAATATTTATGTAGTTTGGCAAGGTGATACTCCAACCTGGTTTAGTACAACAGCTGCACTGCCTGCTCCCGTGTGGCTTGATTTCCCTTTTTAATCTTCAGTTTTCTGCAACTGAAGACTTATGTCAGCATGTAGTTCATACAGTAGCAGATAATGGTGAAGGCTTCTTGAATTATCACAGTGAAGAATGAAATACTCTGCTGAGTTTACTTGTTTCTTATTTTCCCACTGTCTTTGAAAAACATTTTTCTAGCATGTTTTACATAGGTCTTCCCACATCATACATTTACAATAGGACATTTTTGTGACTCTAATTCTTTAGAAGACTTGTAAACTTACCTTTAAAGAGTCTCTGGTCCTAAAATTGGAACTATTTCAGTTCTAAAGCAATCTGCATTTGGCTTAGCACAAATCAGTAAAGTCTTGGAAATGAGTAGTTTTGCATTTATTTTCAGTCATAAATTTGTATATATAGTTGAAATTGAGATTAGCTTTAAAAGTGTCTAGGAAAAAAATAGGGAATCTTAATTATTTTCAGATCTGTTATCAGAATCCTTTGAGTAGAGTTTTTATCTAGCACATGTTACTTTTTTCTTTCTAGGTGCTCCTGATCCAACAGCAGGTGCTAGTATAGACGATGAAAACTGCTGGCACTTAGATGAAGAGCAGGTTCAAGAACAGGTTAAACTGTTCCTTTCCCAGGGCGGGTACCATGGATCAGGGAAGCAGCTTAATTTGCTCTTTGCAAAGGTATGGTTGTCTGTTTTTAAAGAAATATTCTAAGTATATACATATATATGGAAACTATATAAGATTGTGTTTAAAGTGGGATAAAGATAATGAATCAATTAGAAACTTTTGTGTTATAATGCAAACTTTATCTGGCTTAAGTGACCTTAGACAAGACGGGATTTTTTTTTTTTTAATTTTCTGTGTATGCGTGTAATTGCCTGCATGTAGGTAAATGCACCCGTGTCGTACAATGCCCACGGAGGGCAGAAGAGGCTGTTGGATCCCCTGGGACTGGAGTCACGGATGGTTGTTAGCTGCCATATGGGTGCTAGGATTCGAACCCAGGTCTTTTGCAAGAACAACCAGTGTTCTTAACCATTGAGCCATCTCTCCAGCCCCAAGATGGGATACTTTTTACTCTCCATTCCTATACAGTGAAGATAATTTGTACAGTTTTAATTAACTTCTTTCAATAGTAAAAGCAAAGTAAGTAGTTTAATGTAATTTATCTTTTTAAGTTTTTCTTTTTCTAATTTCCCCAAGAGCATAACTTTAAATATAATTCTTTAATTTTGTTTTGTATATTTAGCTTAATAATTTCAAGTACATTTATGTCAATTTCAAAAGTGTGTGTTATAGTTAGTAGTTTTCAAAGCTCTAATCATCTATGTATAAGCCTTGGTAAACTGTCAGTTTGCTCATCTACAAAATTAACTAATAGTAATCTATCTCCTTAAATTGTTGATAATGATAACATTTGACTACTGAAAATTGATGACTTGAGAAGTACAGGTATCTTTAATATGAGATACCTTTGTGAGCAGAAGCTGTTTCTTGCTTTATTTAGAACATTTAGTACTATACAGAAACATTTCTAAATATGGGACAAAAATGTTTTTTAATACTAGGACTGGGGAGAAGGCTCAATGTGTCAAGTGTTTCTTGCATAAACATGAGGACCTGAGTTCAAGACCCTAGAAGCCATATAAAAGCTGGGTGCAGTGGAGATAGGCGGATCCCTGGAGCTCATTGCAAGCCAGCCTAGTCAGTTAGTGAACTCCAGGTTTGGCAAGAAGCCTTGTCTGAAAAAAATTAAGTGGAATGACAGAGAAGGACACTCGACATCGACTTTTGGCCTCCACATGCAGAAGCACGCATGTGCTTATTAACCAACACATGCACACACATCCACATGAACACAAACATTGAAGCAATATTAAATCAGTATTTTCTTTGAGGGTATAGTGTATTATAGATAACTTACTAAAGTTGTTTTTAAAAGCACAGTTAATTGTATTCATTGATTCTTTGGTTAAATAACTTCTAATCACAATAATTAAAAGTTGTGGAGTTGTTTTGTGTTCATTTATTTTTAATTCAGAAATTTTAAGTGAATTCTGTTATTGAGTGTGTTCAAAGAATAGTGTGTTCTGTTAAAAAGATTTTATTTTTCTAGGCCATATGTAGGTTCAGGTTTCCAAAAATTAGTTTAAAATGTAATACATTTAACCGCTCAACTACTTTCTTGGTGCACAAGCACCTCAGACTCGTGTATTTCCTCAGAATCGACATTCTGAAAATTTATTGACCATAGGCAATAGATGTACTTGAGTGGTTAATAGACATTTCTGGTTTCTATGCTTAATAGTAAAGCATTTATTTCATTAATATTGCTAACCAAGTAATAGGTTAGAAACATCAGTAAAATAAACATTAAATCAAATCCTTTAGATTTTCAGACGCAGGAAACATTTCACATGTTCTCATTTCAGCAGAGCACATTGTGGCCAAGTGGAAACACAATGTAAAATATGCATTATTAAACCAGTCTGTGGTTTTTGTTTTGTCCCATACATATATGTTATGTATGCCATTACCATGTGAAATAAGAGCAACATTTAATTTTGGAATTAGTAGCATGTTTGAAGTTAAGGGAAAGGTGAACTCTAATGCTGGCTGTTGGGTTAGTTCTGTGGGCAAGTTGCTTAGTTTCTCTGAGACTTGGTTTTATTATTCCTGAAATGGGGATTATAATGCAGTCTATTCTATGCAGTTGTTTAAAGATTAAATAAAACTCTCTAGCACAACATCCGGTAAATGACAACTCCCTTTCTTACTCCAAGCCTTCACCTGTTCATGACTTTTTAATGCTTCCATATTGGGAATAAACTTTTTTGGATGGTTGAGATAACTCTCCCAGCAGTCTTTGTGGTTCAGGGAAGAAGTGCTTGTAGGTTCTTTACAAGGCTCAAATTCTCAAGTTACTTATTTTGGCCCAAGCTTATGGCAAGACCTGTGGCCTAGATTGGGACTGTTTTATTGCAGATGAGCCTTTTTTGGTTGTTTACTTGCCTGTCACATAGAATCCAGAAAAGAGAATTCCCATCACCCCTCCTCACGTGCAGCATATAATCTTGTTCCAATAATTTCCCACAGATACAACTAGTGTTTACTTGGAATTCTTATTTGTTAAGTACATAGTAAGCAGCATATACCTTGGGAATGGATGCATTCATTTATGGCTTTCTGCGGAGAGAATTATCTTTGTACAAGTTTCTTTTTCCATTGTTTGTTTGAGAAGTGGCTCATTCATATACAATGAGCGTTCTTAACCCCACAAGCCCTGTCCAGTTCCTCTTGCCGTTGCAAACAACATTCCCATTTGAGTGAATGCACAGCCCTTTGTATCTACAGCTTCTGCACTGACAGATTAAATTGTCTATGGATTGAAAATACAGTGAAGACTATGATGATGCTCACATCTGTACCGGACATTTATGAATTTTTTTTCTTGTCATCATTTTTTAAATGATACAGTATAACAACTATTAGCATAGAATTTAGTTTTGTTCAAGGTAACTTAGAGATAAAGTGTTCATGAAGAAGTGCAGAAGTCATATGTAAATTCTCTGTCATTTAATATTAGATATTTTGGAAACTATAGATTTTAGTATTTCCATGAGGTTCTGGAATCCATGGATCCTCAGGAATGACTGTATGTCACTGTTCTTACATTTAAAAAATTCGGTGAGGAAAATTACTGAAATAATTAGCTTATCTAAAAATTAAAGGTCTTGTACAGTTCTGTGGATACAGTAACAAACATTGAATTGTGAGGTTAAAATTAATGACTTAAAGATATGTGAGTTGTGTCTCAAGAAAGTTGTTACACTATCAGATCAATTTACAAAATTCCTAAACCATTTTCAATGGACTGCCTTAGACTGTGCTACTCTGGTAGTAAGTATAATCAATTGGAGAGTCAGGAACATGCCAAACTCTTTGTGATTTCAGTATTTGTATTTCTGTATGCCAGCTAGAGTGTGCTGTCACATCCCTCTGAAGGTGCAACATCCTTGCTAACACCTGTTTTAATGAATTTGTTAGGTTCAGATACCTGTTTTTGATTCCAGATTGCACTTCTGTGGTTGGTCAAAGCAGGAACGAATAAGCTAGTCACCTATATTGTTGAGTATAGTTTTTACTACAAAGTATGTTTGTTTTAGATGAAGGACATGTTTTGTTAGAAGCCTTGCATCATGGCACATGCCTGTAATCTCAGCAGTCAGGAGGCTGAGGCAGGACAATCATAAGTTAGATACCAAGTTGGGCTCTATATTAGCAAGAGCTTGTCTCAAAAGACACGGGGAGTTCTAACTGACATGTGAAACATGGCATAATCATTAATCATTTACCTTAATCAAATGTGTAAAATTTACCAAAATACTTTGGAATTGGAAAGTTGGGTAAGCTTCTTTATCTTGTATGGCTTCTAAAGTATAATTTAAAATAACTGATGGTGCTTTCTCTCATTACATTGCAAAGTAATGCAATTAGAATGCAAAGTAATTTTTTTGCTGTTTTGTTTGAGTAAGAGGACTGGTATGAAGGCTTCTCTCTCACGCATAAACATGATATACACCCCCCCAAGAAATAAAAATAAGTTGTTTGTCTTTTGTGTTGTGGATTTATTTATTTATTTTAACATTTTTTGTCTTGTTTTCCCTGCTAGGTTCGGGAGATGTTGAAGATGAGGGACTCCAATGGGGCCCGCATGTTGACACTGATCACAGAGCAGTTCATGGCCGACCCTCGCCTGTCACTTTGGAGGCAGCAAGGCACTGCGATGACTGACAAATATAGGCAGCTCTGGGATGAGCTTGGTAAATAAATTTCTTGTCAGACAGCATTGAGTGATGTATAAGACTACAGTTGGATATTTAAAAGCACAGCCTCAGTAATGTTGGAGAGAAATTGCTCATATGTGAGCTGTACTGGTCGGATATGAGCTGTACTGGTCGGAAGAATAGGAAGAACAGGGACTCGAATAGTATTTGTAGAAAACAGCTATGGCAGGGTTTCAGGGGCAGAAGTGGGTTGGGATTGCCTGATACTGAGGGAAGCAAGCACAGGCTGTCCCTTTAAGTACTTGGTAAAACTGTGTATTTTTAGAATAGCTGTTTTGCATTGTAGGACTGATTACTTACCTGATTTAGCTAAAATTTGGAATTTGCCTTCCCCCTTTTTCCCATGTTGATATTCTCAGGAACGATTTGGATATTTATTTTTTTGGCTGCTGTGGATTTAGGTGAACCATTGATCTTGAGAATGGAAAAGATACAGCAGATTCTGGAATTTATTGTTTCTCAAATTTCTGAGGGTTAAACATACAAATTTAGCAGATTAAAAAAAAAAAGACATTTTCTAGTTATGTTTAAATATGAAGATCCTGGAAATCGTGTTGGGATAAATCTACCCAGTGCTCATTGCTTTGGAAATAACAAATGATGTATTTGTTATCTTCTCTTTCAACTTTGAAATCTATCAGTGATAAATGAGGTTTTTGAGAAACATCATTATTACTGTTAATTTCCTGAGGAAAAATGCTGGCTGTATGTGTGGTCTTAGTGAAGTTCCTCTTGACTACTGATGGATCACTACTACATGTTCATTGATCCCAGGCCTAACCTCACTCCAGAGGGCTGTTGTCTGGGAGGTACTGTGTGATCTGAACTGGAAGGAGCTTTTGCAGATGAGGAAACTGAAGTCCAGGGAAGTTAAGAGATTTCCCTAAGTTGATGAACCAGAGTCACTAGGGTTATGCAATAAGTTAGTAAAAAATTTGACATCTGTGTTTCTTTTCTCCTGTTAATAAGGATGTGTGTTTAGGAACGTCACTGTGGGTAGAAACTCAGGTTTGTTTTTATAGAAGTATGCCTGCAACTTGCCAAATGTTAAAATAGTTAATATTTTTTACAAGCACTTTTGAGAAACAGTATCGTATATCTTGGTACTTTCCTTGGGTCTCCTGAAATAGTGATAGCAGCTTTTTCAAATTTGAAAAAATCTGTAACTTCAATAAATAGATTTCATGTGTTGGAATTAGGTCCGAGGGCACAGTGTGGTGAAAGAACACAAGAGTAATACATGCTTTAAGCAAACACTTTTACAGAATACTGAATGATTTACTTTTCCTCTTTAATTTGTGACTATTCTATAGTATATGATGAAGTCACCAGTTGGTTATAAAGGTAAAAAGAACTAACATTTAAAAAGCTAATGGAAGGGAATCACTTAAAGGGGAAGTATTGGATTATTGTTAAATGTATAAAAGTTAAAAACTCTGGTGCTTAGAAAAATAGCAAAGTACAAATAACTGATTTGAAAGAAATGCCACCTGTATATTTTGGTTAACAAAAACAGTGTATGTGATATAGTCAAATGAAGTTTGTAGTGTGCACATTTAATTGGTAATCACATCTTTTTTCCAAGTTGGTTTGAAAATTTTATATGCCAACTCTTTAATCAAAAGTATAACCTCCCAAGGGATGGAAGTTTTGGCCTGCTGGCTAGTCAGATTCTCTGCCTGCCTGCTTTCTAATTAAAAGCCAGGCCTTATACAAGCTGTTTGGTTTCAGTCTAGGATCAAAACCACAACTTTTGTCCTCTGTTTTATCTTTCTTTTCACCACTGCCCCACCTTGAAATCATTACTGGACTATGAAAATATTCCTGTGTACTGTGTACCTAAGCGGAATTCACTTGCCATTTTACTGGGATGTAAGTTCTGTAGGGAATCCCATGTAGAAGTCACAATAGCTATTGCATCTTGATGTTCATTCACCAAAAAATTAACTTAAAGTTCCTAGAAGACTACAGAAGAAAAGGTTTTTGCTTCTGAATAAAATGGGGGAATTTGACTTTGTGCCCCTACATAGGGCTCACATTGCTTCAAGGCTCTGCTTTGGAATTAAATGCTGAGCACTGCCAGATGCCAGACATTGAGAAGAGGCTGAGTTTTGTCGGCAAATGGGATCTGCAAGTTAATTGGTGTTTTCTGCAGGCTTCTGGCTGTGAAATGAAATTGGAAGCCCTTTAGCCACATGGATAATACAGGACCTGAATACAAATGTCACATGTCACCATCAGGACCCACTGTGAGACAATAGTGTTCCCACTCCAACATTGCACCATTACAGATCATTTAAATATGGGGATTACATTTAAACTAAAAGCCCCATTTGCCTTTTACTGCAATTTAAATGTCCTCTTAGCAAAAGCTAAGTGACAAATTAAATGAAAAAAGTGCCCACATTTTTAAAGCTGTAATGCAAAACAACCTTTTATTGCTTCTCATGTGCCACGAATGAATCATTATACTTGTCAACCCTAAACCAAGCCATAATTGGAGCAGCTACTGTTATCAAAGTGGGGCCGCTCTCTGACAGCTTAATAAAGCTGAAACTGTTAAATTAAATCTTAGATGCTTAACTCCTTAGCACCAGTAGATTCGATGGGTCCATTTCTGGCAATGGCCAATATACCAGGAAAAAAAAATTTCTGGCATGAAAGCTTTCAAGTGATGAAAGTGTACAAGTGAGTATCTTAGCCAAGTAACTCTTCTTGGCAGAAGAATTTGGAGCCATAAGATTGTCAGCCAGAAGATGACAGAATCTTTTTCAAAGGACCAGATAGCTCCCTTCCCAAGATTTTTAGCTTTCTGGTTATATGTGATTTATGAAAATTTGACCCTGTTGTTGTGTCAAAAATAGTTCAGAATAACATTGAAAAAATGAGTAAAATTCATTTTTTAAACTTTATTCCTTTTCAGATAAATATATTCAAGCTTGTTTTGGGTAGCCATGGACCCATTTATCCTCCATCCTTTATCTAACAAAGGGGCTGATTATTCTCAGTTCTTTACTAATATAAGAGCCTTGATACTCATTTGGTCTGAGTTGTGGTTTACTCCTTGATTTTCATAATATAGTATGAAATAGATACAGATGTATACTATTAAGATTCTGTTTATTGTATCTCATTTGCAGATACATTTAGCTTATATGTGGATCAGTTTTTCAAATATTAATTTTATTCTCTGTATGTGATGTTCATTTTCCCAAACATGTGGCAGTGTTCTCAAGATAAGTAATGCTGTATCATAACCAGCTATAAGAAAAAGCCTGTATTACAGTCTTCAGACAGAAAAGAAAGGTCCATGGTAGTGGTGTGGAGATTGCATGCTTGATCAAGGCTACACTTCTGGTAGATGCTCAAGCACATACTTCTGCAGTTGCAGTCTTTATTCAATGACACACATATTTTCTGGAAAGCCAATCTTGGAAATAACTTGTGGCAGGAAAGAGCAACCCAGTGCTGATTGGTGGCCAGCATTCCTACTGATAGCCCCAATGGCTGGCTGTTCAGCACACTTAATTACCATGCAGGTCTTTAGGGATGAGGGGCATATTGTAACCCCTCATCTGCTTTGATGGCTCCCTTTCCTTAAATGTTTTACTAGATTGTAATTTTACTTTGCTTCATAAAGCTATAGGTTGTGACTGTCAGTCTGTTAGCGCGTAATTAAAATGGATGTCATTAGAGGAAACAGTTAAATAGATTTATAGTTTTGTCACAGGGAAAATTCTTAAATTTTGATTTTCAAGTGTTATATAATCTGGTTTTCCCCAAGTTTGAAGCACTCAGTTTTCTCTTGGAGTGGAATCACCTACTTTACTCCCTAGCATGTAAACTCTTCTCATAGGAAGAGGGGACGCTGCCACTGTGGGGGATGGGCAAGGCCAGTGTTGAGCTTTTTCATTTATTTCATGAGAACAAGGTGGTGTCTCTTGGAATTCTTTTCACATTTTCCCATCTGAGGACCTACCTTTGTGTGAGCAGAAATAGACAAAAATAGATGCTTCTTTCTAATTCGAATTTCATTCTAAGAATTAGGCAATAGCTATCATATTCCATGGTCAGGTATGAGACTTGAGTAGTATAGGCCCAGGACACTTGGAATTAAGATAAATCAGTGCTCATCAGTAGAGAATTCAGCCCACCACTTAGAGCCACATATTTTGCAAAATACTAAAAATTACCTTCTCCATGGATGCAGAATGCTATCTCATCTGCATCTCTGACACAAATTCCTCAGTACCTACTCTTGATTCTACTCCCGTTATTCTTAAAGTCACACTTAATTTAGGAAGGTCTGTGTGCACAGCCAGAAATAATTATAAATGTTCTACTATCAAGGTTATTTTGGAGGAGTTTCTGGGGAGTGCCATCTTATATCGTAGAAAGCAACAGGTTTAATAACTCCCCCCATTAGTTTCTATGGTAAGTTGAAACTTGGGCTTGCCACATTCTAAAGTCATTGATGGTTAATAAACAGTCAAGGAGTAACTGCTTGTCATTGAAAGCTAGAAAGCATTCCAAAATGACTTGTTGTTTGTGAGATTACTTCTTTGCCAGGCCATGGAGCAATAGCAATTCATAGAACACCCTTGCAGCAAAACGATGTCAGTTCAAACTTGGAAATGTCTGTGTAGCTATCAGTGTAGAATGTAGTTCTAATGAACTGCTCATCAGAGCTGACTTGTCATCTACCAGTTTGTCTTCCCCTGGGTACAAGAAGAATACAACTCTACTACCACATATGCTGATGGCGTCTCCTTCCTCTTTCCAGAGGTTTTATTATCAGTAGACATAAAACAGTATATCCAGAAGAATAGTTACATTATATAATAGTTTTTAGTGATGTTGCTGATGTAAGTAAAGACTTGCAAGCATTAGGAGACATGATAAGACAGTTATAATGAACCAGGAAGCCCTTAATTAGAGTACTTGCATTATAGATTTGGACAAAGATTTGTAGAAACTGGTCTGAATATAGTTTTATAAGGTATTGATGGAAATGAATTAATAGGGAAATAGTGTTAATGCTCTAGAAAGCAGTGTGGACCAAGACAGGGGTAACCTCACTGGGAAAGGTTATTTATTACCGAAATAATGTAAAATTTTCAGTCTAACCTGTTGTTACTTAACCTAAGAGAGGAGGAGAGCAAGACAATAGAGAGACAACATAGGGCCTAAGTTTTTTGTGTATTTATTTCCTGTTTGGGTCCAGCTACTAATGAAAGCACAGCTGGGCACTTTTGCTCAGCACTTACATGTATTTTTTAGTTTAAAATATTTGTGCTGGGTGTGGTATTACACACCTTTAATCCCAGCACTAAGGCAGAAGCAGGTGGATCTCTTGAGTTTGAGGACATCCTAGTCTTCATAGCGAGTTCAGACCAGCTGGGGCTACAGGAAGACCCTGTCTCAAAAAAGACAAAAAAATTTTTTTTATTAGCATTGTTTTCTTTAAGAAGTAACCCGATTAGATTACATTGAAAGACTTTGTATAGGTGGAGAATTTGTAAAGGGAGTAAGTAGCAAACTCACCTTATAGGAATGGTGACAAAATTCCATATTACTGTTGAAGCTTGGTGTAAGTACAGTTTTATCAGTAAACAATATTCAAACATTTTAGTAGACACAGAATTTCAAATTTATATTCTAAGATCTAATTACATCGTTTTAGTGTGAGAATCATATCTGTTTAGTTATTATACTACTTTCTATTTCTTCTTTTTTTAACTTCCCTGGCTATGATTTTTAGCTCTAGAACTTCAGTTAGGGCATAGGTGAAGGCATACTGGTGCTATAAAAGAGTAATAAAAAAAATAATGGAAAACCTCTCGGTGCTTGGTAATGGGAGAGGGCCAACATCAAGGCCTGGATGCCCAGGACCACGTGTGGAGGACCATAGCTGGGCCTCGGGAGAATCAGTAATTTCAGAGAATGGGTAATAGTAATAATAATAAGCTTATAGCAAATATAGATGGTACACACTAATAGGATCCAGTGACATTTTGGTCACATTTTCTAGTCCCCTTTCATAAGGAGTCAGTAAAGACCTTGTGCCCATGGTCTTTGCCCTGGTCTGTACCTGGTCCTGATCATAACGCTAGAATTAGGAATACCAGTTGATCACATATAGTCTTGTTGACTCTGTGAGCTCCTGCTCATGGGCCATCCTGCCTGGAATGGTGTGACTTGGTCTCCTTTTCTCCCTGTATTATTCAGAGCTCCTTCTAAATATAGGGGCCTTGCCAGTGGTATGATTCTGAAGGGTTTGCCATCTCTTCAACACTGTTCTAAGAATGCTTGTTTGCTGCTGAATCCTTTTTACCAGGGCTTGGGTTCATGCAATTTTACAGATTTCTGTCTCTTAAAACTGAGTGCTACATGTTCTTGGGTCAGAGGCCTCTGAGTTCTCTCTTGCTGTGGGGATGGGAAGAGGTTTTTCTTGGCTTCACAGGGTAATTTATAGTTTGACCCAAAGTTAGAAAGAATATATATTCTATTCTACAGTGTGCCAGG
>NW_008331125.1:4305937-4316508 GCF_000622305.1 Nannospalax galili | reverse complement strand
AAAGAGCTCCAGTTACTTGAATGCTGTCCTTTATATAACACAAGTTCATTGGTAATAGATACTCTTCTTACATTAGTGACTAATAGGAATCTCAAAGTTGTTTTGGTGTGTTCTTCTTTCCCCCTTAAAATAATTTCTAGGAAAGTTCTCTGCCCTCTTTTCCCATTTTTTAAAGAATTATTACTGTTCTTTCCCTCAAGAAAAAGCTACCAAGGGGAAATTTGTCCAAGATGCCTCTGCTAGCTTGTGGATGTAAGGAGTATGGTCATAGTAGGATATAGGGGAGAGGAAGGGCAAAAGTGAAGAAAAACTGGAAGGGAATTATTTCTTTCCACCACTTTTCCCCTGAAGTAGCAGCATACAAAAATCATTGAGGTCTGAGATGCCATCTGGAATTCCCAAGGGCTTTGCAGGGAATCAATCAGTCATGCCAGGAGCTGAAGTGAACAAAGGGGATGCTGGAGACAGGCAGTAACAGCTACCAGGGCTGTTCTTGGTATGTGCTGACATCAGGAGAGTGCTTCACAGATGTTATTATTGTCACATTAAGTGGTAGATCCACAAGGCAAAGGAGAACCCAAGGATATGAGGCATGCTTGTTCTTAGGCAGCAGGAGATGTTCAGCCACTACAGTAAACTCCTAGGAGTAGAAAAGGGAGGGAAACTGAAAAAAGGAGACAGGTCCTATTCCAGTGTGGCTTACATATTGTTCGATGCCAGGCTTTCTAGGAACAGCTTTCTGGAACAAAGCGTTCTGAGATTAGAGTTATCTTCAATAGTGGTTTTTTAAAATACTCACTTTTCTTGAGGTGAGTAAAGAATGACTAATTTACATAAGCAACTTTCTCTTACATACTTTAGTGGAAGATAGAATGTTATATAATTTGCAGCTAGTGAATTCTGTGAGCCTGCTATAGGTTTGTCTGATAATTGCATAATGTTTTAGTGACTTAAGAATTCTAAAATTAAAATAAGAGCCCTTTGTAGTAAAGCACTGTTGCTATCTCATTAACTTGCTTGAGTGAGTTAATTAGCTCCTCTTAGGGCTATATTTTCACCTTTGACCTGGTGACAAATCAACCAGGAATAGCAACAGTAGTTGTCTGAAATGTGTCTTAACTCTCTCAGCCCACTGTGCTTTCTGTTGCAGAGATAACGTTGGAAATACAAGGGTGTGCTGGATAGCTTTAGTGTCAACTTGACACACCTGGGTTGAGGGAGCCTCAGTTGGGGAATTGCCTCTATTGGACTGGCCTGTGGCCATGTCTGAAGGTCATCTTCTTGATGAGTGATGTGGGAGGGCCCAGCCCACTGTGAATGGTGCCACCCCTGGGCATGTGGGCCTGTGTTGCATAAGAAAGGAGGCTGAGCAGGGGCCAAGGGAGCAAGCCTGTAAGCAGCGTTCCTCCATGGCCTGTGTTCCAGCTCCTGCCCCCAGGTTCCTGCCCCGAGTTCCTACCTTGGGCTCCCTGATGAACTGCGTGTGACCTGGGAGATGTAAGACAAATAAACCCTTTCCTCCCCAAGTTGGTACTGGTCAGAGTGTTTTGTCACAGCAATGAAGAACAAACTAAGACAAAGGGTAAATCTGATTGTGATCCATGGCCTGCTGGGCTTTACTGGCTCCAGCTCGTGCTTCCCAGTCCCTTTCATTCTGGAGGATATTAATATATCCAAATTTTTGTCTGAGCAAACCTGAGGAAGAGAGTAAGAGCATTCAGAAAGTAGAAATTGAGGTCTTGAAATGTCTAAGATTGAAAACATCTTGAATGAGCAAGGATAGAGTGTTGGATGGGAGGATCCCAAATAGGTCACTTGGGTAAAATATAAACTCGAAACATGAGGGAAGATCATTCTAGAAGGGATGCTTTGACAGTACTGCTAAGAGCAACAGACGTCCTGCCACAGTACACATCACTGATGGGATTTGTATATGTCTATATGAATAGGTTGATCATACACAGGAGATATTCTTTCCTAAACATTCAGGCCAAGTTATCTTGCAAAATTTGTTTTGAAACCATTAAACTACTCACTATATTTAATATTTAAAGAGTTTGTCACTGCTGCCTCTACATTGAAACTAATTTCCTGGCCATCTTTTTAAAAAATCTTTTTAATACCTGTATTTTTTTATTTTATCACCTCTTTCTCCCCTTCTGTTCAAATAACTAGACATTGGAAGTAACGTTTTGTTATTTTTTCTATAAAGATGAAAAAAATCTGTCTGCCATATAGTTGGTGCTCAATAAATATTCATGAATATGCAAGTGAAGGATAATGTCATACACCTCCTTGGAAGCATTAAGAAGCATATTTTTGGTATTGAACAATTGAAAGATAATCTTTACTGTGTCCTCAGTTTTTCTCTTTTCCTACTTTTGCTTTATCTAGCCTTTTCTGCCCAGGATATTCATGAGTGCCTATGTGAGCATGAATGCACATGCACACGCACACAAATGCATGTATACTGAAATACAAACAGTTCAGAGTACAGAAGGGCACTGATTCCCCTTGCCAGCAGTGCTGCAGGTAATCTATTGCATTAATCAGCCAGCCAGTGGGAAATGCACGGGGAGTGATTATACTATCATACACAATACAATCAGCATGAAGCACTTGTCAAGACCAATACATCAAAGTTTAATTCAGTAATAGAATGAATTAGAGCAAAATGAAACATTCTGTTCTCTAGGAAACCCAACACCCATCATAGGTTCTTTTTATACTGCACAGAAGTCAGTGCATTAAGAAATTGTTTTTATGAACAAAAATAGAGTTCTGATCAGATAGGTTTTTACAAGAAACTCCTTTTCTTTGGGATTTTCACACCAGTATAGTGCTAAAGTGTTTACTTGACCATCAGTACTCTAGAATGATAACCACGGGTAAATTGGATTAGTTCTTTTAATAAGACTCTTGATAAACTCTGTCCAAGTTGGTTTTCCATGCCCAGCAAAAGGAAGGTGATTGTGCCAGTGGCTCAGAGAAGCTCTTAAACATAAATATGGGTGGTAGACTGTTACATGCTTTGCCAGAAGAATAGCAGGCAAATTATTAAGAACCTACTTACTGTGCCCTGTAGTAGGTACTGGAGTTGGTGGGTAGCTTATAGTCTTGTAGCATAGTCAGGACACATAATAAATAAATGAGAAATAAAAAACAACCCAAGACTGAGAAACATTATGACACATTCAGAAACAATTTGAGAATAGATTTAATATATCTCATATACCACTAGTACAAGACATTATGTGCCAGGTGAGTCTTTGCAGAAATAAATTATAGAGTTAGTGTCATGACCATTGAATGAACCACAGAACTGTTTGTGAAGGTGGCTCAATTATACAGCCAGTAGAGAACACATGAAAACGGTCTCACAAGTTACTGAGTTCACATTCCCTACCACCTACTGATGCTTTTTCTGTATCTCAGAATAGGAAACCATCTACCACTGTGCCTTTCTCTCTTCTTGTCTCTGATTATTTTTTCCCAGTCTTTCCTTTACTCCTTCCCTCTCTTGAAAAGGAGAAGGGTTTTCAAGGAGTGGAAAAGTGGGTTCTGTGATCTCCTACAGGATGAAGCTTCTAATGGGTCCAGGCCAGCAGCACTGAATCAAATGGGATAGGAAGCTTGTTTATTAGATAAAGAATGCTATCTAGGGATGGAGAGATGGCTCAGCGGTTAAGAACACTGGTGGTTCTTGCAGAAGACCTGAGTTCGAATCCCAGCACCCACATGGCAGCTAACAACTGTCCTAACTCCAGTTCCAGGGGATCGGACAGCATCTTTTGTCCTCTGTGGGCATTGCATGACATGGGTGCACTTACCTACATGCAGGCAATACATGCATACACAAAATAAAATTATAAATAAAATATTTTTTTAAATGCTATCTAGGATTTCAATTAATCTCTTTGGAATATTTCTTTTCCTTCCTGACAATTAAAAAAAAAAAGCTATTTTAGAGTTTTCCAAGAGCCTGGTTAAATGATAACCATGTCCCATTTAGCTGAGAACTTAGCCCCATTTGACCTAAACACTCTTAAAACTTGCTTTATACAGTCCCTGAGGTCTGATTTTGAAATTTTTGCAGAAACATTTTAATGAATTAAAACTAACATATCAAATTTAAAGAAGAATGTTTTTGCCAATTAAGCTTATTTTCCAAACATGGAGTGACTTGATCTGTTAAAACTTCATTATACTGATAATAATACTGTCATAATTAGGGTCACAGTTTTCATGTGGTTTGACCCAAGAAATTTAGTGACTATAGTTTTGCTAGCACAACTAATTATGCCAGTGATCTCCTATTTGTGACTGCAATTAGGTATTTCATGACCTCTAAATAAATTTGATAAGTTAATTGGATCATGCATGAAATTTTATACTATTATAATAACCTCCAAGAAAAAATACGATAAATATTATATTTTATAACCACTGAACCCTTGAAAATACTGGAAGCGATTGCTTTACTTTGTCCGCTACTACTGCATAAGAATTTGCATGACGTTAAAATGTAGAAATTAAAATTTCCATGCAATGGCACTCATTTTTACGAATGTGAAATAAGGGAAAATGGAACCTTGAGCCTTCTTTTTTAAGACAGGGTCTCCCTGTAGCCCCAGCTGGCCTGGAATTCACTATGTAGACTAGGCTGGCATGGATCTCATAGAGAGCCTCTGTCTCTTGAGTGCTGCGATTAAAGGCATGTGCTACCACACCTGGCCCGTGGACTGTCTCTGACTGATGTAGGTTATCCTGCTGTGTCCCCCTCACCCTTCACACTGACCTGGCCCTTTGCCCCACTGTCACCATCTCTTATTCTCTCTGTTAGAGACTGTGCTGTAGGTTATACACATACACACCACCACCACCACCAGACATATATACTGACCCGGCCCTTTCCCTCCAAGTATCAAATATATTTGGTTATCTTCCTAGAAAATAGAAAAGCAACATTTATAAAAAGTTCAAAGGGTATAAGTTATAGGTGTGTAGTTTCATTTTAGTGAATCTATATCTACCCCTCAAAAAAAAACCTCACCCCACAAAAATGTATGCCTTTTAATTACTGAATTAATTTAATATTAACAAAAATACATGAAAAAGAAACCTGAAAAATAAGTTTTATTGAGTGAGGAATTAGGAATAGAGAGTTACCAGCTGATTTTTTCAATCATAATTCATTATGCTGTATCCAGCAATATACTCCATCAGGCAGAAAGTATACTCTGTAGTGCATGCATGCATTACCCCAGAAATGCTGATGCAGACTTAATGCTAACAGAGCTGATCATATTTCCAGAGAAAACGAATTTCTTCTGACTTGAATAATCAATATTGAATCCTAAATTCAGCTTTTGGTTGTATAATCTACCGTTTTAATGTATAATGAAATGATTTATTTGCTATGCCTGTCATTCCTGAAAAATGCAATTTTCTTTTGTTTAATTAGACTCTTTTTAGATGTTTTTTTGTTTTTTCTTGTATTTACTTTCCTACACATGATCAAAGTGCATAAGAATACATGGTTAAATAAAGTGCAGGGTTGTTAGCTGTACATTTAAGAATACATCATAATTTTAACTAATACTATTTATACTGCTGAAATGCAAATAATGAAATTTTGTCAAAAGCCTGGAATCAGGACTCAGAAGGGGTGGAAATAATGCAAATAATATTCATGCATGGAATTCTCCAAAAAGTGAAATATATGTAAATAAAAGACTGAGCTAGAAAGATGACTCAGTGGTTAAGAGCACTGACTACTCTTGCAGAGGACCCTGGTCTGGTTCCCAGCATCCACGTGGCAGCTAACAACCATCTGTAATTCCAGTTCCAGGGGTTCTGTTACCCTCTTCTGGCGTTCATGGGCACTGCATACACATGGTACACTTACATACATGCAGGCAAAACACTCATGCACATAAAATAATAAATTTGTAAAGACTAAAGCTAAAAGACTAACTTTGGAATTTGCATGTATGAATCCAAACTAGAAATACTTTGCTTACATAGTGGTTTAAAGGCCGAACACTATAGTGTTTAAGAATATTGTTTGAGGGGTAGCATGATCCTTGGATAAGATCCCTGTTACCTTTTTTAATTGGATAATCTCTCTGAACTTCAGTTTCCTTATCTATAAAATTGTGCTTTTTGTTGGTTTTTGTAAGGTAGTGTGGGAATTATGTGAAATATTTAAAACAGGGTTAATGCGATATTTAAAATGGGGTTAATGTGAGGTAAAGATTGAGTAAATGACAGCAATTATTGTCAGATAAATAAGTATAGATGCCATTTGCTATTAGAAATGTTAGTTGAATTGGATGGAATAATCTTTGTACCCTAAAGATAGACATTTAAAAGCATTAAATATAGAATCTTAATTAGAAACCCAACATGTGTAACTTGATATTGTTAGGATCTTCCTTGAAGGGATAAAAGATTAGCATACAAAGCAGCACATAATAATAATGCAGTGTAGGATACTTTTCTGTTATGTTTTTATAATGATTATTTTGGTTTGACTTACAGCTCTTTTCATCTGTTGAGTGATTTATTTGAATTTGACTGTTTGACCTAACAGTACGGACAGTTGTTCATTTTTGTTGGATAATTATCTGTCATGTAAGTTCATCCTGTGTATTATAGGGTGTTTGGCAACATCTCTGTGCCTTTTATGACTAGAATCACACCAGATAGTGCCAATATCTCCTGAAACTGGACAGAATTGAGAATCCTAATTGAGAACCACTGTACTAAACGTCAGATCACATTTAGAAAAAACTAACAGTAAAAGAAAGACTAATGTTTATGGTAAATAAATTCAGGTTTTGGAATATGTGTGTTTCCCTTAAAATTGAGGTATCATACACTTTAATTTTAAACTTGCCATAGATAAATTTGTTCCATGAAATCTGAGATAGCATTATTATCCTTAGATGTTATATGATAATGTGTTCTAGTCTGCCTTCAATTGCTGTGACAAAATACTCTGACCAAGACCATTTTGGGGAGAAATGATTTATTTGGCTTACATATCCAGGTTTATCACTGAAGGAGCCCAAGGTAGGAACTCAGGACAGGACCCTAGAGGCAGGAGCTGGAGCACAGGCCAGGGAGGAATGCTACTTACTGACTTGTTCCCCTGGCTCCTGCTCAGCCTGCTTTTTTTTAGGCCCACCTGCCCAGGGTGGCACCACCCACAGTGGGCTGGGCTCTCCCACATCACTCAGTAATCAAGAAGATGCCCCAAAGACATGGCCACAGGCCAGGCCAATGGACGCAATTTACCAGTTGAGGCTCCCTCTGACCCAGGTGTGTCAAGTTGACAACTAAAGCTATCCAGCACATAATAGTTAATTGAAAGTGCACTATGTCAGAAATATAGACATGTTTGTGTTTTCCTACAGTGTCAAAATTTACTGAATAGCAATGAATTCACAAGATAATGGCAGTTTCATTAACAGAAATTTGCCAGATACTCCCAGTCTCCTTGGTAGACCTGGCCAAAGCAAACACAAGTTCTTTTATTCCTATCTTTATTAATATTAATCTTCAGATCACACAGTAAGCACATCTCTGTTTATCTTTCTACATAATGGTTATAGGATGGTTGCAAAGAGTTAAAGAAACAAGGAATTTCAAGAAACCTGAGAGACCAGAACTGAAAAACTGATAGAAAGTCTCTGTGGGGGTGAGGTGACCGTCAGCTGGAGGTCTCTGGAGAGGTGATGCTGTTATATTAGAGTCTGACTTGAGGGTCAGAGTTGAGCTGCAGGGGTGAGGTGAAACTAAGGGTAGGGAATAAATGGAAAGCAGGTCCAGGAGAACAGACATCAATTCACGTATGCTGGTCAACAGTTGGGATTGAGCTGAGCAGAAGCCCCTGAGACTGTCAGGAGTTTCTGCCTGTCTGTACCTTGATGTACACAGTGAATGATCAGATGACAGGTTGGTCATCTATGCCAGGGGTCCAGGTGAGGGAGTTACACTCTTTTTCTTTAGTGTGGGATATTTGATGAGTTGGGCATGATTATCCTGAGTACCCCTAGAGTATCAATTCACTGTGATAAATTTATAGGTTGGTGCTTTTTACTCCCAGTTATAGGTCATTTATCAATCATTGCCAGTGGGTAGTGCCGGACAGATGGGGGGCCATTCAGTGTCCACGCAGGTACAAAGTCATCCTCCATCCTCAAAATGGAGTCAAAAGCTTTTGGGGGCCTGGAGAGATGGTTCGGTGGTCAAGAGCACTGGCTGCTGGTTCCCAGCACCCACATGGCGACTAACTCCAGTTCCAGGGGATCCGACACCCTCTTCTGACCTCTGTGTGGGCTTTGCACATCATGGGTGCACTTAATACGTGGAGGCTTTACAAAGCTCATACATATAATTAAAAAAAAAAAAAACACGCTTTCTTTAAAATGGAGTCTCTTATTGCAAGGAGCAGTTCGGGGAAAAAAAAAAAAGCACTGTTTTATACAGTATGGGGAAACTTAGGGCAGGACACAACCTAATCTTAACAATAATGGAGAAAACTGTTTGTTTTTTTAGAAAGTGTATAAATTTATACAAGTCTTACAAATCCAGTATAATAATTTGTTAATCCTGAATATCTCATTTTAAATTTCAGGCAAGATAGTAGCAAGTATTTACAAAAAAGCAAAAACAATAAAAATTGCCATATTTAAAACAAATACTCATATGGCAGATAAATGGCCAGTGACTTACTTTTCCATTTCATAATCTAGCAGATTTTGCTGCTTGGCAATTGTGATAGACTAAAGTTGGCCACATATTCTTTGCTATTCTCTTTGTCAATGTTTCCTGTCTTGAATCTGGGTAATTTTTGTAAGTTGGGCCAAGGTGTGCTTCAGAGCTTTAAGTGACTGGCAGCATCTACTTCCTGTGTCTTAGAGCCTGAGTTTCTGTATATAAACTTGCTCTCCTGAGGCTATGAGAACTCTATATTTTGCAGAAGCACTTAAGTCTAAAACAGCCCTGTGGTAAGTATAAATTGTCATCCCTATTGTTCCAATAAGAGAAATGCCATCACAGAGAGACTCAGTGAACTTATCCAGTCTCATGGCTGGTTGTCTATGTCTTGCCTTTTGAGATTAGGACTTACTGATCAAAATTTTCTTGTTGGAAATGTAAACAATGAGTATGTGAAGTTGGGAAAGTGATTTTAGTAATCTACAGATCTAAATGTTTAATGGAAAAGGCTGGTGGGGGTGCCATTAACTCTTGTCAACCCACTTTTGCTGAGAGTGGGTTCTGGTCTCCCGGCAGTCTGCTTTTGGTATAATACAGAAGTAACCAAATAGGATGTAAACAAGCCTATGATCACTAAGCAGATAGAACCATTTTTCTTAGGTGAAAAATATTTGTGCTTTTCCTTGGGAGAAGGGGTTTACCTTCCTAGTTTTGGCTTATTTTCCTTCATGTTGTAGAGCATCTTTGGCTAAATCACAAGTGCAGACTGGGTAGAGCAGTGAAAAGGAAGACTGAACGCATGCTGGGTGCTAGAGAAAGCTAGAACTGAAATGTGGCTTGGGTAATTAGGAAACTAGATGAAACACATACCAGTGATTTGATAACTGGTGTTATTTACTTTGGGGTATTGAAGCTAGGAAAGCAAGTTAAAAGTACTGAATTTGTTTTTATTGTAATTCATTACAAATAACTAAGCATCCTTTGTAAGAGAACCAGTATTGCCTTACTATGTGCCCTGCAGGTCCTCTGCAAGGTCCTGGAAATGCAGACTTCTAACCAAACTCTACTATTTTCAGTGACTCTTAAAACGGTAACTGTTTTAAAGAAATAGAATGGAGTATTTAATCATCAGAGAGCTTTATTTTTAAAGCTACAAATACTTCAGGTGTGTTGTAGGGGAAGGAGATAAATGCCCAAAGTGGGATCCTGAATTAATAAAATTTGGAGAATGACTTACTGAATTTGGTTAACTTGCTTATTAAGGCTAATTACAGTCTTTGTAGTGATGAGGGTTAAGATAAAAGACCGTATCTATTATGGCACTGAACTTGAATTTAACGTTAAGAACATCCTTTCAGGGTGAAACCTCTTTTTAGGGAGATGAGCAGTAAAAGAATGTTACAGGCTAATTAATAAAGCTTGGCTTTCAAAAAAAAAAATTCCTCCTGCAAAATGGAAATTTTCTAATTATGGAAATACAAGCATGAAAACCTAAGATGAATATTATGAATTTCTATGTTCTTCAGTCATAGAGAAATCATTGTTTAAATTAATCAAAACTAGGTATGCTCTTCAGTTAAGGATTTCAACGTCTCTGAGTTTTATTTCTCTCATAACTATGGCCTGAGTGTTTGTAACAAATCTGAAAAGTTTTCTATCATTATTTCTTGCAAATTTTTCAATTTCTCATCTTTTTGGAGTCCAGTGACATAACCGTTAATAAACCTTTGATATTTTCCCACCTGTCTATTTAATCTCATCTAGGTATTTTTCTAATGAATAATTTCTGTCTCTAATTTCACTTTCTTTTTTCTCTGTCCTCTTCATTAGGCTTTTGATCCCAT
>NW_008331125.1:4281939-4305811 GCF_000622305.1 Nannospalax galili | reverse complement strand
GCAATTTTTTTAATTTATATATTTTTCTACTTATAAAATTTCTCTATAGTTTTTTATAGTTTGTACTTCATTTCTGAGAGCTGACTTTCTAAATTGCTTTTACCTTTATCTCAGAACATAGCTGCTATCAAATCTCTTAATCCTAACATCTTGTTCATCTTGCTTGACATCTGTTGGGTTTTCCCTTGAGAATTGTCACACTTTTTTTTCCTGCTTTGTTGTAAGTCAAAAAAATTTAAGTCCAGGATATTTTGTTGAATATTATGAGTCGGAGATATATTAAAATTCTCTGGAGATTGAAAAAATAAAGCAAGCACAATCAAAGTAGTCAAATGATAACTTGTCTCATCACCTTTCGGGTGAGAGTTCCAGTGTCAGCTGTCAAGGCTTTAGTGAACATATTTATGGGTACTACTAATAAACACAATATAGTGTGAAATTCTCATAGGAAACTACAAAGTTATTTGTGTCCATTGTATGCCTTTATTCTTTCATTATGCAAAAATAGTTTTAGAAATTCAATCTGTTTAAATTGAACCTCAGCATTGCATGTTATTGGCTTGTGTGTAAAATGTATATAAATAGGAAGGTAATCACAAAATTTGTGAAAATGTCATATCTACGTGTAACCATACTTTGGTCTTTGGTTCAAACTTAGGGTATACTGTATATTAGGAGAGCTGACAGACTTGTGTCCATCTTGAAGCGATTCAGATTTTCCATTAGCTATAAGCATTGCACATTTTAGTAAATGTTAGAAATTTACTTTTTTGTCTCCTTTAAATTAGGTGCTCTGTGGATGTGCATAGTTTTAAACCCCCACTGCAAGTTGGAGCAGAAAGCCAGTTGGCTAAAACAACTGAAAAAATGGAATAGTGTTGATGTCTGTCCATGGGAAGATGGAAATCATGGCAGTGAGTTACCCAACTTGACCAATGCTCTGCCTCAGGGTGCAAATGCCAACCAAGGTGAGTATGCAGTGACATTCTGCTCATTTTATCTACTTTTTTGTGTATGTATGTTTGTAATGTTGACACAATGGATGTAGGAAATTATTTGACCCACTTTAGGACTAACTATATAACTCAAAGACAGTACATTTTGACTGTGAATGTCTGCTGTGGTTTTTCATATTTTTAAAAAATGTTTTATTTATCATTTTTATTTTATGGTATGAGTGTATTGCCTACATGTATGCAAATGCACATATTTCATGCAGTGCCCGAAGAGCTCAAAAGAGGGCATCAGATCTCTTGGAACTGGTGTAACGGATGGTTTTCAGCTGCCAGGTGGGTGCTGGGAATCAACCCTGGGTCCTTTGCAAGAGCAGCCAGTGCTCTTGACTGCTGAGCCATCTCTCCAAACCCATGCCTGAATTTTAATTTTAACTGAGACCAATGTATGGTTTTAAAAATATTCTCATAATGCAGATAGTTGTTATATATATGTATATATTTGATTGAAAATATAGAGTAGGGCAGTAATATATTACTGTGTAAAGAATATTGAGAGGCTTGAGGGTAGGTGTTTCTATCTTTGTTGGTCAGTTCATACTTGGACTACTGTGTAATTAATTAAAATTTTTCAGTTTTAGAATGTTGCAAGGAAACGCAGTACTGAGAGCTATAGGATACTGTTGACATTTGGATTAAGAAAATAATTTATTGTGAAGGATTGCATTGCATATTTGTCCCCACCTGCATGGATGGTGCCCTTCTTCTCAGAGGCAGAGGCAACCAAGAAATGCTCCCAGATGTTTTCAGAATAATCACCATTTTATCCCCCCTTTTTTTTTTCTGCCCTATTGACATTCTCCTCCATCTTTAATAAAATTATTCCTTGGCCTCACTTTTGTCTCCAAATGCTGCTGGATTTTCTGATCTTTTTCAGAACCAAATTATTAAACTAGTTGTCTTAACAAAAATACACTTTGATTAACTAATTCATGCCAGTATTTATACATGATTTTATGTTGGTGGAGGAGTTGGAAGTAATTTAAAGACATAATAGAAGCAAGGTAGGAATTAAATAATGTTAGAAGGATTCAGAATCAAGAGTACCACACATTCTTTGTTGGCTACAGAAGTAATGGATAGTGCTTAAGGGGGAAAAGAAAAAAGGAAAAATGCTGTACAGTATGCTGAGTTCACGTGTGATGTTAGTAGAACTAAGAAAGTCCATAAGGATTGTCCAGTCAGGATTGTTTAATTACAAAAAAAAGGTATTAGGACTTGGAAAGGATGATTATCAGGCTCTGCTTCATCTAAACATATTTGCTTTAGGAATTCAGTATTTGAAATCTGTCCTATCTTTATTGTGCTCATGATGATTTAATTTAATAACTAAATGTACCCTCAGTCCGATTTTTTTTTTCTAACTTAAGTTTAGTTGTTCAATGCTTGTTCTTTTCATTGCTAGGAAAAAAGTTCATAGACATCTATGTGGGCAATGTCCCTGGTTTTATGCTTAGACGTTTCTGAGTTTCACTTCCTTCTACTTGAGGGGACTGTCATTCTGATATATATCCTACACTTGGCTTTTTACTCCCCACTTATTTTTTTTTTTACCATTGGTTAAATATGAAAATTCCATAGACCATAGAAAGCTAATAGAAATCATTCAGCCTCCAAGTACCACAGTTCATTTCACTTATGGTTTGGCCTAGGCAGTATATAGCCAGTTCTCGTATTCCAAAGGCAGCATTTATAGCTGTTGTACCTAAAAGCACCAGGGCATCTGCTTTTAGCATAACACACACAGTCTTCTGAGGAGCTGTCAGGAGAGCTATCCCTACAAAAGGTACCAGTTTCATACCTGCACAGGATGATGATGGTTATACCTAGAGCTCCTTCACAGTGCTCTTCTCCTAAGGGAGACCCTGGGTGTTGAGGGGCAGAATCCAGCAAATGTGACATTCATTGCACTGGGTTCACAGTGTTTGCAGGACAGACTCTGGGCAGTGTTACACAGATTTGAAGGACTTATAATGCCAAGCCTTTGCTGGGTAATTTGTAGAATTAATGAACAACATTCGAATCCAGATACTTTGAAGGAGTGCTTTTTAAAAATTACAGGAGAATGAAAATCAGTTTCTTTTTGTTTTTGTTTTGTTTTTTTGTTTGTTTAAGAATTCCTCTTTTTACATTCCCAAATTTAATGTTACATATCCTTTACTTTAAGATGCTTATAAATCTATATATTTATTGTTTTTTTTAATGCTTCTTATGTTATATAGCTTCAGTTTTGTTTAAATATACTCTTGTAAGAATTTAGCATTTTTGTTACTATTGGTTCTGTTAATATCTTGGAGCTAACCAGTATTAAAAGCATGTGGTTCTCTACAATTATCTGTGCTGCCATATAAACACATGAGAGCAGTTCAGCTTTTTAAAATGAAATCACACTACATGTTAACTATTTATTAGTAGTATCATAGTGAACCAAGTCAGTAGCACTCTAGCTCACTACAACTTACTAACTTGATATTTTGAATCTCTTTTTAGTTACAAATTGTATTTCTGTGATTTGAATTAAACAAAAAGCCAGTGATAAAGCCACTTAAAAATACAAATGTATGCTTAGCCTGGTGACTCATGCCTTTAATTCCAACACTCAGGAGACAGAGGCAGGTGGATCTTTGTAGCGTTGAGGCCTGCCTGGTCTGCCTAACAAGTTCTAGGCCACCTGGAGCTCCAAGGAGACTGAGTCTCAAAACAGACAAACTAACAAACAAAAAATATACAAGACTTGGATTTTAGGACATTTGATTGTGAGAAGTCGTGAGACCAGGTATAGCATATGTATTCTGCTCAGTAAAAGGCCTTCATGGATTCAAAAGGCAGTTAAAAGTTGAGGCCATCCTTCCCATTTTGCAGTATATACCTCTGTCTACTGCTAGCAAATATCCTACTCAGGAACAATAGCAGATGCATCCTTTTTTTTTTTTTTTAACTTTTACAAAAACCTAATTTAGAATTTCTATACATACGTATAAGGTGTTTTAATCAATCCATGCCCACTCTCTCCCCTCCAACATTCCCCCCTCTGAAGAGGTAACCCTAAAATCTTTTAAGGATTAGATACAAGCTCCCAAATACTTTTACATTTTTGGCCTTTGGAACAGAGTATGTTGCTAACAGGCTCAAGGACATTTTGACTTTTAGCCAAGAAACTGGCTGCATATCTTTGGGGTCTTTTTACCCTAACTGCCTTGCCAATTCCAACCTCCTATTCGTATCACACCATCCTCTGAAGGGGTTACCCAAATTGCCGGTAGGAAATAAGGACGCAGACTGCTCTGGCTTCTTTCATGCTGAACAGGGACGCAGGGTAGGCAATTGGAGTACCCCTTCAGTGGGTCTATCCAAAAGACTCCCAAATTGCATAACTCTTGTCTCTAAGGGGAAAAGAAGGTCCTCAAATCATGAATAGGAGATGTGAAGGAGAAGTAAAGGCAAGAGTAATTAGCATTACGAGTTCTAGACAGGGAACTAGAAAAAAGTCAGAACAGGGCAATTTTCAAATAGTTATATGAGAGACCATTGGGGTTTCTTGAGAAGGGCTTCCAAAAATATCCCTCTGTTGGGTTCTTCCCCATTTTCCTTTTGTCTTCCAAGGCTGGACTAGTTGGCTGGGAAGAGTGGCTGGATACTCAGGTGAGGGTCCAGTGACCCTGCTTGGCACTCCTTTAATGAATGAGCACAACTGTCAACAAGCCCAATTGTGACTATGTTTAGCGATCAGGCTCAGCTGAAGTCGTGATGATGGTAGTTTTCATGCAAAAGGGACTGCTGTATAGTACATTTTGCATCATTTTTTTATACCTTTTAATTTATCTATCATCCATGTACTTTGATATGTCTGCTCTTCAGATGTGGATATCTAAGTTGATATGAGACCAAGCTGCAGTAATGTCTTTGCTTCAGACTTGAGAGCAGCCTTTTGCAAACAATTTTATTAGCCAAACTTGTAAGAAGGGAAATGCTTTTTACATAGACAGTACCTGGCTGTGGGCTTATGACAAGCTATGGTACTTCCATTGCTGCTCACTTCCACCCTCAGAATAAAGAGGCTAGACTAGATGAGTTCTCTAGGCTCCTCTTCTCCTTTCAGTTACTGTTTGTTGTTTGTGTTTTGCCTTCTCTCTGTGCTCTTCCGGAGGTCCGGGGACAGAAAGATGAAATCTTAAAGGGATGCTTCAGATTGTGATCCTCATTTAGTTGAGTCTCAGAGCAGTGAGGGTCTGTGCTTAAACAAAGTTAAGTATATACAGACAAAATGGTTCATTACCCTGAGTTTCAATGGAGGCTAGTAAAGTTTGTGCCATGATTGAAGGTAAGTTTGGAGTGGGGACTCAAGCTTGGGATGGGAGTGCCTGATAGTCTCTCTAGGAATTGAATAATCCAAGGAGCTAAGGTGAGAATATCCTTTATTCCCCAAACATTTCTTTTCTTCGTCAGGTCCTGAATCTTGAACCCCCTTCGGAGTGTATGCTTCCGTTCTCTTGTGATGCCCCGGCATACACTATGCTGGGGACATCACACCAGTCATGGAACCTGCCCAGGAGTCAGGAGGCAGCCTGTAGGGGCAAGGTAAGTGCGCTGGTTTGTTTTGTAGCTATGTTGTGTGGCTTTGTGAAATGTTAAACATATGCATTTATGCCCTTTGGGATATAAAGTGGCATTTAATCATTGTATCCCAAGAAGCATAATAGTTTTAATTGTGCAAAACCGCACAATATAGTTAAAAAATACAACCAAAAGCACAACCCTTATGCGTATTTTTAAGGCTGACTGCATCTTCCTGAAAGGTTCCATGGCTGGTGTCACATCTCTTGCATAGTGTTTGTGAGAGCTGTTGATCCCATCAGGGGCAGCCCACCATAGCTCCTCACAGGTGGGGAGCAGTGACTTTTCATGTGATTCTTTTTCTGGCCGAGTGCCTCTTTTGAGTGTATTTGGCATGGAGACTAGACTTGACAATTGTTTTTGCAGGATGCCTTTAGCATTAGCTTTAATGACGACAGAATATTTGTGTTTGATAAAACAAGTGAGTGAATGGAGGTTCTTTGGGCTGCCTTCAAGCACTTAGGATGTGAGAATATTCATTCACCCTTCACCCTTCTGCTTAAGGGGTGCAGGACTGTGTGTGGGGGTGTGCTCATGAACATCTGGCCCCAGAATGGTATGACTGATTTATTCACATGAATAATAGCTGACACAGCTTTCTGAATTGTGGAAAAAACAGATTCATCGAACAGGCCACATCGGACAGTGTTCACAAGAGCCATCGAGGCATGCGATCTACACTGGCAAGATAGCCACTTGCAGCACATTATCAGCAGTGACCTCTACACCAACTACTGTTACCATGACGACACTGAAAACTCCCTCTTTGACTCCCGTGGGTGGCCCCTCTGGCATGGTAAGTGGCCAAACCGGAAAGACATTTCCATGACTTACTTCTTTGTTTAGTTTCTATAGCATTATTGGAGTGGGAGGTGGAGAGTTGAAGGATTCAATGGGAGATGGATGAATGCTTGCCAAAAGGGGCTGAATTTTTCATTCAAATCCAAGTTCAGAAACTGGTTTCCCATATCTTTTAAAATAATATTCGGGGAGAAACATCTTACTATGATAGCCTGCTTTTATAGATATATCTGACAGGGGCAACTTTACCCCTTTGGATTTCTGTTGTAGAACATGTTCCTACAGCCTGTGCAAGAGTGGATGCATTACGTTCTCATGGGTACCCCAGAGAAGCACTGAGACTAGCAATAGCTATTGTTAACACATTACGACGACAGCAACAGAAACAGTTGGAAATGTTCCGGACTCAAAAAAAAGGTGATTGTGAAGGAGGTTGTCTCTATTGGAATGAGTTTCTTGGTGATGATGTAATTAGGTTTTATGTTCCCTAGGAGAGATGGCTCTTTTAAAGCACAGCCACAGAAATGGTTTTACTTACTACTCTTAAAAAACATGTGATGACCAGTCCCTGAAAAAAAAAAAAAAAAAAAAAAAAAAAACCTTAAGTCTTTATTTTTGGTTGAATGTTGAAAGGAAAAAAATCTCTTACACAATTCTTCAAAGAGAATTTTTTATTTTTTTAGTAGATACTGTGTCTGGATCATCTAAAATGAAAGCCAAACACTTTCTTTGTGAATGTGTGTTTCAATTCCAACAGAAAGAATTCCGGGATAGACTGCCCATCCCCAAATTCCAGCAATAAGTCCCAGATGGGCAACCTTAGGCAGTGACTTGACTTTCTCAGTGATTTAGGTTCCTTTTCTTCAGAACAGGGTTCAGCAAAGGGTCTGTCTCAGAGTTACTGAGATTAAATCAGATAGTTTCTATAAAGTACTTAAATAAGGCCCCACATAATATACATGCATCCAGCTGCATCCTATAACTTTTTAGCCATTGTAATGTGTGTATGAAGACATGTTATTTACTGAAAGTAATCAGAATAGAACCCTGGGAGTTTTTCAAATTCTATAGATGACATTTGATGTGCTGTGGGTATTACTGGATCCTTAATTTCTGGGTCAGATAGTGAAATGTGTCTGGTTTTCCTGATCATATACTGTTAGTTTCTTTTGTAGGCATATGTTTCTTTTGGTTGACTTGTTTTTTCTCTTTTTTTTTTTTTTTTTTTTGATCTTTTTGAGACCAAATAGCACTCACTATGTAAACCAAGCTGATCTTGGAGATCAGCCTGCTTTTGTCTCCCGAGAGCTAGAAATAGGCAGCATGCACCACCACACCTGGCTAAATTTAGTTTCAGTCGGGCATGGTGGCACACACCTTTAATCTCAGCACTTGGGAGGCAGAGGCAGGTGGATCTCTGTGAGTTCCAGGCCAGCTGGGGCTACAAAGAGACCCTGTATCAAAAAAAAAAAAAAAAAAAAAAAAGAAAAAGAATAGTTTTGTTACTGTTGAATTAATTTCTTGGTTATATTTTTATTTTTAAACTTTTGATAATTATATACACACCTTTAATACAAAAAATTATTAAAGTTGTTGGAATAGGCTGGAGAGTGGAGAAAAAGTATTTGCCATAATTTTTAATTCCTTCTATGTCGAAAATACCTTATGAGTGTTAACTAGCGCTGTCACACAATGAAAAAAATCCAAAATTAGAGTTTCCCAAAGAAAGGGAAGCCTAGATGGGTCTGGAGCGTGAGTAGTCATGATTTGTGATTACTTTATCAGTTCTACTTGTGAAATACATTGCTAGACACTATAGAAAGTTTTTCTGAAACCTGTCTTCTAAACACATAGATAATCTCTTGTCAAAGGTGTTTGGTTCTGAATAGTGAATCCCATTCAATATGTGAAAATGTAGAGTACTTTTTATAATGTAGAAAGAACTAGCTCATGATCATTATCATTTTTTAAATACTTCATAAATTTATTGAGAAATGTTAGTTTAAAAAATTCTGTTTGGTAAAAATGAGGTTGGTTATGTGGTAACTGAGGTCTCGGCTGGTCTCAGGCATGTTTCTCTATCAACCTGGAAGTGATGAAAATTTTTATTTTAGGCTATTCTTAATTATTTCTAGGATGATATATCCTTACCTCTATCTTTACCTGATTTTTTATTATTGTTTGTCCTAATTTTTTTTAACTTTCACAAAAACTTTGAGAATTTCATACATACATATAAGGTGTTTTGATCAAATCCATGACTACTCCCTCCCTTTCAACAGCTCCCATATCTCCCCATCACTTTTTTCAATTTCTTTTTTTTTCTTCTTTCATTTATTTATTTTTATGGGCTTTTGAGTACATTCCCCCTCTAAGAGGTAACCCTAAAATCTTTTAAGGATTAGGTACAAGCCCCCAAATACTTTCGACATTTTTGGCCTTTGGAACAGAGTATGTTGCTAACAGTCCCAAGGACATGTCCTAATATTAAAGATTAAGTTTTTCATAGATGCTTCCAAGGTCAAAGTGCCATTACAGTTACTTGTTACAAGGTTAATAAATGCATTTCAACATTTTCAGTACTCTTTGACATGATTTGTTAGCTTCATGATTCTAAGAGGAAATTTTTATTTCTTTTTTTTATTTCTTCAGTTTCTCTCACATGACCATAGTTTTGTTTGTATAGCCACACAGTTCCTTTAACTATATACATATATATTTGGGCTGTTCCCAAGAGTAATGCATATTTTTCTTTTTCATGAAATCCAGGGGTGGAAACCAAAGGGCATGACCTACCTAAGGAATTTAGAACCCACCTTAAATAAACTTTAATATCTTGTGTCATTTGTATATACTGATAGGTAATAATGTAAAACCAGAAGACTTAATGAAGAAGTGTTAACTTCATGGAATGACTCTTTGGCTAGCTCTAAGTTAATTTATGTATCTATTTTTCTTATAGATGGGTAGGTAAATAGGTAGGTAAGCAGGTAGGTAGGTAGGTAGGTAGATTTTATATTTTCCTTTTAAAAAGAACTCCTGTTTCATTGTGGTGAACAACAAATATAAATAGCATTTTTACAATAGATGGTGTCTTAAACCATTTACAAGGGGCATTATGTGAAGAAAATGAGTATGTTTCTTCCAAATCCACATCTAACTTCTATTATGGTTCACCTTTGACAGAGGTCCTTCTTCAGTGCCTCATTCAGTAAGGAGGGCTGCTGTGAAGTGATGGAGCAATTTAACAATGCTCATGTGGGAGCACAAGTCTAACCAGGATGTCACCGTGCTCCTTTTCTCAGCTGAGATGACCCAGTGAGTGCTAGCTCACAAAGAACATCAAGATACAGTTCTAGAGTTACCTGGCTGTAGATTCCAGGGTGCTTTACCATCTCTAAGGGCATTCCTAAGGAAGCATTGGTGGTGGGGTGCCTAGCTTCTCCGGAGAAAATTTTAGAATTCGTTTTCCCCCGAAGAGTATGGCGTACTATAAATAGTAACACATTAGCTCATTCTGTTACACATATAAATCAAATAGATGTTGGGAGATGTTCTGAGAATTTAGTACCATTTATATCGATTCACAGATGGATGTTTACAACTCAAAATTGTTAACAAGTTGGGGATTATAGTACCTTTTGATAAACTTTTTAATTAGAGGGGCATTTCCATCCGAATTCATTATTAAATATTTTTTCAGAATACTACTGTTAAAGCATAAAGTTGTATCGCCCTTACTTCTCTCTTCATCTCCCTTCTCTCCATCTCTGAATTCCTCTTTTATACAGAGCTACCCCATAAAAGCATAACCTCAATAACCAATCTGGAAGGCTGGGTTGGACACCCCCTTGACCCTGTGGGCACTCTCTTCAGTAGCCTCATGGAAGCTTGCCACACTGAGGGTGAAAACTTCTCTGGATTCTCTGATTTTACAGGTAAAGCCATTGGTACTTGTTTGCTCTTTTCTTTCACTAAACTCTTTTTCTTTACAATATATTTTTTGAAGCCGTGTAGTTAACAGTATCTGCGGGTTAATAAGAGAGCTAGGAAGTAACCTGTTACTGTGTGCTTCAGGTAGGTTTCCTCAAATAGAAAAATCTTAGAAATCAACTTCTAGGGTCTGGAGAGATGACTCAGCAGTTAAGAGCACTGACTGCTCTTGCTTAAGGACTCAGGTTTGATTCCCAGCACTCACATGGTGGCTAACAACCGTGTATAACTCCAGTTCCAGGAGATCCAACCTTCTGTCCTCTATGGGCACTGCACACACCTGATGTACTTACATACATGCTTCTGTACTAAGAATTTATCAGCATTTATGACAGTTTTCTAACAGAATGTGACAAAAATAAGGCTATACATAACATTTAGAACTAGAAAATTTAGTTGCTTTTCAAATTTGTCTTTGCATCAGAAGTGACAAATATTTTAAGTCTACTTGAAGGGAAATATAAAATACCATTGAAAACTGTTTGACACACATTCTTTAAAAGTGATATTTGGAATTTCTTTTTGGTCCCTTGAGAATTCAGAGTCATACCTCAAAAAGAATACCTGAATCAGAGGTAAGGAAAGGAGTTAAGGATTGTCCCTTCGTTCGTCTCATGATAGGATGAAGCCAGAAGGTTAATTATCTTGTCCATCTTAATTTTGCCCTTGGTGGTGGTTTTCACCAAAGCTTGAGGGTAAATTTATCAGTTCAGATTCACTTTTCCCTGGGAGTTTGACGTATAAGTTTTAGTGTTACAATTAAAAGTGTGGAAGCATTTTATACCAGTCTTTAAAATTTTTTACTATTATAGTCACGTATTTTTAAAGTTAATTTATTGTTAGCATGTATTGATTTACAATATAAAGGTCTTTATTGTAACATTCTCATAGCATGTAATTTTACCTTTAATGAAAATACATTTTCTTAAATTTATAGTTTTCTTTGGTATCTTTTTAGTGAGGAAAAAAAAACCCTTTTTTTATATTTTATCCCATAAAACATATACACTTAATCATCTGTGGTCACTTGCTCAGTGATACTAGAAAGCAATGTACTGCTTTAACCTAAAAGTTGTATGTTCTAGCTTTCTCAGCCTTAAGTCAATAATTCGCTCACTAGTACTGATTTGAACAAATATTTTTGCCTATCACAGTATCCATAGATGTAGTTTAGATCCATTTTTTATAACGTTTTCCAGAACATATGGGACAGTGCAAGTCTCTAGAGTACCAGCATCTGTCTGCACACAAGCTCTTAGAAGAAGGGGAATCCTATGTGACACTGGCCGTGGAAGTAGCACTGATTGGGCTGGGGCAGCAACGCATCATGCCGGATGGGCTCTACACCCAAGAGAAAGTTTGCCGGAATGAGGAGCAGCTCATTTCTAAGCTTCAGGAAATTGAATTGGATGACACACTGGTGAAAATTTTTCGCAAGCAAGCAGTCTTCCTTTTGGAAGGTAACTTGATAAAGAAGCTTACAGCTTAGCCCCAGTTTGGTGTAGATGCTAATCTTTCTTATATTGAATACTGATGGGCATTAAATATGGTAGATGTCCTGATTGATTGGATCACAGAGTGTCAAAGACATGTTCACCATCTAAGAAATTAGTTACCAGATTAGAAAACTGATGTTCAGATTCATACCATTTTATTTAGGTTGTCATGTAGGATAGCTTGTTTGAAATAAGCCCCATTTATGTCACTTTGCTTTGTAAAGGACTGTTTTTTATTTAGTCTGTGCAATTCCTGAGATAACTACAGTGTTGATATTTAGTGAATTATTATTGATACCCATGTTCTTACTTGCTTTATTAACTAAATAATAAAGTGGAAAGTGATTGGTAGTCCTGCAGATTTATTGACTGTTATATGACATCTGGATTTTCGTATGTCACATGCACCTGCCTACAAAAAACTGAAGGCTACAGGAGTGAATGTCTGCTGCCTTTATTGCTTCACAGAACTCATTGGGTATAGATTCACCAAGAGAAAGTTATGTTATCTAAAGCAAAGGCTAATCTTGATTTTATAAGGCTAACATTTAAAGTGCCCAGCAGGGTGTGAAGCCAGCAGATCTCCTTGAGATTGAGGCCAGCCTGGTCTACATACCAAGTTAGAGGCCAGCTGAGGCTTCCAGGAGACCTTGTCGGAAAAGAAAACATTTAAAAGGCCTAAAATTAAGTTTTTGGCACTATTTTTCAATTTTTTTTTCTCAAAAAGCTAAATATAATTAGTATGGTAACTTAATCTGTGCAAATTTTGGTGTCTTGTTGATGGAATTGCTTCTCTCTCAAACAGACAGGGCTATAATCTTGGGATTTTTCTGTGATTGGCTCTTAAGTGTGGTACCATTGTATAGCATGAACTATTTACACATTTTCAAGAAACACTGTTTTAAAACCTCTTTAATTTGTCCAAAAATCTATTTGAAGGCAAGTATTTTCTTCAAATATATTATACATTTATATCTTGGAAATACATTTAAAGGGAAAATGCGCATAAAGTGAGCCTTAATATCAGACTTCATGTCTGAAGATATTCCTAATTTTTATTTGATTTCTCTCATTGCTTATACTGACTTGATTTTTCATTACACTGAAGTTCTAGAAGAGGATATGCAATTTTTCAAAGCTGATAATAATTTGGTATATCATTTACCTTTTAATATATCACTGTTGATAATTTTTAACTTTTTGTCTTTGTTTAGTGCATCCCTAGTCAAACTATTTTTAAAGAGCTGTGTTTAAGAAGGCGCTCTTGTTGACTCAGCTCTGCATCCTCCCCTTTCTGGACCCTACAGGGCCCAAGAGTGGGTGGTACAGGACAGGAAGCAGTCTATCCATTTCTGACCATTTCTGTATTCTCCAAACGATGCATGCTTCATTGGTGCATTGTCTTTACTGGCTCAGGAAGTTTTCCGTGCAGTTATACTCTTTCCAAGTATAGGGTAAATCTGTTAGCAGTCCTAAATACCTGAACAGAGGGAACAGTAATTATATTGTTGCTGAGTGTGACTCTCTTCTGGCCATGGAACTGGCACATATAGTTACATATTAGAGAAGTGCCTTTAGGGAAACGTAGTACCAGATGTCAGATTATGACTTGATGTTTTATTTGTTGGGAGATATAATGAAGTATTGAAATGCATTCTGGTTTTCCCTGAATAATAACAAAAAGGTCATTTAGTGGTTTAAAGGGAACCTTTGGAAAGAAATGGAGGAAAAATGAAGAATATGGCTAGTCTGCAGTGTATATTGCTATAATTAGTCTTTAAGTAAAATGGAGTTGGGGTGTTAGTCACCTAGATGCTATACCAAAATATGATAGGCAGGTAACTTATACAACAAAAATGTATTTCTCACGGTTTTGGAGACTGAAGTCCAAATTCAAAGGTGTTGACCAAAGTTCTCAAGAGGGCCCTGTTCGTGGCTTGAAGACCTGTCCCCACATGACAGAGACCAGAGGTAGAACAAGCTCTTTGGTGTCTCTTCTTAAAAAGACAATAATCCTGGGGCTGGAGAGATAGCTCAGCGGTTAAGAGCACTGAATGCCCTTGCAAAGGATCTGGTTTGGTTCCCAGCACCCACATAGTGGCTACGAACCATCTGTAACTCCAATTCCAGGGGAATCCGAAGCCCTCTTCTGACCTTCGTGGCATTGGACAACACAGGTGCACTCACATACATGCAAGCAGTACACTCATACACATAAAATAAAAAATAATAAAATATTAAAAAAGACAATAATCCTGTTATTTCAGGCCCTGCTCTTAGAAGCTTATTTACATTTAATTCCTTTCATGAAGTCTGTATCTCCAAATATCACAGTGGGGTGGCCTTCAGCACAGGAGTTTGGGAGTAGTTGTACATGTTCACCACAGTAACTTAAATGATACGACTTGTGTGCAAAAGGTACAAGTGCGATTCTACTTCTCAAGAGTATCTATTACTAGACATTTCTAAATGTCTTTAAAATGTCCATAAATTTGGTTTAAAATGGATTATAGTTTGTCTAGCTTAAAATATTTAGTTGTGATATGATTTTCCAAAATATTTAAATAGTGAATAACTCATAATTACTAACTTTAAAATGACCTAGAACATAGCATGCCCTACACAATACCCAGTTCAGTGAACTCCTCTCATGAATTCTGAGCTGCATTGTCTTGCATTCTAAACTCCTTACAAGACTGGTTTTTCTCATGGATATCAAATGTATTATGTCCTCTGAGCAACAGTGTCATAACTTATAATTCTAGAAATCATGAAACAGATGTTACCCAAAGGTGACATGGAAACTAATTTATTAAACACTTGACAATAACTAGAGCTCAGAGCACCCAAGTGTAAGTTCTTGTTTCCCTCTCAGCAACATTTGGGGCACACACAGGGGAAGCTGGTGCTGACACACTATGCCTGTCAGATTTACCAAGAAATGAATTTTGATGGCTTAAATGTGATTTTGTTTTCAAGATTGGCCTGCTGCTGGAGCCCAGATTGGTACATTTCAGTTGTTTTGATGTTTTTCTTTTGCTTATGGTGAATACCAAATGGGTAGCATTTTTAAATCATCATATAGAATTAATATCTACTTCTACTTATCAAAACCAACAGTGTGTTAAATAAGTCTATATTGAGGGTTCTGGCTCAGAGTCTTCCCACACCTTTTACCTTGAGACTGAGCACCCAGTTGTGAAACCTTCATGTCTGTGGCCCTAAGACTTACATGGGTCGAGAGACAGGTTCTCTAGTGAAGCAGTCATCTGTGCATCTGCGTATCTGGATGCTCAATTGACACACACTGAGAAAGGCTCTTTCTCAAATTCAGCAAGAGGACTTCGTTTTCAGAGGTATGAATTGAGTGTACGCTGTCCCTTAGTTCTATGGTTCTCATTTTAGGTGTGCAGTGCTTGGGGAATTGTTCATAAAGTGAAGTGTGTATTGGATACTATTCTCTGTAGAATCTTTGACTAAAGTGTTTGTTTCCGTTTTGTTACTTAGTTCAAATTATTTTTGTTACTTAGTTCAAATTATTAACTAGATTAGCTATTTTTTCATAAACTATTTTATATTTCAAAGAAGTGTTAGTTTGTTCTTTAGGAATATAAAATATGTATTCTCTCTTCTCCACAGCTGGACCATATAGTGGTTTAGGTGAAATAATCCATCGGGAGAGTGTTCCAATGCACACATTTGCCAAGTATCTCTTCACCTCTCTCCTACCTCATGATGCTGAATTGGCATACAAAATTGCACTGAGAGCAATGCGGTATGTATTCACAGCTCAGCCCAGTAGAGGCAGTCTGTATTCCCCACTAGAAGAAATGGCTGTTAGCTGACCATGACATTCATTCATGTTTCTTAGGCAACAGAGAAGCTAAAGATCCTGTTTGTTTGTGTCCTAGATTGTTGTGGAGGCAGTTTGTTTGTTGGGGTGTTTTGATTTTGCTTTGATATAAGGGGAGGCTGACGTCCTTAACTGCTGTCCATAGTGACCATTGTGGCTTGTTCTCACTTCTTAAAGGTAGAATTTGTAAATAAAGTACAATTTCAGAAGAATTTAATCATGAGATAACCACTATTGAAGGCTCCCTGAATAATCAGTTAAAGAATTTAATTTTTAAAAGCATGGTAAATAGCAAATACCCTCCAGTGACATGAGAGTGGAGGAAAGCTCTTATACCTGTTATGCTCCACATTCCCACCATAGTACTGGAAGCCCCTGCACCACCAGGGCATATTTTTGCTCTGCTGGAGGCCAAACGGTGTGGAAGGACTCAGGGTCTGCTCACTTGCTGCTTTGGCTCCTCCTCAGTCTTTTTCAGTCATAGCAATTAATGTTCTCCCCCAGTTCACTTGCTGTTTCTGGCTTCCTTTTCAAAAGTTAATCCACCAAATAATTGTTTTTATCATGACTTTGTTCAGGGTTGATACTTTTCAATGAACCCAAGAGTGTTTTTAAATCTTGTATGTTAACCTGTTCAACTTTAAGCACCTGAAAGAAACCTTGCGTAAAATATTAGCCTTTTCTCTTTGGCTTTTTATTAAATTAATAAAACACTCTGTTTCTAATGGATAGTTCAGGTTGCACACCATTATAATTGACTAAAGACAAGCCCTGTATAGATCTAAAGCTTAAGTACATTTGGTCCCATAGGAAGAAACTTCTCCTCAGAGCATATGTCTACATTCAATGTAAGAATGAATGAGCCAGGCATGGTGGCAGCATGCCTTTAATCCCAGCACTTGGGAGGCAGAGACAGGTGGATCTCTGTAAGTCCAAGCCTGGTCTACGTAGCCAGTTCCAGGCCAGGCCAACTGGGGCTACAGGGAGACCCTTTCTTAAAAAGAATGATAAAAAAAGAATGAAACACAAATCCTTGCCTAAGAATTACCAGTATCCAAAAGCTACTTTTAATATCCACCTTATATTTGTGCAGGGATGGGGTGTGTGTATATGTATGATTCAAGACTGACAAGTAATTTCATGTGTACTCCTTGGCAGCAGGAGAGCTCAGTAGTTTATTAGAGAAACCTCCTAATACTTTGTTGATCTTTAAAGTGCCAAAAAGTAAATCAATTACTAACATGAGCAGCAGTTTCCTCATCGAATTTCTTCTCGTCACTTGGTTTGTATTTTAAAGCACATTTTTATAAACAAAAAGTCCCACTTTTAGAAGCTGAAATAGAAGTAGTCTTCTGAGGACAGATGTTCATCTCTATACCTATTGTAATCCCAAGGACTCCATTCTTGTCTTAAAGGAAAGAAAGTAAATATGATACTGCCAAATACTGTTGCTACTACCACTGTAAAGTTGAATGGTAAGTAGCATCAGGTTCTGAAACAGTATCTGCTAGGCAGAAAGGTTTACTTGCTATCCTAATGAAAGCCTGGAATGCTAGCAGGGCACAGGGGAATTCTTTTCTGCCTCCTGCCTGCCCCTACTACCCTATTGAAAGGGCCTTCCATGGAAAGGACCAGTGTAAATTACCAGAACATTTCAAGGCAGCCAAGAAAATGGGAAGGAAAAGAGATGTATCTGGCTCTTAGTCCTGAAAGAGGAAAGCGAAGGAAGGGCAGCTTCAGCACTCTTCTTTTCTCATCTTCCCTGGAGTGTTGATTATTTTTCTCTATAGTAACTCTATAGCAAGATGTACAGCAACACAGTTGACTCTTTAAAAAGCTGAATAGTCTGTAGCTATACACCCTGAACTTGTGATCTTCTGATCTTAGAAGCTAAGCAAGGTAGGGCCAGGCATGGCAGGCACACCTTTAATCCCAGCACTGGCCGGGGGTGGGGCAGTGGATTGGACTAAAATCAAGGCCAGCTTGAGGCTACAGGGAGACCCTTTCTCAAAAAAAAAAAAACCCAGCAACAACAAAGCTGAATAACAGCCTTGCCTAAATTCTGAGTCCTTTGTCCTCTACCTTACCACCTTTTTCATATTAATGTCTCTTGAAGCTAGATAAAAAGGAAGGGAGAGTGGGCTGCTTGGCTTACCTAATCAGTAACTACCCTGGAGGCCTGCCGGCCGGCATCTTTCTCTCACCCTGCTAACTCTTCTGTCCCTCGATCTTATTACATACTGCCTAGTACTGGTGGGCTTGGGTGAAGTCAATGCTTTGAATACTTTAGTGGAATTATTTCAGTTATGGCTTCTCTACTGATCTCTTTGGCACTTACTATTTAAAATAAATTGCTAAGCATGTCATTTGTTTTCAAGTTTTTGGTTTTTTTGGTCAACATATTCTTAACAAACCAAAGATTCACTGAAGTCAGAAATCACACTGAATTTACATAAAACTGCAAAGGGTCAGATAATTCCATTCAGTTCAGTTCAACCTCTTTGATAGATTGATAGAACATATTCTAACTTCAAAAGATTCCTTAAGTCATAGGAACTAATTATGCTAGAAATTATAAATGTATGAAAAGGTTTCTAATGGATAGTTCAGGTTATACACCATTATAATTGACTAAAGACAGCCCTGTTAGAGATCTAGAGCTTCTTGTGGATGTTTGATCCCATAAGAAGAAACTTTTTGTCAGAGCATATGTCTACAATCAATGTAAGAATTCCCCTTCTTTTATGTTTTAATAGGTTAAGATCTTCAGGTACTGACCTAATTGCTGTAATCTCCATGTACATATCCATTTTATTCTTGGTTTGTTGATACTCTTTTTTAACTCAGGATAAAATTCAAAAACAGGTAAAGATCGGGGCTTGTATTTCACAGTTCTTATTGTTAGTGGTCTTAATTTCTCTGAATGTTGCATTTTCTCAGTGATGCTAAAGAAAGGAGATCTCATAGGTTGAGCATTGAGCAGTCACCAAGGTGAGCTGTTCAGTTCCCAAACAAGGGCCCTGAGCAACATCAGTTTCCTTCGTCATGTACCCACTGACTTCTGCTGGCTGGTCATTGCCACCAAACTTACGCACGTATAAAGACTGAATGCTGCCTTCCTTACCTCCCATTACAGGTTACTAGTATTGGAATCTACTGCTCCAACAGGAGACCTCACCCGCCCCCACCACATTGCGTCAGTTGTTCCCAACCGATACCCTCGTTGGTTCACTTTAAGCCACATTGAATCCCAGCAATGTGAGCTGGCATCCACCATGCTAACTGCAGCCAAAGGTACTGTAGTGTCCTGAGATCTCAGAATTGTTTTGTTGGTTTGCATTTTTCATTTTTTCCCCCAAAGAGTCTTTTGTTTGTTTGTTCAACCAAATTCTCCAAAGTGGCTTTAAGATCAGATAAGGATCTTTTCTAAGATATTAACTTCATATTTTTGCTCATGAGGTGAATAGGTGCTACCCTTTTGCACTTGGCATTATCCTTATTTACCTATATCATTAAATTACTACCATCAGAGTTCATAATTACTTCATGCAACACTTTACACCCAACAGAAAACATTAAGTAGCTGAGATTTAGAAATAGAACAAAAGATTTGGTTACTTTTGTTGTTGTCCTCAGTAAACTACATAAATAGAAACTAGGAGAGCTATCTGAGATCTTGTGTTTGTTGGCTCTGATTTGTGTGTGCTTGTAGTCATTGAGGTGTGTCTCAGTTATCTTTATGTGAGGCTGAGATTTTGTAGATTTTACAGTAATTGTGGGACATTTAGTCATAACATCCGTGCAATTCTGTGCAGGTAAAGGAACTTGTGCTTTCTGTTTTGTTTGTATACTTTGTCAACTTTTGTGTGTGTCTCTATATGGTTGTATGGTCTTTCTTTGTTTCTTTTGTTTCACTTACATTTGGTGTGGTTTGATTTTGGTTTTCCCTTGTTCATTGCAGGCGATGTTCGGAGGCTGGAAACAGTATTAGAATCCATCCAGAAAAACATACACTCCTCATCACACATCTTCAAGCTTGCCCAAGATGCATTTAAAATAGCAACTCTCATGGACAGTTTGCCAGACATCACTCTTTTGAAAGTGTCTCTGGAGCTGGGCCTGCAGGTACACAATTAGTGGTCTTTCCTGGACCACCAAAGACTGCTAATAAACAGTGTTTCTTAGGGTTGTTTTTGTTTGTTTTAATTCTTCAGTACAGTTAAATGGCTCTTTGGAGCCCAAATCTGTTGGGCTTTGGGAGAGCACTGTATTTCTGAACTGTGATCACTTTCAGTTCAGCCAGACTGCTGTCTGGTACAGGGACTGCACAATTAGAATCCTTATTTGTGGGGGCTAGAGAGCTGGCTCAGTGGTTAAGAGCACTGGCTGCTTTTGCAGAAGACCTGGGTTCGATTCCTAGCACCCACATAGTGGCTAACAACCATTCATAACTCTAGTTCCAGGGGATCTGACACCCTCTTCTGATCTCCATGAGCACAGTACAGCATGGGTGTACTTACACATATGCAGGCAGTACACTCATACACATAAAAATAAATAAATATTTTTAAAAAAACAAAAAGAATCCTTATTTGTGTTACTCAACTTAAAAAACATTTTCTAAATTATAGCCTTAACATTATGATTTCTCTTTTGAATGAATGGAGAAATACTGCTGACAGGAGACTTGAATAAAGCCAGCCTGTGTAATAAAGATTCAGGTGTAAGAATTGACTTTTTAGAGGAAGTACGCATTTTTATGGATGTTTGCATTTGATAGTTCTATCTCCTTTTTTAACCCTGAGAAAATTGGGTAAAGGAGAGGTGATCAGCCTGGGTCCAGTTGCAGATTTCAGCAGAACATAACACCAAGGACATTTGGAGTTAGCCGTACAGATAAGTGTTTGCTTTCTTATAGTTTCTGCACAGATTACTGTACAAACCAAGAACTGAGAAGTTTTGTCTCTGCTTTTTTTCATGAAATCTATACTAACTTTTATGTTTTTATCTCATTAAAAGGCAGTTAGTTATACCCTACCTGATGTGTGGGAAATCAGTGCCCTGGTTAGATTATTGATTTGTTTTCTGAATTATAGATTCTTCTTTTCAGTGATGCTATTACTAATGCTTAATGAAGTGGATGATAGAAAAATACACTTCTCATTGCAACATATTGCTATGCAAGCAGAAGTTCAAAGTGATTGCTTTTAAATTTTGCAATTTAGAATTTATTTTTTTAAATATAAATTGTTATTTGACTTACTTTTGTTATCATGTGCCTCATCATGGAAGGTGTGATACAGAAAGAACATTAATGTAATCTTTCTGCATTTTTTGAATTCTAGGTAAATGACATTCTTTCAGGAGCCTAAGAAAGAATCCCACAGGGCCTATCTAAAGGTTCCAGAGTGTCCTGTTGCTAGTTGTTTTGAATCTCAAAACATGAAAAGGCAGATAAGTTTATCATGGAAATTCTTGCTAGAAAAATGGGAGGAAAAAAGTCACCAGTGATGCCAATTTTTTTTTTTCCTGTAGATGTGTGACTTTCATAGAGACTGAAGAAATAAAAAAAGTTATTCATGAATTCATATGCTATTGAGAGTTACTAAATTCATTACAGTTTAGCCTTAGAATATTAATTCTGGGGAGGAGAAAGGGGCCCAGACTGTGTTGCTCTGAATCAGACAAGAAAAGATACTGAATGACTTGGCTAGAATGCTGTCTGGCTAGTGGCCCTCCAGAAGTAAACAGTGGGCCTCCTGCCTCCCAGGCCAGGGTAAGGCCAGCTAGGGGAAGCCAAGGACAACTCCAAACACATATGTAGCTCTTTGCTCTAATAAAGTACTTTTTGGCCTCCTAGTAGTAGAGTCTGCCTCATAGTTTATACCTCAGAATGATTATCTTTTCCATTGACATAAAATTATCTTCAAAACTTTTTTTATCCTGCCTTTTATAGGTTATGCGAATGACACTGTCCACCCTAAATTGGCGCCGGCGAGAGATGGTTAGGTGGCTGGTGACATGTGCTACTGAAGTAGGTAGGTAAACTCTGCAAGACTGCTTGTGGTAGGATTTATTCTGTTACTTATATACCAGGAAAAAAAAAAATCCATGTTTATCTTGACTTCTCCAAGGGGCCTGCTGCCTCTTGCATGCACAGAGGCTTTCTTCCCTCACTCCCAACCCCAGAACCCCAGCCCTCAGTTACACACACTTGTATTATTCAGTTTATAAACTGTCACATTGCAGTGCTCCAGTGTCTTAATTAAAATGGAATGAATCATTGAGTAAGCACTTTTTACTCAGTTCCTAAAGCTCCCTCATTACTCTAAGTAGCAGAAAAGGGATAGCCACTAAGTGTGGTTTTGATGGGCTTTCAGGTGTGTGAGAAATTGTAGCTGGTCATAGGAAAACCCTCTGGCTGCCTATCAGCTGTAATTTATAGGATGCTTGAAGCCTACCATCCCCCATCCCACCTCAGTGCAGGACCAAGAAAGCTCTACATTCCCAGAAAGAGCACAATACCAACATTGGTAACTATTAAAACTATGTGTTGGTTATACCGTCTTTCTGTTTGCATCAAGGGACACACCTCTTGCTGAGAAGACACTGCCCTATCAGTGTCTAGATACTGAATACTATAAAGTCATTCTTGCTATTCTTTAATTCATGTGTAACATTTTGTTATTTGGGGGAGACTGAACTTGATCTCAATATAAAAATTACTAAAGCAGTTGTAGATTATTGAAGCAGTACAAAGGTATAAGAGTTTTAGAATTGCCATACAACTGTCCCTGCACCAAGATAGATACATAACTAACCTCTCTGAGATTTAGGCCTTCGCTTACGTATTTTTCTTATGGGTGAGGCTTATGGGATCTGTACATGAAGTGGTTAAAGGCTTTACATGCCATTTCTAATATGTGAATCATCAGCAGGCCACTTCTGTTTTTTTCTCTTGATTATGGGTGATATCTTCTTGCTTACAGGTCTTAAACTTTTATGTGTCCTTACACCACATATATTAAGTTCCTAATTGGATGAAGAGTGCACTTTTTTCCCCCTCAAATCCTGTAGTGGGTAAAGGCCCCAGTGACCAAGCACTCATTAGTAAAAAGCCATTGTCTGAAATGGCAAGCAGTGCAGTATAAATACCAGCCACCAAGAGGATTGTCTCTTTATTATAAGATGTTCATGTTCCTTTCAGCATTTTACTGAGTAACAGTCCATAATAACCATATTCTAAAGGGTTGTTCCCAGACTTACTACTTTCAGGGTTTCTGACCAGCTCATGTTCTGTGATGGATAGTAATGTGAGCGTTGATTCTAACAGTGGAAATGGAACCTGTGTCCAGCCTTCTTGTCAGTAATAGGGCTTGTTTGTGTTCCTTACAGGTGTTTATGCCCTGGACAGCATCATGCAGAGCTGGTTTACGCTCTTCACACCCACTGAGGCCACCAGTATTGTTGCAACTACCGTGATGTCCAACAGCACCATAGTCCGCCTCCATCTGGACTGCCACCAGCAGGAAAAGCTGGCCAGCAGTGCCCGGACACTTGCTTTGCAGTGTGCCATGAAGGACCCGCAGAACTGCGCCCTTTCTGCACTGACTCTCTGTGAAAAGGATCACATAGCTTTTGAGACGGCGTACCAAATTGTCCTCGACGCTGCTACCACCGGCATGAGCTACACACAGCTCTTTACAATAGCACGGTACATGGAGCACCGCGGGTACCCCATGAGGGCCTACAAGCTGGCCACCCTGGCCATGACCCATCTCAACCTGAGCTACAATCAGGACACACACCCTGCCATTAATGATGTTTTGTGGGCCTGTGCACTTAGCCACTCCCTTGGTAAGAATGAGCTTGCAGCTATAATACCTCTGGTGGTCAAGAGTGTCAAATGTGCAACAGTACTGTCAGACATTTTGCGCAGATGCACTCTGACCACTCCTGGCATGGTGGGACTTCATGGAAGGAGGAACTCTGGTAAGCTCATGTCACTGGACAAAGCCCCCTTGAGGCAACTCTTGGATGCCACGATTGGGGCTTATATCAACACAACGCACTCACGGCTCACACACATCAGTCCTCGGCAC
>NW_008331125.1:4264439-4279439 GCF_000622305.1 Nannospalax galili | reverse complement strand
GCAAATTTACATTCTTAGGTAATATCACCAGAAATTTCTCATCTTGCAGAACTAAACAACTGCTCCTTACCCTTGTGCCTGGTTAATTTTTTTATATATTTTATTTTATGTGTGTGAGTATATTGCCTGCATGTGTGTAAGTGCACCCATGTGCAGGGCCCACGGAGGTCAGAAGAGGACATTTGGTCCTCTGGAACTGGAGTTAGGGATGGTTGTTAACGGCCATGTGGGTGCTAGGAATTGAACTCAGGTCTTCTGCAAGAGCAGCAAGTGTTCTTAACTGCTGAACCATCTCTCCAGCCCCGTGCCTGGTAATTTTGACAAATTAGCTACTTTGGATGCCTCCACTAAGTGAGATCATTAAGCTTTTGTCTTCTTATGACTGGCTTATTTCCCTTAGCATAGTATCCTCCAGGTTCATCTGTGTTGGAGCATGTGCCAGAATTTCCTGCTTTTTTAAAATATTTCATTATTTTTATTTTATGTGTATGAGTGTATTGCCTGCATGTATATGAGTGCACCCATGTCATGCAATGCCCTGGAGGTCAGAAGAGGGCTTCGGATTCCCCTGGAACTGGAGTTAAGGATGGTTCCTTAGCCGCCATGTGGATGCTGGGAATCGAGCCTGGTTCCTCTGTAAGAGCAGTCAGTGCTCTTAACTGCTGAGCCATCTCTCCAGCCCCAATTTCCTGCTTTTTAAGGCTGAACTCCATCCCATTGTGCATCTACCACCCTGTGTTTACTCACCTGACATTTGCACTGCTGCTGCTTCCTGGATATTGGGAACCATGGGAGTATAGGATTTCTTAGAGATCTTGCTTTCATTCTTGTGGATACAGACCCCGAAATGGAATTAATAGGTTTTCTTTTTTTTTAAAAAAAAAAGATCTTCAATTTTCAGAATACATTTTTCCTTTATATTTTTAGTTTCTTAACATCTGTCCTAAAAGGTAGATTCCAAATTTCATGGGGTTAAGCCAAAAATAAATGAATCCATGGTGACATTTAAAATTGAATTAATACCAAGTAGAAATAAAAAACTATAAAACGATAAGAGGTTCTTTTTTATAAGCTCATTCTTAGTTTTGAAAAGTTAATACTGCCTAAGGACAAATAAAAATTTAGGTAAGCACTGGAACATTCCATAATGAAGTAGACTGCCAAAAGAGAGCTGCAGCTAAAGAAAAGAGTGCCTTCTAGTAGTCAAGACTTCGCCATCTTCCCTGGTGGAGGTTAATCTTGTGTCTGTAGACCATCTTTACAGGGTGCTCTTCCAATTTTCATGGACCTCTTAGGTGAGGGATGGAGACCAGCATTGCCCCCGATGCTGCACCTCCAGCCCTTCAGTCCTCTGCTACCACTAGTCCAGTAGAAAAACTGATTCATGTCCCTGCTGTCTTAGCTCTAGCAGGCTGGTGCTAAAGAAAGTTCTGAGACTTTGAAATTTGAATAACAGGACAGTGAAATGGAAGTAAGTTTAAATCATCCAAAGGCAAAAGATTTGCTTCCAAAGGGACCTTTATTTGAAATTTCATTTGAGAATAGGAGCTATAATTCGAGGGTGATAAACTCTTCATGACTTTCAAATATTGTCAGTGGACTAAAAGTTGAGGCCACTGTATTCATAGTATATTAACAATAATGAAGGATAATTGAGGTTTTTTTTTTAATATTCCTGAAAAGTTAAAGGGCAGCTGGTTCATGAAATAAAAATAGGTCAGAAAATGGAAAAGTATAGACAAAAAATAATTTAACCTGGTACACTTCAGTAAAAGACAAGTGATTAAGGAAATTAAAGATGAACTTCACACCAATATGGACAAATTCAGTCTGGTTCAAGCAAAAGAGGAAGTGCATTGGGAAAGTCCAGTTGGTTCATTCAGTGTGATAGGGATGATGCAGATACTAACAGGACAAAGCAAAGTGCCTGTCTCTTGGAGCAAGGAGATACATAAACAATCTATTTGTTGGTGATATCACAAAGACTCATAAGGAAAAGAAGGAATTGGAGTATGTAGAATTTTAAAAAGACTAGCCCAGGAATACCTGACACAAAATATGAACCTCAAAGGAGGTGAGGGGACTGGCCATGCAGAGATAGAAGGCAGAGAAAACAGGTGCTCCCTGGAGTGGAAGGGTGTGAGGTGCTAGAATACAAGCTGAGTGACTGATGTGGGGCAGATCAGGGTGAGTGATGGTGAAGTGGGCAGAGATGGATGGAAGAGGGAACTGAAGTGATGGAGAGATGCTTGCTCCTCCTAGAACGGTGTATAAGCCATGGCAGGGTTATTCCTTGAAGAATCCAAAGTGGATAATCTGACAGGAAGGCTAAGAAGCCCTTTTCTGACATGATCAGAACAGCAGTGAGAAGCAGAGAGCCAATGAGGAGGCTGTTGCAATAATGCAGGCAAAAGATGATATGCTGGGCCCTTTGGTCTGAGTGGAGATGGTGCCAGTCAGTGGTTACGGTCTGCAAATCTTGGAAAGTTGAGCCATGTCCTGGTTTTAGATCTAGCTTGTGAAAAAGTGAAGTACCAAAAATGTCTCTAAAATTTCATTCTTGAGCAGCAGAAAGGAAGAAATTTCATTAACTGAAATGAAGACACAAGGGAACAAGGTCCTTGGAAGACTACTAGTTGAGCATTGGACAGGTATCTGAGATACCTGTTATATACCCACATGGAACTGTCAAATAGGAGCTTAGGCCTGGAAACACATTTGAGAATTTAGTTTTGAAGTGTTTTCTATAGCCTTGAGTCAAGGGGCAAATGAAGAGAATTTGACCCAATATAGAATCGTAAAAATGTTATTTCCCTGACTGAGTTGTTACTGTGACCTACCTCTAATGCACCAGATCCTCATGGATGAGGAGGATCCTCCTCATTGTCCTATAAATGGTAGTTCTGGTCCAGCCCCTAGGTCCTCTGAGTATCTTTATTGTCTACAGATTGACTTTAGTCTCTTAAAATGTTTTTTTTTTTTTTGTATATAGAAAACACCTGATCATCATATCTCAAGTCCCTTACCACAGAAAGACTGTCTCCTGGTGAGTTTGGAAAATGCCAAAAAGGACCTGTCTTGGCTTCAATCTGGGTGAGTCAGTGGTACAGACATGACAGCTAGAGAGGTACTATTTACTGGAAAGTGGGGTTCCAAGAAAGAGCTTATCTTCAGCTACGAATTTTTATCTTCCATTCTACAACAATTAGAACCTTGCAAATATAACAGCCTTAGAAATAGTTTGAACTTTTCCATGTTGTCATTTGGCACAAATTTCACAATTTATTTTGAAGAATATTAGTTGCCTAAAAGTCAGCTAAGGGGGACTGGAGAGATGACTTAGTGGTTAAGAGCATGTCATGCTCTTCCAGAGGACCCAAGTTCAGGTTGCAGCACCCACTTGGGTGGCCCAGAAGCACCTGTAACTCCAGTTCTAGAGGGATCAAATACTCTTCTGGCTCACAGGTATGCACACACACAGCAGACACATATACAATCTTTTTTATATTTCAAAGATAGCAGAGGGATCAGCACTCCAGGGCGAGAGCCCCGAGTGCCTTTTTTAAAAAACAATTTATTGAGAATTTCAAACATGTATATAAGGTGTTTTGATCAAATCCATGCCCACTCCCTCCCCTCTAACTCCTCCCATATCTCCCCATCACTTTTTTCTGATAACTTCATGTAGTTAGTCTGCTTTGATTTTTTTTTTTAAATAGGGCTTTTGGCTACTCTAACATTCCCCCTTCTGAAGAGGTAACCCTGAAATCTTTTAAGGATTAGAGAAAAGCTCCCAAATATTTTTGACATTTTTGGCCTTTGAAACGGAATAGGATGCTAAGAAGCCCAAGGACATTGTGAGTTTTAGCCAAGAAACTGGCTACTTTTCATTGGGGTCTTTTTACCCTAACTGCCTAGTGAATTCCTACCTCCTATTCTTATCACACCATCCTCTGAAAAGGTTACCCAAATTGCCAATAGGGAATCAGGACGCAGACTGCTCTGGCTTCTTCCATGCTGAACAGGGACATAGGGTGAGGCAATTGGAGTACCCCTTCAGTGGGTCTATCTAAAAGACTTCCCAAATTGCATAACTCTTATCTCGAGGAGGAAAAGAAAGTCTTTGGTGAGTACGAGATGTGAAGGAGAAGTAAAGGCAAGAGTAATTTAGCATTACAAGCTCTAGACAGGGAACTAGAAAAAAGTCAGAACATGGCAATTTTCAAATATCCATATGAGAGTCCACTGGAATTTCTTGGCAAGGGCTTCCGAAAGCATCCCTCTTTTGGGTTCCTCCTCATTTTTCTTTTGTCTTCCAAGGCTGGACTCTAGAGTGACGAATTCAGGATTTTCTTTCAGGTATTTTGATAGCTGTTGGAGTGGTTAGAATCAGTGTTAGTTCCCTAGACAGGCACTTTAATCTTTGGTTATACTTTCCTTTTTGGGTGTTTAAGACCATACAGTTGGCCCAAATAAATCAATTTATTTTTACACTTAAGGTCATTTGAGGATCTGTTCCTCAGGGGTCACATGGGCTTAGGGGGAGCTCCTGGCTCCCTTCTTTTACCAGTTGCATCTATGTGAAGATAAGTCAAAGGTCCTGCACGACCATGTCTGCCTTCACTTGGAAGCATGAATGAGATGTTTCCTCTGAGTTGACCCTCCTCTTTGTAGACTAGATACTGGCTCAGGGGTCTCCATGGCCTCCCTGAACAAGAGGACAGGTGCCTCACCTCAGTTAGAAGACATTTGGCTCCCTTCTTTTACCAGTTGCATCTATGTGAAGATAAGTCAAAGGTCCTGCACGACCATGTCTGCCTTCACTTGGAAGCATGAATGAGATGTTTCCTCTGAGTTGACCCTCCTCTTTGTAGACTAGATACTGGCTCAGGGGTCTCCATGGCCTCCCTGAACAAGAGGACAGGTGCCTCACCTCAGTTAGAAGACATTTTGAGAGATGTTTCCATAGTCCCCTGGAACTTAGTCGACCCTGGAGGACAAGGGGCAAAAACTGTCCTTTAAGTCCCTCTGACCAGATTAGGATAGGCCTCTAAGTATGGCTGTTAAACATCCAATAAGGTTAGTTCCACCAGTCTGGTACTTTTAATTATCATGTGCTATGTAGATAAGGCTTGGGTAAAAAACTATTCTCAGATAAACTTTGACTAGATATATATTTTGTGCCTTAAACTAGCTGACTAAATTATGACCGTAGGACATTTTAAGATTAACATATACAATTTTTAAAGATATTTTTTAAAGAAGGAAACTAGCCCTATTCCTCTGTACTTTTTAGTTTCCCTTCTACCACCTTCTTTTACCCAACTTCCTACTGTGAAAATTTTCAAACATGCAGGAAGGTCGAAGGAGTAGCAAAAATTAAACTGTGATTTCCTAAAGATGTGTGTGAGCTGTCAACTCACATGAAGTGTGTTTTGGGGACCCACACTCAAAGGACTGGTGGCTCAGTCCTGGGCACCAGGATCAGTCTGTGTGAAAGACTGGGCTCTGCTGAGGCCCATGGCCACTACGTGGGGCCCCCAGGTCTAAACTAGACGCAAACACCCTCCTCCCTTTGCTGTCCTCAGAGCCAAACTGGAGACATCTTCCTATTACAGGTAGAACAACTATGAAGGAAAGAAAACAAGTACTTTTTGAAAGAAACTGCCTTATTTTGGTGTGTATTAACATTTGGAGGGGACAAACCTTCAGCTCCTTTCATAAATTCTATCTTGAAGGATGGAGACCTTCAAAGAGACCTGTTCAGAGGAATTTGCTTTTCTTTCGTGCACAGTTTTTCAATGGGCTGTTGCCTTGTAAACACACTCCTTCAAGGAATACAAAATGTCGAGCAGATGAAGTATCCTTTAGAACAGTTGGAGCATTGCTTCCACTTTAGAGTAAACTGTGCACTAGCCCTGTCCACAAATGCCAAAAGGACTTTGAGGAGCAGTGCTGGCACATTTGGGTTCTATAATAGAGTTTCAGTTATCGTTGCTGTCATGACAAACAGTAACAGTGATGGCAAACATTTTGCGTTTTCCTTATTCCAGGCACTGTTTATATACTATATATGCTGGGCATGGTGGCACACGCCTTTAATCCCTTTAATTGGGAGGCAGAAGCAGATGGATCTCTGTGAGTTCGAGGCCAGCCTGGTCTACATACTGAGTTCCAGGTCAGCTGGGGCTACAGGGAGACCCTGTCTCAAAAAGACCAAAACAAAACAAAACAAAACAAAAAACCTATATACTATATACAAAGTCATGCATTTGTTCAGTCCTGTGAGGCATGTGCTGTTGTCATCCTAATCTTAACCATGAAGAAACAAAAACAGAAAGGTTTTCCAAAGTCACACAGTGTGGGACACAGACAAGCCTGAGCAACTGTCTCCAAAGCCACACTTGTACATGGTTCATGCTCTGTTGCTTTTCATGGAATTACATTTATTGATTGGATACTGTGTCTTAGCACTGTAGAGAGCCCAAAGGAATATATTACATAATTCCAATCCTCAGGAGAATTTGCCAAAATGAACTTTAAAATGAGTGAAACAAGGACTATTGAACTATCCTGAATTTTCCAATTTTTGGTCAATGGAACCATGTGACTTGGTTAATTTTACCTTTATCCCAAGTGACAGAACCGTGTGTGCATGTGCGTGTGTGTGTGTGTGTGTGTGTGTGTGTGTGTGTGTGTTTGAAATCACACAAAAGCATATTAGCTCACCTAACAGTTCAGAGATAGGCCTAAGTACATGAGTGTGTTCCATTGCTGGGTCCAGGTTTACTACTTCAGATTCAGCTATCACATCTTCATCCCAACCAGTGGTTAGCAAAAGTGGAGGGAAGAACAAGCCCAAAATTCATTTTCACATTAGCAAAGTATATCTTAATACCCTTAGTATTTGAATTGCCTAGTCCACCCAGCATTTATCAGAATGTAGTCCACAGACTACCTATATTAGAACCACCTGAAAGACTGTCAGACATGCTAATTCCTGGCCCTCAACCCAGACTCCATGATTTTTGACTCTTAGTAGGAGGCACAGTAATCTGTATAAGGAAGTTCAGGTTTTAAAAGACCATTTCTATTTTATTCTTGACATCCTACATTCACAAATGTTACATAAAGTATGGATTAGGCAACAAGATGGACTGGAAAAGTAGGTATGTGTGGTGGCCTCTGGGCAGAACCAGATCCCAGCCCCAGCCCCAAACACAGAATTCTGCCATCTGCTCTGTCCTTTTCTCTGCTGGGATCCCACCTCCCACACAGGGAAGCAGCATCTGCTGCCGGGTAGGGAGAATGCTTCTTTCAGAGACCACTTGTAGTCATTAGAGAATAGCTGCAGGCTGGGCCCCAGCAGGTTTTCTCTCAGAGAAAACCATAGGTGAAAGCCCAAAGTATTCAGTGAGAACTCTCTTGGAACAACATCATAGGCAGGGTGGCTCCCTGGGGCAGTCCATACATTGGCCCTAGCACAGCACCTAAAAAATACATGAGCACAGAGAAAGCAAACTTGGAAGACAGCTTTCCTAGCAATGGTAAGGCTAAGCAGTCACAGGGTGTGGTGGGCCCTACTGAATCTGGCTCACAGCTGAGCTGCATCTACATCCGCTGCTTCAGGCCATTCAATCATGTCTGATGATCAAATGCCTTTTTGTTTTGTCTTTTCTATGTCATGCCTCAAATCCTCTCATCCCTTCACTAGCAGCTAAACAAAGCCACTGAACCTTCCATACTGGGAACCAGTAAATTGAATTTGTGGATGAAATTCTCCAAATCAGTTTTGATTGCTGTCTCTCTAGGAGATCTGGGGGACTCAGAGCCGGTGATGATGTGTGAGGAACATTTCTTGAAGTCACTGAGCAGAGAATTCACATTCAAGGTCATCTTGCCCTTCAGGTCCCCACGGGCCTTCCTTCATATCCTGCCAGGTGGCGCAGGGGGAACTGAAGTGGAGGAGGTGGGTTTCTGTCTTCATGACCTTCTCAAGCTGTGTACAGTTTCTCTGATAGTCCTGTAGTTCCACACATGATTTATAAAGGAGTGACTTTGAAGCAGGGATGGTTCTCTTTGAGGCCTTGGACTTGGTCTTGTGCACAGAACTTCCACAGAGAAAGTGGGTTCCTGTATTTGCAAAACAGGCCCTCACAAAGGGTAACAAATTATTTTGTACACTCTGTTGGTGACTCAGGGATCTTTCACTGGCCTGCTGGTAGGCTCAGATGCCATTTGTCTTAAGTGTGTGTATGAGGGGGTGTACACATGTGTGTGGATACTAGAGGTCAGCCTCAGGTGTCATTCCTCAGGTGCTGTCCATGTCCACCTTGTTTTTCAAGATAGGTCCTCTCACTGGTCTGGAGCTCACCCAGTAGCCTAGGCTGGCTAGCCAGTGAGTCCCAGGAATTTATCATGTCCACCTCCCCAGTTTGGGAATCCAAGCTCACACCATCAGGCCTGGCTTTTTTGTATGGGTTCCAGGGATCAAACTCAGGTCCCCATACTTGCACAGAAAGCCCTCACTCCCCCTTTCTTTCTGTGTGTTTTAATTAAGGAGACATTTGAGTATTTCTTGACTGATTGTTGCCCAGACTACTTTGCTTCTGGCTCTGGCAACTCCCAAGGGGAGGTCAGAGAAGAAATGGAACTTTCCAAAAATTAGTCACTCAGGGTGCCTGACCTACCAATTCTCCCATTAAAGATGGGTTTAACATGTGAATTCTACAAGCCCATCGAGGAGACATGGTAAAATGCTTTGTTTGACCTTGAACAAGATGGGACTCTCAGAATGAGACTAGGGCACAGTGGCTTTGCTCTGTAGGAAAGGTAACTTTAGCAATGGTGGAGGCCTTTCAGCCTCCTGCTAAGTCCTCTGAGGCTACACCCTCGATGGGACTGTGGCATGGGGTATGAGTTCTCATCTCTCTCATTTGTGCTGTTGGGAACAAAAGCATTGCCCTGTCTCACAGACCAAAAAAGCCAGAGTAAAGGAAACCCAGAAACAGGCTGGAGACAGAGCTAAGTGGCAGAGTGCTTGCCTAGCAGACATACGGCCCTGGGCTTGAGACCCAACAACACCCCTATCCCTGCAGAATAGATAGATACAGAGATAGGTAGGTAGATGATCGATTAGATAGATAGATAGATAGATAGATAGATAGATAGATAGATGGATAGATAGATAGATAGAAGATAGATAGATGATAGATAGACAAATAGATGATAGATGATAAATGATAGATGATTGATAGATGATAAATAGATCATAGATAGATTAATAGATAGATGACAGATAGATGATAGATAGTAGATAGATAGATGATTGATAGATAGATAGATAGATAGATAATAGATAGATAGATAGATAGATAGATAGATAGATAGATAGATAGATGATAGATAATCAATGATAAAAGGCAGCTCGAGTGGTAGCACATGTTTGTAATTCCAGCAGGTGGGAGGCTGAAGCATAAGGAACTTGAGGCCACTCTGGGCAATACAAGACCTTGTCAAAGAAAAAAGAAGAAAAGAAACTCAATCTTTATCATACTCCACACTCAAAGGGCTAGGTTGCCTTGTTTGAAATGATGACAAGTATGTCAAGGAGTGGTCTGATCTCTGGCCCCCCACTTAATGCTAGTAATTGGTAGAAATACATAAACAAATGAGGAGCCATACATAAATTATCTTTGAAGGGAGCAGAATGTTGAAGAGGATAAGGAGGAGAGACTCCATACAGCATACAATGTGATTTCTGAAATAGCTTAAGACTCAAAGCTCTATGATTATCCAGAGAATTTCTGCTTGTTTTAAACTCAGGCTGGACTGGCCCATGAGGATCTCTTGCAAAAGGCTGGTCCAGGGGAGTTAGACTCATTGAAAGAGAATAACTAAATAAGAAGTGTTAATCAAAAAAAGGAATCAGCCAGGATCTATTCAAATATGTTATAAGAAATACATGTAAGATCTACGAAGAAAAAGAAATGATGAAAAAGAAAAATACAGGCATCAGGAAATGTGAGCAAATAGATAAGACATGACCCAATTTTAAAAATGAACTAATTCAAACTATGTGGCACCTCAAACTAAAACTCAAAGCAGAGAATTAAAAGCTCAAGGAAGAAGCAGTTATTGTCATTAGTATTCACTCTGTCAATTCACAAGCAGACCTTAACATAGGCCCAACATGGTCCACTCATTCTTACAAGAGCCCCATTAGGCAAGTGCTCTCCCGTTTGCTCATTTAAAGATGAAGAACCCAGAGTCAAATAACAAGAAGTTCATTCTGGCAACCATGACCTAGGAGTCTTTGACCCTAAGAACTGGGAGAAGTCACAGAAAAGACACAGAGAAATGAAGCCCACTTTGGAATAAGCTCATGAAGGACGACCACTGCAGAAAATGCAAGAGAAGGAAAGAGCTGAAAAGCAAGTAGAGCCAACTGGAAATGAAGGATTTGGTAATAATTAGGTAAAAATACTAGCTAGGGACGTCAGTCCAACGATGTCCAGAAACAATATTTCTATAGAAAAGAACCTGTGACTAGAAAAGAATAAATATTCAGATTATTCAAGAGCATGCACAGAGCAAAGACTTGGATTTATACTAGGAAAGGGCAAACAGTCCAAGGAGAGCTGGCACGCTCGGCCTCAGATCACAGCACAGCACCTAGCCTCAGAGATGAAGAGAGTCTCCTGGGAACATCCAGGTAAGGAAACAGGTATGTTCATATTAAACTTCTCCACTACTAATACTTATCTTAATCATGAAAAGACAGTGTGTGGGAATGTAAGGATGTCATACCTTGCAAACACTTAGGTGTAAAAGCAGGTGAGGAGTGGGAGAGATGGTTCAGCAGTTAGGAGTTTGTACTATTCTTGCAGAGGACCTGAGTTTGGGTCCCAGCACCCATGTCAGATGTCTCACAATCACCTGTAACTCCTGCTCCTATGGATCCAGCACTCTCTTCTGGCCTCTTCAGGTACATGTACATACATACATATACACAGATACACATAATTTAAAATAATTTTAAAATGCAGGCGACACATCTTTTCAAATGTTCCAACAGCATCGTTGATAAGTACTTCATGAAAAAGCCACAAGGTCAATCCTGGTCAACCAAGAGAAACTTCTGCCAAAGAAATGGCAGTGAGCATTGAATCCATTCAAGTATGGATTAGAAATTAAGATGTGTGTGGAAATTGTGGTTGTTATACAGAAGGTCAATATGATGTGTCTTTTCAATGTAGAAATAACATCTTTTCATCAAACAGGAGGTTCTGGAAGAGAAAAAGAAGGCAAACATCAGTTTTCAAATATTTTAGATAATGGATTTTAAAATTAAAGCAAATAAATGGCAATGGTATAAATATATGTAATTGCAAATAATTAGTTATTGATAACTTTGCAAGGTATGCTGGTAAGTGGAAAAAAAGCAGGTCAGAATAATATATACAGTGTAGTGGCATTTATTGGGTAGGAGGATTATATGGATAATACCCTTATAGATGTACAGGTGATATATTTAAAACTATATGAGAAATTTTTAATAATCCTTCCCTCAAATAAGTGATCTGGTCGGTTAAGATAGCGGGGTGAGAGAGAGACTTAATTTTTCACTTTTATCTTTAAAAATTTCTACCATATCTTACATAAACTAATCGATAAGTTATTTTTAATTCAATCCTTGATACATCTTCATGAGTCTCAGATATACACCATTTTTGTTCTTTTAACTTCTTTTTCTGGACTGATGTGTTGTCTGGCTCCCCTGGCCTGTTTAGTTCAGCTCTGAGTTCACTTTGCTGGGCTCTAGGTGAAGAAGGATGCCCTGCCACCTCACGAGGAGCTTCATGCCAGGGACCTGCCTTGACATGGAAACCTCTCCTCTCTGGCTTCTGAGATTAACAGGGCACAACTAGAAGAAAGGCACTTGTCCCCAAGAAGGCTAGGGAAATTGCTGAGGGTCACAAAGAGGGTTAATAAAAGAGACTGTCTTTTTTGTTCTCTGCAGAAAATTTGCAGCCCACTGAAGCAGGACCAGTCTGCACAAAAGAAGTGAGCTGGGGCTGGAGAGAAGGCTCAGTGGTAAGAGCACTGATTGCTCTTGCAAAGAACCTGAGTTCGGTTCCCAGCGTTTACATGGTGGCTGACAGCCATCCATAACTCCAGTTCTGAGGGGCTTAGCGCCCTCTTCTGGCCTCTGAGAGCATTGTGCACACATGGTGCATTTACATGCATGAAGGTGAAACATTCACCCACATAAAATAAATATAAAAATTTTGGAGGCTGGAGAAATAGCTCCACAGCACTGGCTTCTCTTGCAGAGGACCCAAGTTTGATTCCCAGCACCCACATGACAGCTAACAACTGTCCATAACTCCAGTTCCAGGGGATCCAATGCCCTCTTCTGGCCTCTGTGGGATTTGCACAACACGGGTGCACTTACATGCAGGCATAAACACTCATACACATAAAATAAAAAGTAAATTAATTTAGAAAATTAAAAAAAAAAAAACTGAGCTGTAGGCAGTTGCCTTTTTCTTGCTTTCCGTTTGCTTGTTTACTTGCTTGCTTTGAGACAGGGTCTCTGTGTAGCCCCAGCTGGTCTGGAACTCACTATGTAGACCAAGCTGATCTCAGCCTCATAAAGATCCACCCACTTCTGCCTCCTGAGTCCTGGAATTAAAGACATGTGCCACCACGCCCAGCCTAATGGCCTCTTTCTTTACTATGGAATCTAAGAACTCACTGGAAGTTTCAGACTGAAATAGAAGAGTTGGTGGGGAATTGTTCCAAACCACTGCATCTCTATGCACTTTTCAGAATCCTGGACTTCCTAAATGAGATAATGGAGCAGCTGCTGCCCAATGAGGTCAAATATGGTCTCTCATACCTGTCTGTAAATGTACATGTCAAGATGTGCCCTTGTGTCTGACCTGAGATTCTCCCCTTATATGAGACTGGCCGGTTCCCCCTGGTGGAGAAGAGCTCCTGGCTTCTTTTCCCTGAAGGCACTCTGGGAGTGATACTTTATCTGCCATAACTTCCAGCCAGGACAGAAACTGCCTCCATTCTGAGGTCTGAAGCCAAAAGTGCCCTTGGCATAAGAGGCTCAGACAGCTGGGTAAGTGTGCAACAGTGTTCTCTGACATTTTCCAGGTGAGATCTTTAAGTTTACAATGTCGTCTTTGCTGTTTGAGCCCCATCATCCCTGTGCAAAGTGCCCCACTTTTCTTACACTTCATTGAGGCTTATCAGGACCAGACACTGAACTCGGAATTTTATGTCAAATCTCATAACAGCTTTTGAGTTTGGTGTTTGGGATTTAAAGACGTTTCAAACTTGGGCCTGTCTCTACCTGAGTCCAAATCTACAATTTGTTCAACTGGGTCACCATCCCATTCTTCCTCTGCTGAAAGCCTTTCATGTGCTTATTATAACTGCACTTCTCGCTCCCACATCACTAAGCATAGCACTATTCTTGAATCTTAAGTAGGCTGACTGAATTGAAAATCAGAAGCTGAGGTTTGAACCATACATCTGTATATTTTTGTTCTTTACTTGTCTCTCTTTCAAAAAAGAAAAAAGGCATGAAAAGACACCATAGAGGAAAGGACTCTAGAGTAGCAAACATGTAAAAGTGAAGCCTTCCTGTTTCCCCTCTAAGGACTGGTAGACTAGGAATGCTTGTGGGCCACTGGGAATGGGAATATTTGGAAATAATCAGGATGAATGAAAAGTTTGAAGCTGTGGATGATGTAAGCAGGACCACCTCCTTTCAATCAACCTTGTGGATTAAACTTTTTTCTTTCATGGGCCTGGGAAGATGACCCAAAGGATAAAGCACTTGCCTCATAAGCATGAAGAGTAGGGTTGAGATCCTCAGTACCCACATAAATGCCAGGTGGGCATGATAGCCTGCCTATAATTGTTAACACTTGGAAGGAAGAGAGAGGGGATCCTTGAGTAAGCTGGCTAGGGAGACCTGCCACTCAGGTAGGCTGTGGGTTCAACTGAGAGATCTGCCTCAATGAATAAGGTAGAAAGTGATTTTCTGATGTCAGCTTTGGGCATGTGCACACATGTAACATGCACCTGCCCACACATATGAACACATACACACACATACATGCATACCACATACTAAAAAAGGAAAAATTCATAACAATGAAATATGTCTCTATAGATTCAAGTGGCTACTTGGGGTGTGGAAGAAATCTTTAAAGGCCTGCCGTTACTCAGGTCTCTGAGAGGCTTGCTTTGAAAATACCGCACCTTCAGCCTTGTTTTTCACATTCCCCAGTCTCTGTGGCTAGAGCCTCCATAACCTCCTTACCAGCCGTGAACTGCCGAACCAGACATAGTCAGAGCAGAGAGTAACCAAAGGTTCTGTCCATTTAGGACTGAGTATCAGTCTGGTTGGATCCGAGTTTTGAATTCAGGAGTTGTTACTGAGCCTGAATCATTTTAGGCCCCAGGAGTTAGGATGGGCCTGGAGCTTATCTTGTTATTCTAGTGTCCTTCTAGGAAATAGAGAGTATGGCTAACATAGGCTCAAAGTCTTCCTCAAAGTCCTCCTTTTTAATAAACAGTCCATTTCATTTTTCTAAGTCTTGGAAATTGACTAAGTAGATTACAGAAGGACTAAGTGGATTACAACAGGTCTATTACCAGAACCCTGTGTGTTCTACTATTAACACACAGAGAAGTCTGTTTTTGCTACTTTTAGAAAAGCTACCCTAAAGATCAGTTGCAATGCTTTCTTTGTTAGGCACAGGTATCCAGGTTCAACCAGCTATGTTAGTTTTTGGAAAGTAGTCTTGTTGACAAATAATTTGTATGCCATACATTCCATCCATATGGAATATGCAACTCTAGGATTTTACAAAAATGCTTTGCACAGTTGTACAGCTATTACCACAATCTTAGAACATTTGCATTATTCCAGAAAGAAACATTGTAACCACAGTCATTTCCCTTTTCATCCCC
>NW_008331125.1:4249146-4264273 GCF_000622305.1 Nannospalax galili | reverse complement strand
CCCCCCCCCCCCCATATACTAAGTAACTAGTAATATACTTTCTGTTTCTATAGAATTGCCTGTTTTGGACAGTTCATACAAAGGGAGTCAAATGTGTTACCTTGTGACTGGTTGTTTTTATATAGTACTATGTTTCAAGGTTCATCCATGTTGTAGCATGTTAATATTTCACTATGAGGAATATTATATTGATTTATAATATTATCTAGTCTGGGCTCTTCTATAGTTTATCTATTCATCAGTTAATACATTTTTAAGATTTATTTTTATCTTATGCATGTGAGTGTTTTGCCTGCATGTATGTATGTACACTACATTCATTCCTGGTACCTGTGGAGGCCAGAAGAGGACATGGGATCTCATGGAACTGAAGTTACAGACAGGTATGAACTGTCATGTGGAGCTGAGATCTGAACCTAGGTCCTCTGCAAGAGCAGCAGTTCAGATATATATTCTGATTGTCTCTCCAGTTCAGATATATATTCTGATTGTCTGCTTTGGTTTATTATGAATGTCATGAATAGTCATTTACAGGCTTTGTGTGTACATACTTGCTTTTTAATAATTCTTTTGGAGATAACACACACACACACACACACACACATATATATATGAGAGGAATTGCTGGATCATGTGATACTTCTGACTAACATTTTGAGGAACCAGAAAAATCATTTCAAAAGTAGCTTCATTTTTTTTTTTGCATTCTTGTAACATATGAGTGTTCCAGCCGCACTTGCAAAAAACATTTTATAATGTTTCCTCAGTTATAAAATGGAGTCAATAATAGCTGCCTCCCTGGTTTTGTGAGAACTGTTAATAGGGTCTGCCTCCTCAGCATAGAGCAGTTCCTCAAGGTAGGATGACACTTGATTTCCACAGGGCACAGCTCAAATTCAATATTAGGAAAAGCTAGCATGTACTCAAGTTCTTATTTCTCTGCTGTTTCTTTGGATGAACAGAGTCTGAGGAGGGAATCCTGTCATGCCAAGGAACAGTGACACTTCACGATCACCTCAGAAGAGTACAGTTTAATGGGGAGTCACCCCACTTGGAAGAGGAAGGCTGCTCTAACTCACTGTAGCACTCAGTCTACTTTTTCTATGAGATGGTATCTAAGCTGCTCAGTTTTCCCCTTTCAGTGATGTTCTTTGCCCAGGCCAAGTTTGTATGACCTGTGCGAATTCATGAGTTGAAAGGTCTTCCAGTTAGTTGTATTTATCAGGAACAACTTCTGATCTCATCACAAAGCTCTTGAGTCCCTAGGAACACTGTCTGTCAGCACACTCCTGCCACTGTTGTGCTTGGAGAACAATTCCTCTTCTAGATTTTACACAGAAGACTCCAGACTAGATAATTTGTAAAGCCCAGATATTTATTGCCTTTGGTTCTGGAGGTTGAGAAGTCCAAGATTAAGGTAGAAGCAGGTTTATTAGTTGCAGTTCTCAGCTTCTAAGATGGCGCCTTGAGTACAGTCTGCTCCAGAGAGGTAGGGCGGTCCATCTTCACATGGCAGAAGGCAGAAGGGCTAAAGGGCTCCCTAGGTCAAATCCTTTTATAAAGCAACTAATCTACTCACAAGGGAGGCGCTTTCATGGCCTGATCACCTCTTGAAGGCCCCACCTCTTAGTATTATCACTTTGGAAACTTCTGAATTTTGGAAGAGACATTACCAGAGTGTGTTGCTAACCAGCACCTGGAGCTGTTCTGCATCCTGGTCCCACTCCAAAGCCTACTTCTCCACCAGAGGAAGCCCAGTGGGAGAGAAGTCTGGTCATTGGGGGACCCAAGATTTTTACACTGCAGATCAGAATTTGCCTGCCACAGCAATTTAACAAGAGGCAGCTTCTGAGTTCAGCCAGACAACTCAGTACTTTTTTCTACTTTGATTTAAGTCTCACCTCTATAGTCTTTAAACTCGTGGCAGCACCTCCCTGTATACAAATGTAGAAGAGCCCAGAGTATATTTCCTTAGACATTGCTCTGGTGTGCTAATGCCATGTCTGACTCAGAGGCCACAACTGCCCCTGTTAGTAGGTGGAGTCAGACCTTTGCACAGAGGCTTTCCAAGAGACAACAGTCAAGACTATCAAGGCCTCAGGAGACTGGAAGACATACTGAATTGCTAGTTACTCAGATAGTCCTTAGAGGCAGCCAGGGCTAAGCTAATTAAATCAATAAATAAGGAGAAGATACTGGGGTCTTCTCAGGCCCAAGAAACATCTTCATAGTGGCACAGTCAGCAATGCCAACACATCTGATGAAGGCATGGGGGGGCAGTTTCTAATCTGCAGTATAACTCAGAGAGGTGGATACCTCCAGAAAAAAATGGCAGTGTGGTTCCCTGAGCAGTGGAGAGAGTGCCTTGGAGTTGGGGACATCAACTTGAAAAAGTCTTGAAAAGAGTCTGCCACTTATCCCATCCTTGCCCCTTGATAGCAGCACAATGGCAGTCTGGCTGATCCATGAGCTATATGTGTATGTGACTAACCCTCAAAGAGAGCAGTCATTGAGGACAGAGGACTGGCCATGTTTGTGGGAGGTCTAATATTTGCACTGCGGCATTTTGGGAGACTGGGCTGCCAGCAGCCTGCTTTGACACCTTATACCTAGCAGGCAGCTCTTTCTGACTCCCATACAAGGCCTCTGGAAAAGAGCTAGAAGTCTAACAAGCTGATAGGCAAGCAGGTAGAAAGTGAGTGACCCTCTTGGGTTTATGTTGAAGCTAGCAACATTCACTGAAAAATTATGTGCCTACAATGGTTTTGGTCATTTCCATACTAGTTCTTATTTAATCAGCCCAACAACATCCCAATAAAGTGAGCCTCACATATTACTCTCTCTTCATAGAGGAAAGACCCAGGTTCAGATGTGTGGTCATCTCTCCTTGGCCACACTGCAGGTCAGAAAAGAGAATGGCTTTTGTTTTCAGTAGTGCACAATGATACAGGCTTGGGCCTATCAGAATGCTAGTTGGGTCCCTCCTCTGTGCCCTTGACCTCTAAATCCAACTCCTCTACATCCTGTGGCCATGGCCTGCAGACTTTCCACCTGTGCCAGTCCATACCCCAGAGCATTCAACTGGCCAGTTACTGATGTGGAGACAAAGTGGCCCCAGGCGCTGTTCTCAAAGCACCCACAAGGAGCAGTCTCAGCAAGAAGAGACAAGCAGCAGTTCTCTCCCGCAAGGCAAGGAATTCATTCATTTGGGAAGGCTCAACTTCCTGGGAAAGAAATGTGTCCCAGAAGGCTCAGGGCCCACATCTCACCAGCAAGGGGAAAGCAAAGCCCTTTTCCATGTTTATCTCCATTGGGAGGAGGGAAGCCAGGTAGGAACCTATGGTGAGAGTTTCCTGGTGGACTTGGCTCTGAGATGGAACTTTCTTTCTGGAGAGTCCAGCTTGGCTCTCCAAACTTTTCCATTCCCAAAGTCTCATGACATTTTTTCCTGAGCAGGCTTCCCAGTACCTAGAGAGGCCACCATGTATCCTAGGATGAGACCTGTACTGGCTTTGATGGTTCCTTCCTTATTACTGCCACAATGGTCAAGCAAGGTACACCCAACCCAGAAGAAGCAGGTGATGGCCTGACAGTCTCTCTGTTTATAGGTAGTCAGCTTACTTACTGAATCACACTTGATAAGATACAAGCATTGTCTTCTGGAATCTACAGTGTTGCCTGGTCCTTCCTTCCACAGCCTGAATGGTCATGTAGCTTTCCACTGCAGCTTAGCTTCATCGTCCAGAATAGTTTAGGTATCCACAGGCACGAGAAACCTAGCACATGTGAATCAAAGTGTGACTCAATCATACGTCTAAATCTTCACTCCTGCTTAACTCACAAGTACAAATGTATCTACATACCATGTACAAGTTTGCATACACCTGTGCACCTTCCCAGAACTGGGGCCTACCTCAGAATCCTGTAGTGGGAAGGTTTCACATCCTCATCCCATCTCTTCTATTACTCTTCCTGTGTCTGATCTTCTGGCCTTTTCCGGGACCAGTGTCCAGGCTAAAGGCAAGGGGCTATGCAATAAAAGGTACACGGCCTATGCACCAGTCTATCAGATTGTGGTGTGAGGACAGAGCATATGGAGATGCTCATGTGCGGAATGCTTCTGTGGGTTCTTTAGTGACAAGTTTGTTCCTGAGGGTTTCCCACTTTCAGCAACTCTCTGCGGGCAATGCTTCTTCAGTGGGCTTCATCTCAGGTTCTAGAAGTCTATTCCTCAGTTGCACCCACCATTCTGCCTCCATTCTGGGCAACATCATCTCTTCCAGCAAAAGTATGCCTCCCAGATTAGCCTACCTTGCATTTCTGAGTTAGGAATTTGTCTCTGCAGCCTCCCTAAATCCAGGGACACAGACTAAGCTCCCTCAGAGGAGAAATCTTTCCTACCAGTCCAACTCTAACTCCAGTGACTTCTAACTTTCCTACCACACCTCCAGGCTGCAAACAAGGGAGAGCTGCTGGCCAGAGGACTCAACACCTCATTCTGGAGAGTGGGGATCTGAGCATCCATTGTGCTCAGTTTAGGGATTTCAGGCTGCACTCGGGGACAGGAAAAGTCCTGCTTAAAAGAAGGTTAGACAAGTGGATACCCAGGAAGACTGTATCCTTTGTGGCATTGCCAGCCCACATGGCTGCCTTGTGGTCCCAATCTCTTGAAGGGGGCTTGCAGGCATCTTGCCCATAGAATTCCAGGGCTTCACCCCCAGCTTATGCCTTTTTCCTGGGTGATTTCATCCTTCCTGAGAATCCCCCCACTCTCCTGTAATGACCTCACTGCTGGGGATGAGGCAAAGTGGAGCCGAACTGCTTCCAAAGCCAACCACTTAGGCCAGGCTACCCTGTTCAGAGAACTGGTTGGGGCTAGGTGGCACTCTGTCTTCGCTCTCCCATGCTCAGGCCTGGGGGGTTGGAACTAGCTTTGTCTGTACCACTAACTAGTTGAACATCTTAGGGAAGGTCAGCCACTCACTGTGGCCACAGGGACTTCATCTTTATAAAATGGAGTCAGACTTTGTCCCCAAGGTTAGGGCTCATCCAGAAATGAGAGGCTGAAAGTAGATAAGCCACAGTGGGTAAAGGCTGCTCTAACAAGTGACTGTCACTAGATTACTATGGGGTGTGGGCTAGGCAGTCATCTCTCACAGCTTTGATGGTGCAGCTCTGAGGCTCCAGTTTCTACTTCATTCATCCCACCCCATCTTGGTCTGGCCGCTGTTACCAATGTATTGTCTGGACCCAGGAGAGAAATCACAGCAAGACTCTGAAGGTCCATGTAGTGTGGACTCATTGTACCTGCCAGAGTGGGGACATGTGTTTGTAGGATTATTCAGATGGTTTCTCTCCTCTGGGCTCAGACTGTAAAACCCCCAAGGGCAGAGACTGTGTTTGCTTTATTTATTACATCCCAGTGACCCACAGAGGGACATGGGTACTGGCACATAGTAGATGCTTGTTAAGTGCTCAGAAAATGATGAACAAACCCCCAAATGAATAGACAATCCCTGTAGTCTCCTGAAGAATCTCCATAACCAATGGTTCAGCTCACTTAAATCAGTCTTCAGTTTTCTTACCAAATCTAGTAGGCAATGGAGAGATAGCAAAGTTCTTGGTCTGATCCTTCAGAATCTACTCCCAGTTTATTTGTTCACTATTCCTGTCCTTCCAACTCTAGCCCAAGGTTTCTCAACCTTGGCAACACTGACAATCAATTTTGACCAGATAATTATTTTATTTTATTTTGTGCTACATCTATTGCCTGCATGTATGTAAGTGCACCTGTGTTGCACACTGCCTGAGGAGGACGGAAGCATGCATTGGATTCCCCTGGAACTGGAGCTATGGACAGTTGTTAGCCACCATGTGGGTGCTGGGATTCGAACCTGGGTCGTCTGCAAGAACAGCCACTTAACCACTGAGCCATCTTTCCAGCTCCAGATAATGTTTTATTATGGGGCCTGCCCTATAAATTGCAGGATATCCATTTGCATTACTGACTCTGCTAGACGCCATTAGTACCTACCCCATTTGTGACAAAAAATGTCTCTAGATAATACCAAATGTTCCCTAGGGAGCACCTGTCCCCAGTTAAGAACCACTGCCATTTGGGAGGTTTCTTATACATGACTCCTTTATCCAACAAGTCCCCAAGCTCTGGCCAGTAGGGTCATGTGGTAATTCCTGAGAGCTGGCAACAGCAGGATGTTTCCAGAAATACAGAGACAGGTGCACTTTTTGATGCAAGTCACAGAAGATGCTCCAGGCCATACAAGTAGGGCCTGGAAAAGCCAGGATTTATACATACATAGCTCAGCTGATGTCAAGATCCACCACTGTAAACACTGAGAAAGACTATTCTCCACAGGCTGGGTTTAGAGACAGGGAGACCCACCTCTGTATTGGAAAAGAGTTTCAGCTGAGGCACTCTCCTTCCTAAAGAGCATTGATGTGAAGGGCAGTGAGAGGTAGGAAGAAAGCAAACGATGTAGGATTTACAGTGAAGACAAAGAGGGCCAAGGCTTTGGCTCACAGATACACTCTGAGCTTTCTTTGGCTTCCCCAGTTTAAATAAAAAAAAACCCTTGACATCTGACAAGAATGTAGAGAAAATCCTGATAAAACTCTGACCTTCAGCACCCCCACCCCCCACTGGCTCTCCATCTCTGCTTCCCAGAGGCCTCCTCCCTTCTGCCAGCTCTGCCTTCACTAAATTGCATTTATTCAAATGCTGTGTCTCAGAAGGATGCCAGACCCAGCAGAAATCCCTCAGGGATTTGAACCTACAGTTTCCCAGAGTAGAAGTACTTCAAACCTGAGGCTCTGGTCATAGAGCCAAGCCCGGAGGGGACAGAATGCAAATTTCATACTTTAAAAGTCTGGGGCAGGAAAAGATGTGCTATGGACTCATTCCACACTCAGAGCACAGGCAACCTCACGACTCAGCCTCTTACTTCCAGCTGCTGTAAGCACACCTGGGATGCAGGAGGCACAAACAGCTTTCAGTCCATGAGATGCTTGCATACTCCTGCACATCTCTTCTTCAGCCAAGACCCTCTTTACACACTATGAGTGCCTACAACACACAGAGCATGTTGCTATCCTCACAATCAGTAGTGAAAATAGGAAATAGGCATTTCTAAATGGCACTAGGACATTGGGGCTCAGGCTTTATTGAGATCACACACCTAGGCTTACATCATTGGGTTTTAATATTCTAGCCTTTGTTCTGGTGTGGGCAATCATGAGTTTTAAGAACAACAATATCCAGGTGTTCTTTAGTGCTCTTTAGGGGCCAAATGTACCTGAACTCTGGATTAAAACCTAGGTGAGACTTTAGAAGGATCCTCCCCACACTGGCTTACTGCTGGTTATACAACACCAGGAGTTGGGATCCTGGTGATAGACACAGGGTGCTGATGTTAACAGGCAGCTCTGTAATAAATCCCGCTGAAGCTTCTGAAGATCTGTATGCATTTTGGAGAGGATATATTTGCTGCTGCTTGAGGTAAATCTTGTCATTTCTGCTTCTCAATGTGCTGACGCTGGTAACTATGTAGTTGATCTAGTTAGGTACTAATGGCCTTACCTACCCAAGCTCACGGGAGAGTTCTGCCTGTGCCCAACATTGTGGTGACTTGTGCTATTTGAGTCAATGTTCTTAGGCTCCCATTTATTGTAGACTCTTTTGAGCTTATCCTCGAGTCTGGATTTTATGGTCATCTGAGGAGAAGGCCTAGGGAAGGTGGACATGGGCTTCTAGGCTAGTCCAGGGTCAACCCTACCTAATGCCTGTGTTCCTTCCCTTGAGATGTAGGGTGAGGACATTGCCCACAGGCAGTCTTTCAGCAGTCATACCAGGTAGGGAGTGATGGGTTGAACTGTATAACTGCCTCCCCCAGCCTAAAATTCTTATATAGAACCCTTAACCCTCAAGTCCCCAGAATATGACCTTATTTGGAAGTAGGGCCACTGCAGATGCAATTAGTTAAGATGATCTTCTAGGGGGCTCTACTCTAACATGACTGGTGTCCTTATAAACAGGGAAGGGTTAGATTTAGTCACACACGTGGGGAAGATACATGTGAAGTTGGAGGCAGGGATGGGTGATGCTTCTGTGAGCAAGAGAACCCCAAGGATTGCCACAAACCACAGGACATGGAGCAGACTCTCATTGACCTCAGAAGCCAATACCTTGATTCAAGACCTATAGCCTCAGGAACTGTGGGGCAGAAAAACCTCTGTTGTGAAGCCTCCCAGCTCATGGTCCTTTGCCAGCATGGTCCTAGCAAACTAATATAGTGTATGGTGCAGCTCAGCCTTTGGGATCTTATGAAATGTCCCTTTCAGAGGCAGCTCCTGGATAATTGCTGCCTCTGTTGATGTTCACACCATGGGATCCATAGTAGTGACAACAGTTCTTCATTTAGTTCTTTCATTTAATACATTTGAGTTTCTCCTATTTACATGGCCTGGCTGAAGATAACTCAGAAAAAAAAAAAATGGTCCTCATGAAACTATGTTCTTGAGCGAGAAGCCAGGCAGTAAAGAAAATATGTGAGTAATTGATAATAATCAGGCTGAAACAAGTGTTGTGGGGAAAACTGAGACTAGAGAGGGAATAAGGGTTGAGTGTTATGTGTGTATAGGATGTGCTCTCAGGAGAGCTCTGTAAAAGGGTGACACTGGAGCCACCCCTGAGTGAAGGGAGGCAGTATCTCGAGGACTTGGGAGGAAGGCATACTCTAAGCGCAGAACACTAATGCAAAGGCTTTGGGCCTGGAGCACGCCTGTCATGAAGGAGGGGCCATTAGAGTGTGGAGCACTAGAGCAGGGCAATGAAGGAGAGTGATGATGAAGATGCTTACCCTTTGCAGAGGTCACACACCAGGTGTCCTGCTGCCCCAGTCCCACAGAGGCAACCCTGTGGTAAGAAAAGGGGGCTGGCCAGGAACACCTCCAGGAACTACATTGGGTTGCCTTCACATGTAAGCCACACCCATGGCCAAGGCTTCTGAGATATTTGGGAAATGGATTCTCTAACTGCTAAGAAGTCAAGAGGTCTGTGCTATTCTGATGTCACCAGAGAAAAGGCAGGGTCCTAATCCTCCAGTTCTAATGGGAAGCCATTTTGTATGTGTGTGGTTTTTTCCCCTGTAGGAAGTCTTATGTGGAAGTCCTGCAGAGTCCCTGTAGAAAGAGGTGTTGTAGTCTCTGTCCCAGAAGCCTCCAGTACCAACACAGTAACTAAGGCCCTTTGTGCATGCGGATTTTGGTCAAAAGAAAGATTAACAGGCAATGACAATGTAAAGCAAGAGTGAAGCCCAAGAATTTAACTTTTAATTTTTTCAGGCTAGAAAGGTAAGGACCCAGGACTCATTGCTTTGGGTCTGAGGAGAAAGGAGAGGGTGAGGGTATAAGGGCAACCCAACCTGATTCTGCAGCGCAACCTCCTCAAGGATCCTGTACCCTAGCTTCAAATGCCACCATGAGGCTCTGAAAGGGTGGAACTGGATGTGTGGTTTGAGTTGCTGAGTCAGGTCGCCTCCCAGACCTCCTGCTTGGACATCTTTCCAGAACTTGCTGCACTTTATCTTTTAGCCTCTTAACTGTCTACAGAACTCTCAGACAGTGATGCACAGTCATTCTTAAAACGTGTGCTTTCACACACACACTCGCACGCATACACACACGTGTGCACGTGCACACACACACAGCGAAACCACTTTGACTTTTCACTGCTTTGTGCTTAGGAGAAAAGAAACAAAATTAGCTTGCCTGTCTTCCACCCCTAAACAGTCCCTAGAATGGGCAGACACAGCCTTCCTTTGTGTTGTTTGCCAAGGGCTCAGCATGCCATGTGTGGCCACTCTTGTTCTGGTCTCTCTGGTTAAGGAGGAGCCTGCCCACCCTCAAGCCCAGGAATCCAACTCATTTCCTGTATCTCCTATTTCACTGGACATGTGGCGCCCAGTTCCTGTAAGCAGCATGATGCAAGCCTAGTGGTTAGGGGATGTGGTGGTTCAGCCAGGCCTCAGTGCCTTCTGCCAATTCTTTCTCTTGATTCCTCTGTCTGAAAGTGGTGGTGGTTGGGGGTGGGGGGCTGTCCTCTCTTCTGTGAGCATCTTGGAGGATGGGCTCCAAGGAGAGAGGGGAGTATGGTGGAATTCACAAACAAGGACAGGATTCTTCAGTAATGTGATGCTCAGACTCCTTGGGGACTCAGGGCTTTAAAAAATCAGAAAATTAAACAGAGAAGAAAGTCAAAGAACACTCGAGGTTGCAGGAGTGTTTGAAGACTGCTTGCCTGGGCCTTGATCTCCAAAGTGGTGAAGCGTCCCACTCAAAGAGAAGAACCACAGTCTGCCAGGCCTGCTAGTCAAGATGTCAGGCACAGCTGGGGTACGTTTGATCTTGGATAAGCACCTTTAATCAATAACGTCCAGGGTCAATTCAGTTTCCCAGGGGTCCTCTGTTTGATAGGGGCATGGTGGAGCAGTCCAACAAGGTAAGGCTGCCTAAAACATAACTCTAAACACATGAAGGAAGATCCCCTCAGCATTCTCATTTCCTGTATAAAACTGAAATCTATTACCCATGGATGTAATTCAGTAAACACATATTAAGCACCTCATATTAGCTAAAACATAAACGCAGCTGTTATAAGGCAGACCTGAAGTAACTGTTTAAACCTGCAGAAAGACTTTATTTGTACTGATTGTACTGCTGGTGAGGTAGCTGACCAGGTGTGCAGCCTTCTCCCCTCTCACTTCCGTGCTTTGCTCACCTCTAGTAGCCCAATCCAGCTGGCTACCACATCTGCATTCCAGTTGGAGAAGGGAGACAGGGTGGCGGTGAGGGGGCTGGGGAGCCTCTGGAAGATGCATGTGTCCTTTGGTCCACTTTCCATTGGCCAGAACTTAGGCCTAAGGCCAGAGCTAGTACTGGGGTGAAGGAGGGGGAACTAGGAAACGTCACTTTTGCCAGGTGGCCCTTTACTGGGCTGAAAGCTCTGAAAGAGGGACACAGTGGATGTGAGAGGACAGTTCACAGCTTCTGTCTTGTGTGCTTAGTATGTAAGATGCTAAGTAGGTTCTGTGTCAGGAGAAATCATTCAGAAGAGATTCATTCAATTCAAGAGAACTACAGTCTTGCATATATAATAACAAATGGGCAGACTTTGGAAAAGGCACTTGAAGAACAGAGGAAAGGAAATCCGGTTGACATGAAAGAGCTGGAGTTTGATCTGGATGTGTGCATGAGAAGCAAGGGAGGGGCAACCCCAGGTATAGGGTCTAGACTGAGGAGGGCCTCAGTGTGCAGGACAGAACACCTGGCCGTCATGGCAGTGGCAGACACAGTGGCAAGAGAGTGGCAGCCGTGAATGAGTAGAGGATGAGCTCAAAGACTGTTCTAGTTTTGTTTTTCTGTTGAGCGATAAAGCACTGACCAAAAGCAGCTTGGGGAAGAAAGGGTTTATTTAATCTTACAACACAGTCTATCACTGAGGGAAGTCAGGGCAGGAACTGAAGTGGAGGCCATGGAGAATTCTGCTTACCTGCTTGATTCACACTACATTTTATTTTTTGTTTTTTTTTTAATATTTTATTTATTGTTTTATGTGTATGAGTGTACTGCCTGCATGGATATGACTGCACCTGTGTCATGCAATGCCCACCAAGGTCAGAAGAGGGCATCAAATTCCCTGGGAACTGGAGTTATGGGTGGTTGTTAGCCACCACATGGGTGCTGAGAATTGAACCTGGGTCCTTTGTAAGAGCAACCGGTGTTCTTAACCTCTGAGTCATTTCTCCAGCCTCCACCCACACTACATTTCTTATACAGCCCAGGTCCCCCTGCCAAAGGATAGCACTGCTCACAGTGCCCATTGGGGGCTGGGCCCTTCCACATCAATTAAGAATTAAGAAAATAAATGCCTCGCACACCACCTACAGGTCAGTCTGAAGGAGGAAATTCCTTGGTTAAGGTTCCTTCTTCCCAAATGCCTATAGGTTGTGTCAAGTTGACAAAAAACAATGCAAAGACAGTTGTTTAGATGCCCGGCTCTGGCGGCATCCTCTGACCTCAGAGGATTGCTCTTGGGGAAGATCACTATGGAAAGAATGTGGTCTTTGGATGGGGTGGAGGGCTATGAGTGAGTGAGAGTGAGAGTGTTGTATATACAGACACACATGATGGGGATCGAAGTGATAAGGCAACAATACAGTTAAAGAAACCACTGTGGTGTTGGGGATGTGGCTTAGTTGGTATAATGCAGAAAACTCCACATATAGAGTTGTTTAAGAGACCCCCCCCTTGAGCTCTTTTGAACCATCTTCCCACCCTCCATATATTTAATTTGAATTTTAAGCTTAGTTTCCTAACCACAGAACACATCATGTTGTTCAAAATTCCAAAAATATGAAAAATGACGTAGCAGGTATTTCATTCACAGCTCTGTCCTGTATCTGCCCACTTTATTCCTGTATGTACATGTGTAATAACTTTTACTACTAATGTGTGCCAAGTTTTCTGTGCCTTTTTGTAATCTATTTTAAAAATTTAATTATTTTTATTTGTGTATGCGTGTTTTATGTGCATGTATGTTAAGTGTACCATACATATGCCATGCCTGAGGAGGCCAGATAAGTTGTCAGATCTCCTGGAACTAGAGTTTTGGATACTTGTTAGCCACCATATGGGTGCTGGGACTTAAACCCAGGACTTTTCCAAGAGCAGCCAGGGCTCTTAACCACCTCTGAGCCACCTCTCTAGCCCTCTGTAATCTTTTTTTTTTTAAGATTTACTTTTAAAAATTTTATGTGTATGAATGTTTGCCTGATTGTGTATATATACACCATGTACCTACAGTGCCCTCAGAGGCCAGAAGAGGACATCAGATCCCCTTGGAAATGGTGTTACAGATGGTTATGAGCTGCCATGTAGGTGCTGGGAACTGAATTTCAGTCCTCTGCAAGAGCTGCAAGCATTCTTAACCACCGAGCCACTGCTCCACCTTCCCGCTCTGTAATCTCGCTCAGTTGCTGTATTTGGCTGAACTCTCACAGTTGTTGCTCTCCTTCCACTTGCCCTGCTCTCCCTCAAATCTGTGGTCTCAGATGTCTTCTCTGTCAACTTATTGAATTTACTTTGACCATTCCTCCAGCATGCACGTGTGTACACACACACACACACACACACACACCCTCACAGCCCTGCCACCCTGTCCAAACACTGTTTTCAGAGTGATTTCCATCAAGTGCAGCCCCAGCAAAGTTCCTCTGTGGCCAGAGGATGCTGTCAGAGCCGGGCTGACTCAGACTGTTTTTGAGCTCAACCTTTACCTACTTTCCTGCCACTTGTTTGCCACTCTCAAAACAGGTCCTTCCTGCCACACTCAGGGTCTCACTCTTGCCCTTCTGCTTGGGCTTACCCTGCCTCCGCTTCTCCTTCCACTAATCAGGATCAAATTCCAACTCTTTCATGTCAACAGATTTCCCTTCTGTTCTTCCAGGGCCCTTTTCAAAGTCTGCCCTGCACATTTGTTATAATACGTGCTACATCACAAATTGATTTACAGCAAGACAAGAGGAAGAGGTATTTGATCTTGGAATAGGGTGCTTTTATTTTAAAATAAAAGAAAAACCCCAGGGTGAGTTCATTTGGCTAAAGTGAGAGGCTTTTCATTCTTGCAAACTGAAATGCTCTCCATTATAGGTCATGTTGACAACCAGGAGGGTAGGACTGGCCAGTGGCGTGCTGGACCTGCTGGAGTACAGGTTTCATTGTTCTTGAAAGTCAAGGCAAACATCTCTTCCAGATCCCTCACTTAATGAGGACAGGTTGGGTGTCTGAATTGGCCATGGAGGGAACATTCATACCACAGAAACTGGCATAATTCATCCATTCCCCTCACCCCAGAAGGACCATTAAAACACTTGTCGGCACACTACTGTGACCATCAATTCAGACTGTTCTGTTGAGACCTGCATGGATCTTGACAGATTCCTTTGTTTGGCTAGTGGTCCTCTCTTGCCAGTATCACCTCAGTTCATATTTTTTTTTCTTTCTTTCCCTCTCAGTTATTTTATCAGATCACATTTAACTAATAGACAAAACCCCATACAATCTCTGACTTTGAAGAGTCAGTCACTGTTTTGTCTTAAATCTGCTAAAAGTCTTTTTTTTTAACAAGGAAACAAATGACAATTTACTAATAACAAGTAATAAAAATTACCTCTGTATTTTTCTTAATTCATTCCAAGATAGCATAATCAATTTTATTTATACCAACCAACTTTACTCCTGGGCATTAGAAGCCAAACAGAGGCCTGTTGTTCTGTGGCCCTTTGGTTTACAAGTGATGATGATCACTGTTGCATTGTAACCATTGGCTGTTCCTTTGAGATAGAAAAATGATTGATCTCTCTTTGAGTACCATGAGGGCAGTATATTAGATATAGGATTTTTAAAAAGGAAGATACAAGGAAGTTTACTTTGAAATGCTAAACGAGGAGAGTTAGCTGACATGGTAAGTTGAAATCAATAAGTAAAAGAGACTTGCTTCTGTTTACCTTGATTGGGATATGTTTGGTTTGAGTAAGGCAGTATGAGAAAGAGGAAAAAATATCCAAAATACCTGAGGTGGAAAGTCAACTATAAAAAGACATATTTGGGGGATGTGTGCTCAGTCCATGGTCCCTTTTCTGACAGTTGCCTTTCCTGAAACCATGTTTAGATTAGATTCCTCATCTAATACCTCATCTAATCTACCCCACCATTCCTGCTCTAAATGGTAGGATCAGGAGTGATTGCTTGACATGAGGTGAGCTAGTGAGACTCTCTCCCGTGAGAGTTTAGAATTAGTAGACCTGACTATGGTGGCCCTTGCTATTAGATATGAAAGGTGCTGTATTATGGGGGAACAAGGAAGCCATTTTGGAATCTCCATTATATTACCATGGACCATGATGAGAAAGACAAGAAAGCTAGTCTGTAGATGCAGAGATAGGAGGAGATATAGCAGGTGGCTAGGGAGGAGCAGTGATGAGGGACAATCTGATGAAGGAAGGAGGAAGGAGCTGCCTTGGTTTGAGGGTTCTTTAGGTCCAGTTCTAGG
>NW_008331125.1:4215009-4249119 GCF_000622305.1 Nannospalax galili | reverse complement strand
TGTGTGTGTGTGTGTGTGTGTGTGTGTGTGTGTGTGTATTACTGGGAATTGAACTAAGTGCTCTGTGCGTGCTAGACAAGGGATTTGCCACTGAACTATATCCCTAGCTCTCTTTTTACTCTTTGGAGACAATGTCCCACTAACTTGTCCAGGCTGACTTTGAATTCACTTTGTAGTCCAGGCAGGCCTTGTACTTATGATTCCTCTGTCTTAGCCTCTCAGTTATCTGCAATTATAGGCCTGTGCCTCCAGGCCCAGCTAGTCTAGCTTCTTATAAAACTCAAGGATCATTCTTACCCCTTGATTCTTAGGTCACATACCAGCTACTTTGTAATAAATCCACCTTTGCTTAAGTTAGCTTGAAGAGATGGTTTCAAGTAACTGAACTATCAGCCTCCAAGCCCTGACTCTGACTCTTAGTGACTGCTTTAGTTACTTTTCTGTTGCTGTGATAAAACACCATGACCAAAGCAACTTTTGGAAGGAAGAATTTATTTGGCTTATGGTTCCAGAGAATAAGAGTTCATCATGCTAAGGAGGCATGGTGGCAGAGGTGACCACAGCAGAAAGCTAAGTGCTCACATGTCCAAGCAGACACAGGAAACACAGAGAGCCAGACTGGGAGTTGGCATGATTAGCTACTCTCCAAGTCTGTCTTTGCCCCCCAGTGATGTGCTTCCTCCAGCATGGCCACACCAGCAAGGCCACATCTCCTAAAGTTTCCATGACCCTCCCCAGCCCCAGATGAATGTTTTCATTTGTAAATATCTTTTAGGGTTCTATGAAGACTAAGTAAGATATTATATTAAAAAAACATCTAGAAAAGATTTTAATAACCACAGAGGATGTGTGAGGTAATATTTTGTGAAAGCACCTAGCATAGTGCCTGCATTTGGTGGAAACTATTCGGTGTTAACTGGCCAATGTTTCACTCTTGAGTCCTGATACCCTTGTTCCTCTCTGTACCAGGATGCCTTTTGCTGTCATATGTGCTGGGCACATTCCACTTAGCCTTCCCCCTGGAGGTGTCCTAGAGAGCTCTCCTCTGTGGAGGCAATTGTTATCCTATATTACTATCAATTTATGTCTGTATTCTCCTCTAAACTTTCATAACTCTAAACAAAGCCATATTTTTCTGGATATACTCAATTTTCAGCAGCGGACTTTATACATGAGAAAGTCTCTATAAGTGCTTGATTAATGAATGGTGAGTGGAGATGTGTAATCAAGACCTTGGAGTCAAAGACGGTACATGGAGATCATTTACAAAAAGAGATTCCTGAAGTTGTGCCTGTGAATGAAATCACTGGAGAGTTTGGCAGAAGGGAAGGAAAGGCAAGGGCTCAGAGGAGACAGCAGACCTGCAGGAGACAGAATAAGGACAGGGTGCACAAAGAGGCAAGTGAAGAGAAATCACAGAGTGACAGAAATGTTAAAACTCACATAGTCAAAAAATAGGATGATTTGGACAGAAATGAGACACTGAACATTGAAGCCCATTAATGAGATATTTGAAAACAAGATTCAGAAGGAAGGTGAATGCCAGATTATCACATATTTGTTGGGTCAATGGTAAGTACACATTATTCCTTTGAGAACTCACAAAAATAAGGAAGAAAGATGATGAAAATATTTCTCACGATAGGGAACCTGCTCTGCCTTCGAGGAAATGGAATCTCTGAGATTTCTTTTTGCAATGTAAATTTAATTTCCTTTCTTCTGCATTTGCCATTTTCATGAAGTTTCTCCTGACATAATTTTGTAAACAAACTTTTATTAAATACTGTCTTTATTCTTTATTATTTTATATGATGGCTCTTCTTATTACAATGGCTTATCATTTATATGATGCAAATTTTTCTGTGGAAACTCATCCACCCATCCATTCATCAGTCCTTCCATCTGTCCATCAATCCTTCCATCCAACCATCGATCCATCCATCAATCCTTCCATCAATCCTTCCATCCATCAATCCTTCCATCCATCCATCAACCCTTCCATGAATCCTTCCATCCATCTATCAATCCTTCCATCAGTCCTTCCATCCATCCATCAATCCTTCCATCAATCTTTCCATCCATCCATCAGTCCTTCCATCCATCCATCAGTCCATCCATCCATCCATCCATCCATCTGTCCTTCTGTCCATCCATCAGTCCTTCCATCCATCCATTCATCCATCCATCCATCAGTCCTTCCATCCATCCATCAGTCCATCCATCCATCAGTCCTTCCATCCATCCATCAATCCTTCCATCCATTTATTGGTCGTTCCATCCATACAACAGACATTTATTGGGCTACCATTAAGGCCCAGTCACAATTTTAGGATTCATAAAGAACCAATACTGCCCTTTGGAATTTCTAGTCTAGTTATAAAGATTAGAACACATTGACTACCTTCTCTGTGTTTTCTAGTTTCATTTTTTAGAAGTTGCAGTCAGCTCTTGATATTTGAGATTGATATTCTTGACTTTAGGAGCATAGGAATTGACTGGCCCAGAGTTCATACAACTCATCAGAAAACAGAATCCACCGGAGTGTCCAATAATAAGCCAGAGTCCAAACGAAACAGGCCGTGTGGTTTACATGCCTCTACAAGAGGCTTGCGTGCATTATTCATGGCTTGTCATTTGCAGTCGAAGACACAGGCTGATCTCTGACATCTCTGAAGAAGTTCATGATTTATTGGAGGCATCAGAAGAAATATAAAGCTAAATAGTAATATAATCCCCTGGGAGAAGTTTTGCTTCAGTATTTTACATAATATTAGAACCTCAGCAAATAGTTTCCCTGAGATAAAAATTTTGGCAAACATTCAGCTGAAATGTTTGAAAAGTGAAACCAACCATTCATGTTTTTATGTCAGGAGACTTGAGTTTCATCCAGACTTCTTTTTAAATATCAAATTTTGAAAAATTCCCCAATGAAAAGGACTAGGAAGTCTGTAATACAAGGAACACAACAGCAGCGGCTCTAACCTCACTTCTAGAAACGTAGGTGGTTTTGAACTATTCTTTGATCCTTCTTCTATACCATCAAAACAAGTCTTAATACTTTATTTTGTGATTCTTTAGGAACAGAAGGAAAGAAGTGTATCAACTCCCCAGTGTCTCTATGCCATCAACTCATATAATCTAAGAACAAGTTTTATTACAAATAACAGAAAATTCAACTATAAGAGACTTAAGCTTCTGAGTTGGATTTTATTTTCCTCAAATGAGAAGGCTGGAGGTCAGCAACCCAGGGCTGGCACAGCTCACTTGTGATGTTGTCAGTTCCTTAGTATCTTTCTGTACCATCATTCTTAGTGTACAGCTCTGAGCTTCCTGTTTACAAGTCAATAAGTTCAGGATTCACCTATTTTTGTCTTCCAATGCTGGATTTACAGGTGCATGTAGCCATGCCCAGCTTTTTGCATTAGTTCTAGGGATTCAAACTCAGGTTCTCACATTTGCAGACCAAGCACTCTTACTCACTGAGCCATCTCCCCAGCCCCTCACAGCTCTCACTTTTGATTGGGGGCTTAATTCACCACATTCCAGGAATCTAATGATTAAAATATGAATTTCCTTTGCCGCACATGGCCAGCTCTGCCCTTCCCTCCAGTTGCTCAGCAGGCTCCTATGGAGGCAAAACTCCTGAGTGTCATCCCTTGGGAATGCTCCCAGAGGCTATACAATCAGGTGACTTATGCTTACCTTATTAAAACAGAACTTCCAGAGATGTCTTGAGTAGCAAAGATGAGAGAGAGAGAGAGAGAGAGAGAGAGAGAGAGAGAATGCTAGGATTGGTGTCACTTGGGTGGACTCAATAAGAAAGCTTCTAGGTAGATTAGCATTTTAGAGTTTATTGAAATTGTGTGAGTGGGAAGCTTCTTTCAGAGGAAACAAAGGGAACTGATGACTTGCACAGGCCATATGATTTAATCTTCCCAATAATGCTAGGAGGCAAGAATAATCTGTTGAGGAAAGTGGGACTCAGAGAGGTTGTACTCTACCTCCTTGGTCACACAGCTACTGATAGGTATGTCAGCTTTGAACCCTGGCTTGTGTGCTAATAACTCCTTCAAATTTTCCTCAGACAACCTTGCAGAATTCCACCCGCTATCCCCAGCTGAAGTCCCCTGGCCCAGGCAGGAGAGAGATCTCTCAGAACCTTTGGAAAGATGGGGCAGCACCCTCTGTCCCTCAGAGCAGAAGTTCAGGTAGGCAGCTCCTCCAGGAGAAAACACTGATGGCTGACTGAAACCGTGGCAGAGTTCAGCTAAAGTCACTTTCTAGTTCCATCTGGAAGCTCTTCAGAGGCATAATTTCATTCCAGCCAAATGTAATTAAGAATTTGATTTGATTAAAAAACAAATCGAAGGAGAGAAATGAGGTTGCTCCTCATTCCCTCCCTTTCTACACAAATGGGGCTCTCATTAACAGGGCGTGTGCACATGACCAGTGACCGGCCAGCCTCCTTCTGCCCCGGACCAGACACCCTAAAGAACCACAGCCAGGGGAGGCAAATGGGGGAGAGATGTGTGATTCCCCAAAGAGAATGTTAAGGATTTTAAAAATTCTAATTTGGCTTCAAGATCCCAGCAAAGCACAGCAGCTGTACACCCTCTGTGGGGACGAGATGTCCACTTAATTAAAGCATGGGCAGACAGGGCAGGCATCTCCCTGTGGGAGGGAGGCAGGACAAGGTTGGGTACTGAACACACCAGATGTGGGCCAAGAGAAACAGTGGTGAGCAGGGAACGGCTCTAGCCTCCTGGGAATGTGGGTGCCGCAGCCAACTCTGGTGAAAAAGAAAAGAAAAAAGTAGAGTGGGAAGGAAGGATATGTGACACTGTATTATTGGCCATGACCCAAATAATCTGCCTCTGACCTACTCCATCTTATCTCCGAGGCTCTAATGAGAATTGTGTGGTGAGCTTTGACAAAGGGCAATTCAAAATGAGAACTAGGAGGTCAAACACTGTGCCGCCTGCTGCTGTCAGATTTCTGCCCAGATGCACCCTCTTGCCGACTCCCTTGTTTGTGGGAATGCCCCTTAATTCATTTTTTGAATTTGCTTCTTCCCTCCTCTGGAGAAGCTTTGATTGTTTATGAAAATGGCTAAGCAGGAGCTGGAGAGCACCATCCAATGTTCTGATGTGGTCAAATTAAGGCAAAATTGGCTAAAGGAAACTGGGTACAGGAACAGTTCTGGAACTTGGGAGTGTCATGGGAATGTTACTGAAATATGGATGTAGGAAGGCTAAGTTGGACCTTTGGTGTGACTTTAGGTCCATGTTCAACAAAGCCTTCATATTATACAAAGCACCTCATAAGCCCCAAAGTGTTTCCACTGTATCATCTCTAGAGTATTCCCTTTTGGTTCTCATGTTTGATGACTCATGGATGCAAAGGGCTGCTGCAGGTCCCAGCATCACATCTTTACTGAAATTGGGGAGAGTGGAAAAGGCAGCACCAGTCCTATCTGTCTCATCTTCCTAGGAAAGCAAAGCTTTCCCTTGAAATCCCAGAAAAGTCTGTTTCATTGGCCAAAATTGCTACTTAGTTGCTCCTGGCTGCAAAGAAACTGGGAAAGTAGGTATTGGGAAACCCTGATAATCTACTTAAAATCAGAATTTACGAGAAAGATAGGGAAGCAGTGAACAGTGCCTTTTGTAGGTGCTTTGAACTATGGAGCAGTAACAATCTAGTAAAGAAAAGAAAAACCATTCTAGGTACATAGAAAAGAAGGAACTTGATGCAAGCATTTATTATCAGGCTGCAAAGTGACATAAAGACCAAAGAAGGAGAAATGAAGGGAAGGAAGGAAAGGGAAAGAGAAGGGAGGGAGGGAAAGAAAAAGAAAAGGAAGGGAGAGGGAAGAAGGAAGGAAGGGTAGGGAAGGAAGGAGGGAGAATGAGGTTAACCAGACGTTAGGAACCGCAGGATATCTGCCTGTAAACTACGGTATAGAAGGAATTCAGTAATGACTCCAAACCCACGATTGTTTGACTCCAATGGCCTTCTGGTATATCTACTGCTGCTGCTGCCATGACCAGCTTTCAAGAAGCCAGAAACCCATGCCGTCAGGGACAAAGGCTCACACGCTGACATTACTATTATAAAAGCCAGCACCAAAAGTGCTAAGATGCTCAAGCTGCCCAGGAGCTTAGAACTGCCTCTTGCCTGCTACTATGATGCCAGTGTTGATACCAGAAGGAGCAAAATGGTGCATCTCCCGCCGCCCCCACCCCGGGCCCCCTTCCTCTCTCCACAGTGCAAACCTCTGGCAGGACCTAACTGGAAGTTGGTGTGGATGTTGACCTGGGAAATGTTTGCCAGCTTCCAGCCCCCTTTGGGGGCCATCCTCCAGACCGAGGCACAGAAAGCCAGAATGGCACAAGTCATATGATACCCTGCGATAGGTAAGGGTCAGGATGGTTTCCATCAGCATCAACTTGTGAGATGGCATGAATGATGCATTGTCCTCTGTCTACATTATCTGGTCAAGAAAAAGGAGAGACAGGTGACAAAAGAAACCCAGTTTCAAACATGAATCCAGTGGGGAATCCAAAAATAATTGCTAATTATATGTTCAGATAGCTAGATTCTAGATCAAAACTCTTTTTATTTTGATTTTAGAAAACCAATAGATTTCAACAGTTAAACAGATATTTTTTAAACTGCTGCCAATTCCCAAGTTTGATGTCATATTGAGAAATATCAAGACCTCAGCTGGTGCTAAGGGCCCATGTGGATACCTCTTTCCAGCCATATTTGGGTGTTGGGAAACCTACGATTTGATATTTTCAGCTGTGAGGAGAATGAATATGCAGATGAAAAACTTCAGGTAGGTAAACCCAGGGACTCCTGGGGGGTGTCTGTGCAATCTTAGCCTCTTTTAAAACTTCACCTGGAAAATCTAAGTGCTCACACACAAAGCTGGGCAGAAAGTGGCCCAAGACAAGGGCCCAAATTGGGCTAAAACAAGGGCCCAGAGCTGTACTTTGAGCCAAGACAGGAAGGGCAGTGCATGAACTAATGACATTAACAATGACCTTTTATGTTTGTGGAATACTTTGGGGCTTATGAGGTGCTTTGTATAATATTGACAGTCTCATGTGTTCTGCCTTCCACTTGCCATGGAAGTTAGGTGTTCCCATGATTCACTACTGTGTAACAAACTTGTCCAAGCTCAAAGCCTGTCCATGTAGAATTTGACTGGCAAGGGATGATTGTTGGTGGGGAGCTCAGCCAGTGTGCTTGCCCTGATGTCTGTAGTTGGTCTTCTCATGTGGCTTGAACTTCTCAGAACATAGTATCCAGGTCCTGAGAGGGAGAGGGTGAAAGTGAACATTCCAAAGACAGCAGGGTCAGTTTAAGACTCAATATGATTTATACATGGCAGACACATGGGTCATTTTCCCTTCCAGTCTGTTGGCTATGAGGTCACAGAGGGTGGCTTGATCTGTAGCAAAGAATTTGGGGTCAACTTCAGTCTACCACAGTATATATTATGAGCTTCATTTGACATATTTTATACAAAATTAACTGCTTTAAATGATCTAGTGAGCAAGTGCCACAACTAAATTGAATCAAATACAGGTTTGCTCACTCTAAATCTTCTGATGTTCTTTCTCTTTCTCTCTCTCTCTCTCTCTCTCTCTCTCACACACACACACACATACACACACACAGATAAATACACACATACACAGTCTATGCTCTATACCCTGTGCCTCAGGACTTCAATGGTCATTTAGAGTGTAGACCCCTCTGGCTATTCCCACATCTGGATGTTCTTCTTACTGCTCTTGTTAGTATTACTGCAATGATTTCTCATGACCTTACTTCATACAAACCGGGGTCCATTTTCCAGGGTCCAGATGCAAAACAAGGGTAGCCCCTCCTCAAATCTTGAAAAGCGATTTTTAGCGTTGCGTCCTCTATGAAGATCCTGAGCCCTACTTGGCATGGAGAGTCTATCACCGTAAATATCATACCCAGAGGGAACCTTAGAGGACACCGAACCATGCTGAGCAGGACCCAGAGACATCGACAGGGAAGGTGTCTCAGGATCCACAGCCAAGTCAGAGATGACAGCAGGTCGAGATCTTACGTTCTTGAGCCACACAGAACCAACTGCCCTTTTGAGGAGATTCCTGTTGGCCTCCATGTTTTCTGGAACTTTCCGTTGCTAGCCACTGCCCACATGCTCTAAGCAGTACAGTAGGGCAGTTTTTTTTAAAAGACTGGAAACACTTCTCTTGCAAGGACAAGGAGGCTTATCTTTGGGAAGGACTGAGGGTTCAGAGGGTGAGCATGTACAAGGTGCTACTCTAAAACCCAGACAGAAGCACTTCCTGTTAGTGCCCCACCCACCAGCCTGCAACCCCTATTAGTGGCCTGATTCCAGCTCATTAATGGAGTGAGAAGGGGGACTGCCATTTAGAATCTGAGGCAGAACTTTGCTCAGTCTGTTAACTTTGGGACCCATGTTTTCCCAAGAATCAGGCAGTGGAGCGTGTTAGTGGCCTGGGGTTGAGTTAGAGATGGAGATTTCTAGCTGTTTGACTATAGCTTTTCTGCCCTCACTCTCCCTATCTCATTCCTCCCTTCTCCCTGGGAGTCCTGTAAGTTGTTTCTCTCTCCCTTTGCCCCCTCATCCCAAAGTCAAGATGTGAGGAATGGTTGTATCAATCAGGGTCTTCAGAGAGACAGAGCCAATAGTATGTGTATAAATATAGAAAGCAGTTTATAAAGAGGAATTGGCTCATACAGTTATGGAAACTTGCAAGTCCCAAGATCTGCAGGGTGAGTCAGCACACTGGGGACCCAGGACAGCTGTTGTTTCAGTGCCAATCTGACAGCAGGAAAAATTCCCCCAACTCGTAAGAAGGTCAGCCTTTTTGTTCTGTTCAAACCCTTGGTTAACTGGTTTAGGTCTACTCATATTTATCAACTTTATTCAGTCTATCAATCTAAGTGTTAGGTTCATACAGAAACATCCACAGAGACATACCAAAAGAATATCTGACCAAGTATCTGGGTACCCTGTAGCCTAGTCAAGTTGAGACAGACAATTAACAATCACAATAGACACTGTGCACTGCAGGGGTGAGCTTGGAGTGCAGAAACGTCATGAAGCACAGGAAGATGACCGTGTCCCTGAGTTGGCTGATGGGCCTTCACAATAGTTGCTACGAAATTTCTGACGTGAGCCTGGGCCTTTTCTCCAGCCCTTTTCCTGGCACGTTAAGAAGCTTGGTGCCTAGATGACACTCAGGGCATTTTGCCTTACAATCCCTATCTGTGTGAGGCCTGTTCCCCCATGAGACTATGGGCCCCTGAGGATTGGAACCCCATCCATCCATCTCTTTATCTCTGCAGCTCCAGCTCTCATCCTGGGCTGAGACATTGCAGGTACTCCTTACTATAGTAGCGTCAAGTTGTACTTAAGTTGGCTCCTTCACGACCAGAATAGAGCTGGGAACAGAACTGTGCTCTAGCAAACACTTAGTGGATTATGATCAGTCCACACGAGCTGGTCTTAAGCTTCACTTCTTAAGGAAAACATGGCAAATCTGAATAGGGGTGAAAGCCAAGGGCATAAAGGATGGCAAGGTTCCCAATAGCTATGAAAAGCCATGCACTGTATTGTTGCCCTGCGTATGCAGAGAACATTTGTGCTTCTGCCCCTGCTGCCATTCTGTTATGCTTCTCTAGGATTAACCCTTCTTATGCTTGGGCCTGCTTAGCCTTAGGTCCATTTTATTCATGTATGCATGGGTCTGGTTTCAGTGAAGTGAACAACATCTTAGATTCCTTTGGAGAAATTTTTCTTTTCAAATTACGTAGTTACATGAGCATATTGTCTTCGTTTTGGCATTAAACTAGTTTACTAAACTGTTTCTGGAAAACAAAACCACAACTTTGGTTTGTTTCACAGATCATTTAAACAACAAAAAGGGGGAAATTTAGTCTCTTTTTTAGGCTAGCAGCCCAGTAAATTACAGAAGAGTGGTTCGCTGTGGTTTTGGGTTTGTTCTTTAAGTCCCTGGTGGAGGCACAGATGTTGGAAAATGATAGGAAGAAGAGGTGCTCCTGAATTAGCAGGGAGAGAGGAGCATTCTAAATGAGGAGGCAGGTGGCTCAGCTTGAAGGCAGGCAAAGAAGATGCAGAGACCTCTGTAGCTGTCCCAGTCAGTGTAAGGATTTCTGGGTCATAGGACCCAGAAAACATAAAACAAACAACAGCCATGATTCCTGCTTGTCATGACTGTAAGTGAGCTAGCAGAAGCTTGGTATAGTTTAGGACTGTAGTCTTATTTATTGCCCCATATGTTTTCCAGGAAGCTTCTGGAACCCTTTTTATCTGCTCATCTCTTGCTAAGGAACTTCAAACAATACCTGTTCCCATTGGAGACCCTGATGCCACTAGTCTGATGAGTGGCCTGGACATCTGGATTTTTCCAAAGCTTCTAAGATAAATGACTTTAGCAATATCTTTAAAAAAAAAAGGATGGAACACAAAAAGATAAAATAGAATTAGAAATGTGTGAGGAAGTGAAGACAGTGCGGACATGTACGGAGGCAAGAGAAGTATGAGTCAGAGGGAGGTCCAAAGATGACAGAGAAATTCCTCTGTTGACTCTCCATGAAGTGTATATTCTGTGAAGTTGAGCAAAGGGCTTTAAGGCTGCAGGTTCACCATCTTCAGCCCTTAAAGTGGGAAGCTTCCTCAGGAGCCTAATCAGATTTCAGAGGTTTTTTTTTTTTTTCGGTCTTTTTTGAGACAGGGTCTCCCTGTAACCCCAGCTGGCCTAGAACTCACTATGTAAATCAGGCTGACCTTGAACTCACAGTGATCCACCTGCCTCTGCCTCCTGAATGCTGGGATCGATTATTTTATTATTTTATTTTATTTTTTGAGGGTTTCTGATAATGCTACATTCTAAACATAGAAAGGGTACAAAATGAATTTTTTTTCCAGAATATTTCAAAGGATGGTGCCAGTCTATCATTGTCTACAAAGCACCTTCACATACTGTTACTGTAGGTCATTTTGTCTTTTAAAGTAAGACACCGTATGTCCAGAGTTTTGGCCTGTATTGAAATGGGGGGAAAGATGGTCTACTTTCTGCTGTTTGGGTCCATTCTTCAATTCTTTTATGAATGAGACTAAGGGGGACCCTCTTTCCCTCTGTTTAAGAACGGGATTGATTCTTACATGCACAATTGATTTAAAAACTGAAATCAAGGCCAGGCATGGTGGCACACACCTTTAGTCCCAGCACTCAGGTGGCAGAGGCAGGTGTATTTCTGTGAGTTTAAGGCCAGTCTGGTCTACATAGTGAGCTCCAGGCCAGTAAGGGCTACAGGGAGATCCTGTCTCAAAAAAAAAAAAAAAAAAAAAAAAAAAAAAGAAAAAAAAAGAAAAGAGAGAGAATGGGGGGATCATTTGAGAAGCATTTTCGAATGTGCTGCCCCGACAGTGTAAGGCTTGGGAAAAGTAGGGTCTGGATCTCAATCTGCAGCTGAGAAGCTACAACATTCCTCACCCAGTCCCTCCCTGCCTTGTGTCATCATGTTTCAAACTTTAAAGATGGGAGTGTAGCGTGGTGATGGAGTTGGACTTCTTTGTTTGGGATTCCAGATCAGTCACTTACAGTATGACCCTGTCCACAATATTTAACATCGCAGAGTCTCAGTTCTTTCATCTCTAAATATGCACATTAATGAGACTAAGAACCTCTAGGGGACCCTCTTTCCCCCGTGTATGATGGTGATGCTCTTAGGATATCGAAGGTCAGTGTGAATGATCTGACATAGTGCCAACCATGTAGCAAATATTCTGAGCTGTTTTTAACAGCCTCTCCTTTTCTATGAGGCCAAATTTAGTTTTTTTCATACTGAATTTTCTAAAAAGCATAAATTGATTAAAATGAATTTGAATTTCATACTGTCCTAGGTAATTATCTACTCCTAGATTACTTACTGGGTTAAGTTAAGGTGGGCAGGGAGGCTATCTATTTGCTAAAACAACAGCAGCAGCAGCAACAACAATAAAAACAACGAAACCCTCCCCAGATGCTCATAATGTACAGTGTGGGATGACAAGTGAACCTGGTGTCTGATTTTATTTTAGCTGCCCTCACAGGAGCTTCCTGGGCATCTCTTTAGGAACCTAGTGTCTAAGGCCTTTGAGGCCTCTCTTAGATCCACTTTCCAGTTGATGTGATCATAAATGATTGATCACCCTTTCGTGTGTGTGTGTACGTGTGTGTGTGTGTGTGTGTGTGTGTGTGTGTGCATGTGTGTTTCAGGGTAAAAATTATACTATTACTTTTAATTGCTTCTTTAAATTGCCGTTCTTCTTGCTTTTTAAGAATCCCTGTTTTAGTATCCACTCAAGAGATAGATAACAACAAATAGTACATTATATTTCATCTAACCTTTTTGTTTATAATGTATGTATATGGTAAGATTTAAAATTGCAAAATCAGTTTTGAAATCTGCTTCTTATTGCTTAACTTTCTGTCAAGAGTAGTTTCAAATGATTCTTGAAGACACAATGGCTTTCTGCTATTTCTTGCTGTTTTTTACTATCTCTTTTTCTCTGTCAGCTCTGTTAGTTTGCTCAGGTGACCATAACAAGATACCACAAAGGGGTGACTTAAAGCAACACAAATTCAGGATGTAGGCCTACTTATTTTCTGGTGGAAGCTCTGAGGGAGAATTGGTGCTGTGATGTTCCTCTTGCTCAGGGGGTTGCTGGTCATCTTCAATAGCCCTTGGTTTATAGACATCTGCCTGTCTTCATATGGTGCTTTTGCTATGGTCCCATGTCTCTGTGTCTAAATTCCCCCCTCCTATAAGGACACTGATCACTGGTGATCCTGAAGCAGTATAATCCTCATCTTGATTGCGTCTGCAAAGGCCTTATTCTTAAATAAGGCCACATTCACAGGTACGGGGAGTTAGGAACTGAACCTTTTGTTTGGAGAAACAACTGAACCCTGAAACATCAGTCATTTGTTAGGTCCATCCCTCTTTTCAAGGGAGCAAAGCAGATTTTAAGTTTTTTTTAGTTTCTATGTCTTAATTCACTGTTGTCTCCTCTCAAGCCTCAAGTTCAGACAGGTGCTGACCAAGTCAGACCAAAGGGACAAACTGGGGAGAGGCATCAGTTTATATCCTTTCAGAGCCCCACAGTCATCAAAGCAAACAGGGAGAGGCTAGCTGTGTGGTGCTGGCCCCAGGGCAGTCCAAGAGGGGCCAGATGAGGAAGGGGCAGAAGCCACAGGTGGCAACAGAAGCAGAGCTGAGGGCCTCCTGCAGCTGCTCAGCCACCTGGCTGGACAGCTGTTTTCCCTCTCAGGGAGCTATGTAAAGCGAGGACTGCCTGACTTACCACAGGATGCCAAAATGCCTGGTCAAATCTGTCAATTCCATTGAGCAACTGTTCTGGGGGTTGAGAAACACAGGGTTGGAGGGATGGAATCACCAGCCTGGTTGGTTACAGAGACTGCTCAGTTTAGACAAGAGTTACCCCACATGTACTCAATGTTTGTGCTGGTGGTCTAGTTGGAACTTGCTTACCACAGACAAAATCCACTTTGCACAGGGTGCTAAAAACTGTTTTTTACAAATAAACATCTATAGTTGATTTGATGCTTAGGCAATACTAAATCTAAACTCCGGTTAAGTAAAATGATACCCTCCCCAATGAGTTTAGTCTTTGTTATTATCAAGTTTGTATAAGAAATTATACTCAATGATATTATCATATCTCAAATTTTATCATTAAAAGTTTTGCAAATTTCTTTTCATCTTGCATGCAAATGCTTATATTACAGTCAGTTTTATTTCTTAATCAACAAAGTCCAAGATTTTTTTTTTTTACTATCTAGCCCTTAGTTCATTTTTATTTTTCTATAACTGAATGCATGATACTGGGGGAATCTAAAGAAAAGAGGTTTATTGGTTAGCTTTGGTTTTGGAAGCAAAAGTCCAAGACTGGCTTTATGTTCCCTCCAGGACAAGTGGTACTGCTGGTACAGTATGATGGGTGGCATGGCATGAGAATGTGAGCAGCAAGTACCTGGAGGGGCTGACACATGTGAAAGAGGAGAAAGGGAAGCAGCCGCATGTAGAAGGGGCCAAGCACATTGAGTGGACTCACTTTATAACAGCTTGCTTTCTTGAGAACTGAATCCATGGGCCAATATCTCCTTCATGGATAAACATCTTCTTCCACCCACCAACATCTAACCCTTCCAGGATTGATGACCTAAATTACCTCTCCCTAGACTCCACTTTTTAAAATTTTTATTTTATTTTTATTTTATGTGTATGCGTGTATTGCCTGCATGTAGGTAAGTGTACCTGTGTCGTGCAATGCCCCTGGAGGTCAGAAGAGGCTGTTGCCCCTGGGACTGGAGTTACAGACAGTTGTTAGCTGCCATGTGGGTGCTGGGATTCGAATCTGGGTCTTCTGCAAGAACAACCAGTGTTCTTAACCGCTGAGCCATCTCTCCAGCCCCTAGGCTCCACTTTTTAAAGAAATATTTTTATTTTATGTGTGTGAGCGCATTGCCTGCATGTATGTAAATGCACCCAGGTTGTGCAATGACCGCAGAGGTCAGAGGAGGGTGACAGATTCTCTGGTGCTGGAGTTACAATGATTGTTAGATGCCATGTGAGTGCTGGGAATCAAATGTGGGTCCTCTGCCAGAGCAGCCAGTGCTTACAATTGCTGAGATATCTCTCTAGCCCCTAGGTTCTACTTTTTAAAGGTTATACATCTTTACCCTCCCCCGCAAATGATTCTAGCACATCAGGGGAATACTTCAAACCTTATCTTTAAACCGTAACAAACCCTTAAAGGAGTGTGGGCTGGGTGTGATGATGCATGTCTTTAATCCAAGCACTGGGGAGGCAGAGGCAGGTGGATCTCCGTGAGATTGAGGCCAGTCTGGTCTACATAGTGCGTTCCAGGCCAGCTGGGACTATAGGAAGACTGTTTCAAAACCTCATACCCCTCAAAAAAAAGAAAGCTTGCCAATCCCTAATCTTGTCAGGTGGTCTTGAACATTAGCAAACTTTTGGACTCTGCAGGCCCTTTAAAAACACAAATTAGGACCTAGGAGCTGGGAGATGACTTCATGGATAAAATGCTTGCCTCACAGGCACAAGGACCTGAGTTTGAATCCCCACCCAGCAGCCACATAAAAACTGGGCACAGGTGCATGCCTCTGTAATCCGAGTACTGAGGAGGTAAAGACAGGAGCATCCTGGGGCTGTATGTTGAGCTAGTTTGGCTGAATAGGTGGGTTCCAGGTTCAGGGAGAGATCCTGTCTCACACATATCTATAGTGGAATCTGGATACCTAAGGCTCATCAAACATAGTGGAACAGGTGGTAGAGAGAATACTTACACATCCCTCAACTCTCACAGTGAAGCTTCCTCATATAACAGAGTGCAATGCACACAGAAGGTCACAACTGGCCAAATTTTAGAGAATGAGAGTCTACAGAATGTATGTCTCTGGATAGGGCTCCTATATTAAAACTCACTGACCCATGGCTCAGGGACCATTACAAAAGAGGGAGTGGAAAAAGCCAGGGTTGCTGCATGAACATAAGGAAACAAAGGCTTTCGGGCCTCTGGGAACTTGCTCATATGATCTTACAACAATGGTGTCAGCATGCACAAGACCCATGATGATTCAATCAGACAAAAGTCCAGCATAGAACTGGGGAAATAAGTGGCAGGCCCAACTCTAGTTGAGGAACTATTGGTAGCTGATTACTGCTGGGTAAGGGATCTTCTTTAAGGGAGTGACTCAAGATATGCTGAAAAGACTCCAGTGGATGAACGTGCACTGAGGGACATCTGGGTATAAAAGCTTGACTGGATAGGACTTAACATATATGACAGAATGCATGAAATCTGGTGGGAGGGGCTATTGTGGGCACAGATGGGGGATGAGGTCTAAATTTGATTAAGATCTATTATATGAAATGCCCCAAAACTCAATAAAATATTAAAAAAATAAAATACTTTTTAAAAAGATGGATGGGGAGATGGGTCAGCATTTAAGAGCACTGGCTGCTCTTGCAGAGGAACTGGGTTCAATTTCTAGCACTCACATGTAGGCTAACCACCGTCTATAACTCCAGTTCCAGGGAAATCCAATTCCCTTTTCTGACTCTGTGGGCATTGCATGACATGCGTGCACTTACATATATGCAGAGAATACACTCATATACATAAAATATTTTAAAAATGTTTTTAAAAAGGAAAAAAAAGGTGGAGAATGATTGTGGAAGACACCCAGTGTCTAGTTTCTACACACATGCACATACCTATACACACATACATGTAACACACACGTATACACACACACAGATTGCTGGATCCTGCCCCTGGAGCTTCTGTTTCAGGAAGTCTGGGACAGGCCCAGGAATTTGCATTTCTCATTACTTCTGTGTCCACCAACCTGTTAGCAAACACTGATCCAGCAGCATTTCACAATGCTTATAAGAATAAGAACAAGAATCAAAGCCGGGCTACCACCCAAGGCTGCCACCAGCCACCTCTGTGATCATGGATATGTTATTTACGTTTCCTGAGCCTTCATTTCCTCATTTGCAAAATAGGGATAATGAAATGAGACTTGTGGTGAACAGTACTGAGAGCTAAGGGCTGTGAGCAGAAAGTTCAGAGCACAATTCCAGGAGATGCCTGGCAGGAAGTAAGGGTTGAGCTAGGTATGAGAGGGATGGGAACACATATGTGACAACTCATGGGGCCTGGAGATGGAACAGGATTGGCATGCTGACTGATCAGACTTCCTTGCCAATAGAAAGGTCTGCCAAGTGGCAAAGGAATTTTGCACCAGCTCCTGGATACCTGGTGTGGGAGCCACAGAACAGCCATGGAGGCCTGAAATCTGCTCCTTAGATTCTGTTAAAATTTAGGAGGTTGGGGAAGCAGCATCCCTGGGTTTCTCAAGGCCCAGGTCTACTTCAGTGGGCAGGGCCTCACCCTTTTCTCTTCTGTTTACCCCACACATTCCTGCTACTTGGTAAGAACTGCTGCCTGGCTGAAGGGCTTGGGAAGCTTGCTCTGTCTTCTAAGAAACAGGAAGTCATTATTTGCCCAAAGCAAACAAACTCACAAAACTGCAGGGTTCATGTTCAGTCCAAAGCTGTTGTCCCAGGAGGTGAGTGTGTGGGCTGAGGATATGGGGACCCAACAGAGGCTCCTCCCCTCCCACTCTCTTGGAGGAATCAGCAACCACCACCATTTCACAGAGCAGCCTGCAGGAAGCCAGAGCTAAGTAACCCCCACACAGTCTACAGCAGCCCAGTTCCTTCCCCAGACGGCAACCATTCATTCCCAGTGAGGCTGTCCTTCCCATGACATCAGCAAAACTACTTCTGTTATTCCTGGAAGTGGAGGATCATTAACCTTCTACATGCCCTGTTTCTTTCCTCTACCAAGACTAAAGGGAGAGAGCATTTATTGGAAGCCCTTTGTATGCCTTGCCTTGTACTTGGCACCAAACTTGCATAGGCTGTTTGGCTTCACTCTTACAAAACCCCAGTAAAATAGATGCCCGCATTTGCAATTTACAGGTGAGAAAAGCCAAGGCTCTCAGAGAATTGGTTCTTTTCCCAGTGCAGTCCCTATATCCACCGTGACTTCTTTAAAAAGTTTGCGTTCATTCTTTGGATATTGGGCTTTTGTGTAGTATATGCAGTTCCCGGGGCTAATGAGACAGAACATGCCTTACTCAGGCACAGATGGGGCTTGCAGGACAGAGTTGCAGGAGAAGAGGGGACCCTTGAAGAACAATGTACACATTGGTGGGGAGGACACAAATCATAAGCCACAAGGACCCAGCACTTTTCTTATGCAGGCAGAGCACTGGAGGGGTGGGATGGGGGGTGGGGGGACTGACTAGGGGAAGAATGAACACTCTCCTGGCTGGAGAGGATTTGTCAGTGAGAATAGCATGCTCTAAACAGAGCCACAATACTTGGCTTTATCATTCACTAGTGTATACACTTTGGGCACTTCAGTTTCTTCATCCATTAAATGGGGATAGCAGTAATTACTACCTACTCACAGAAGAGAAATGCTCACAAAAGCGAATGGGGCATGAACTGAGAACTCAGGCATGGCGGAACACAGGCAGAGGGCAATCTGTCTAGGCAGGCTGGTGGGAGCAGTCCAGATCAAGCCCATGTGATCCATGGCAAAACTGGAACAGATCAAACTCAAGTGACCTCAAAACTTCCTTCTTGATAGAGGTTTTTGTACTGTTGTTGTGACAGCTCTCAGGCCAAACCCTTGAAATTATTTGAGCATTATTTATTCTAATCAGTTGATAACTAATAATGAGTCAGTCTTCAATAGTCTGTCAGTTTCTCTACCCAGGTTTTAAGAAACTGAGATGGAAAAAGAAAAGGGAAAGAAAAAGAAAGAGCTCTTTCCTTACTCATTTTATCTTCTTTTTTTCTTTGAGATGGGGTCTCCCGGTAGCCCCAGATGGCCTGGAACTCACTATGTAGACCAGGCTGACCTCAAACTCATGGAGATCTCCCTGCCTCTGCCTCTTAAGTGCTGAAATTATAGGCATGCTCTACCAGACATGGCTGTTACATAGTTTCTTCATCTTTATAACCAATGCTGGGCCGCACTTCTCCATGCTCTTTGTGCTTGCTGAGAGAGTCTGGTGACAGGTGATTCCTGAAGGGAAGCTGTGCTTGGCTTGGGATTGCTATTGGCAGGGCCTAGTAGATGAGGACACTTCTCTGGCACTGGAGCTGTGGTTCACTCAGTTGTCTGAGAGACAAGAGTTCTTAGGTTAAGCTGGGTATAGTGGCACACACCTTTGATCCCAGTACCTGGGAGGCAGAGGCAGGTGGATCTCTGTGAGTTCAAGGCCAGCCTGGTCTACATAGTGAGTTCCAGGACAGCTGGGGCTACAGGGAGACCCTGTCTCAAAAAGACCAAAAAAAAAAGTTCTTAGGTTAAAAAAATTTCATGTGAGCTTCTAGAATACATCAGGTCTCCACAATGATGGTCACTGGTCAGTAGTAATGGTGAGAGTATGGATAGAAAGCACAGTGTTTTAGAGTTCATGATAAGCTAGAGCCTGTGCTTTGTACTTAGGGTGGTGTGGCGTCAGTGGTCAGTGAGGCCTTTGTATTGCAAGGAAAGTGGCTCTGGAGTATCATACACACCTGGCACCTACCCTGCCTCTTCATCCTGTGGTTTTTGTTCACCAGCTTGGCTTCCAGCTGCAACTCCTTCGACTCTCACCATCTTTTCTGGAAGCAAGAGTCTACTCTGCCTGTGCAGAGTTAGACCAGACCTACTAGGAAAGTAATGTCCTTTATCCTACTCAAGTGAAGCCTTCAACCAGTGACAGGTGGGACCTGGTGGCTATTCCCATTCCCTTTGTCCCAGGTAGGACACTATGAGTTTTTTTGCACAGTCTCTTGAATTTCTCCACAGGTCTGTGCTCAGTCACCCACAGCGACACTCCTTAGAGAATGTTTCTTTCCTATATTCCCTCATTCCTCCACCTTTTCAGGATTATCTCCCATGCTAGTGAATTTTTGCCTTCATGAAACTCCCTTAAAAGGAACTGATTGTCTTTTGTGGTGGAAAGTCTGATTTCAGGATTGGCTTGATGCAGAGTTCAAATGATGCCCACCATTCCCTGTCCACAAGTTCTCTCTTAGCATGATTCCTCTGGTTTTTCTGTCCTCTAGTTTTTCTAGCTGTCCTCCAGATTGTCAGCTCCAGGTCAATATATCATGACAACTAGACCAGGGGTTGAGAAAGGTAATTCCCTGGTAACGGAGGGCCTTATGCCTCCCACCCCACTAGTAGAACTTGAACCCTGTGCCATTATCCTTGAAGAGTGCTGGGACCCAGCAGGTAGTATGTGTGGACAACCATGTTCTGCCCTGGTTAGACTGTGGCTGATGTTAGAGAAAGTGGCCTCTTTCACAGATAAATGAAGAAATTACCAGAAGCTGGTGGGTGCTAGCTGTAAACAGCAGACCACCTTGTCTTCCACTGCAGATTTCTGCACAGAAAGCTCACTCTCCCAGGTGAACTGAGGCTCAGGGTAGTTCGTTTGTCCAGGGCTGTTGGGCTAGAAGGATCAGATCTGGGCACCTGATTTAATTGTTCCCACATGTTTTTGACTCCCACGTTCATTGACTTTGGTGCATTTCTACTTGAGATCATCCTTTGCCCTTTGACTTAGGGCCAGACTTTGGTTTTCAGATGTGGGTTCTGCTGCTTTGCGATCCACAGCCTTCCGGGACAGACCATTCCCATGATGCCTTCTCTCCCGTTGCTGCGGTCAGTATCTTCTGAGGGAGAATGTTCATGCTTCGCCACCCTGTGAGCCCAGAAGGTTTTCAGTGCCCCTCCGAGGTCTTCCTCATGTGTCTCTTTCCCATCTATCTTGACAGTGATCTTTTACTGCAAACCTGCCTTCACTGAGCTTTGCCAAAGCCAACAACTTAATTTTCATGGAGACAAAAAGTTTGTCTTTTGTTTTGTATTTGACCAGTTACAAGATAGTTAAATTACTTGATTGCTGTGACACACACAGCTGCAGTCGGGAGGTTTGGGAGCGCATGTAGCTGACTCTTGGTCCCTGGCTGCTTCAGAATGCCTGGGTCTGCCCGCTGGTGACAAGTGCTCAGCTGGCAGAAGGTGGTGTAAGCATCCTAGAGGGACCATCTGCCAGCCCAGAGGGTCATCCTGCTGTGGACAGCAGACGGAAGGTTTTGGAGAAGAAGGAAGCATTTGCTGACCAGGCTGGTGGCTAAGGGAAAGTAGCCCCAGAGCATCTTTCTGCATTCTTGGGAGCTGTGGGTAGTAGCTGACATGGAAATTAGCTACAAACCATTTTTTCCTGTGCTGCAGTTCCCTGCCTGGTGACTTGAGGTTATACAGGAAGTGACAGAGGCCTGTCTGATTGTTCTGAAGGCCTTGTCCTTCATTTAACAGAGCTGCTGCTTGAAGAAGGAACTGGGGAGAGCAGCCTCTCCCTTCTCCATTGAACATCTGAAAATCCTGGGACCTTGTGACTTTTCTAGGGCTCTGAGAACAGGTCCACATTTGACATCCTGCTGTGTGGACTGGTAGACACAGGGTAATTATTTATGACTACCACTGCCTATATGTGCTTTATTGGCAATTAGAAAAAGGTCTTCCCTCGGAGTGGATTAATTTTTAAGGGAGCCCCCTTTTCCTAGCAGAGGACACAACGTGGCTTGTCCTGTGTGAACTTGATTATCACCTTCCTCATTCTCCTGGCCATGTTCCTTTGGGCCGTGCACAACCTGCACCACCACAAAAGGCAAGCCTTTGTAGTATTTTAATCCCCTACTAGTTCCCGAGGTTCCAGGCTGAGTGTAGCAGTCAAGCAGTGCTCCTGAACATCTGAAGCATATATCCCAGCAGCAGCAGCAGCAGCGGCTCTGGGAACTCACTACAAGGGTAAATGCGTCGGCCTCTGCCCCAGACCTGATGGTTCAGAACCTCTGGGAATGGGTCCAAGCATCTGGGTTTAATCAGCCCTCCAAGACTGTCTGCTGCTTGCTAAGGTAGAGAAGCATTGTGGTGGCCAGCTACTCCAGCATGCCTATACCTGCTGCTGGTGACAAGTGCTCAGCATGCCATTCCCTCCCCAGTGGCAGGTCTGAGTCCACAGGGCTGGGACCCTGGCCTCTGGGAGCTCTGCTTGTGCCAGATAGAACATCACCCTGGGCTCACCTTGACCAGTACAGCCTGCATTTCCCAGTGTTTTCACTCTGTGGAAGGAGGGAAAGTATCTCTTTCCTGAAGCACAGGAGTCCTGTCCCAGGCAGGACTGGGGCTCAAGAACAGGTGGGCTGAGCACCCCTCAGAGTAGGGTTGAGAGGATGTGAGAGACTGAGAGCCTGGGGATGTGGGCGGCAAATTCCACACAGGGCTGATTCGTTCTGCCATTGTTAGCCTTGTACCAAAGTGAGGCCTGGGGAATGCTAGGGCCAGCTACCACCCAGGAAGATGCAGTTTCTTGACTGTCTCTGGTCAGTGTGATGTCCTGGAGAGCCAAGCTTCCCCCTCTCCTGGGCAGCATGGATAAGGCATGTGCTGTCTATCATGGCTTCTCTGACCTGCTCATTTTGTGCACATCTGATCCTTCAAGATTGTACCTTCCCTGTGGAGTAGGCTCTGTCCTGTGGCTCCAGTTGGTGCCTGTGGTGGGTAACTGTGGCTCCCTGTCAGCTTAAAGTTCTGAGGAGGGTAAATAGGGCCAGCTGCAGGGAAAAGATGCCTTCCCAGAAGCAGATGAGCTGCTACATAACTTTAATGTTAGAGGTCATGCTAAAATCTTCGTGAAATTTAATATGAATTTTAGTATTTAAAGCAATAACAATTAGAAGCACAAAATATATTAAATACATTTAGATAGAACAAAGCTGTATAATAATAAAACAAATAATTTTAATATTAGATATAACATAAATAGGAGCACAAAAAATAAAGCAAAGCCCAAACAAAACTGACATAAAACAAATGAAAAGGAAAAGAATTTGGTCAGCTTTCTCCTCCATTCAAGACACGTGAGGGGACCTTAGAAAGGCATTGATCATGTAGCCAAAATTGAGAGGTTATTCTATACTCCTAAAGTGTTGGGCTAACCTATACATCTAGAGGGGTTCAGACACCCCTGGCTGTCTGGGAGCACGGAATTCTGTACTAGAAAGAGGGCTTTGCTACCTGAGAGCTCCAGATTCAATCAGGACTATCATTTACTTGTTGGGTGACCTTAGGTAAATTTCTTAGCTTCTCTGATCCTATCAAGCAAATTAGTCAAGTTACTGCAGAGTCATATTAAATAGTTGCATGATACAGAGTATGTGAAAATTAAATAAAAAGATGCGTTTGAAATAGTAGCCCAATGTGGGCAGTCGGATGCTAGTGAGTCCCTTGCCTTCACTGATCACTCATCTATAAAGCATTCTTATATTAGGTGAACATGTAAAGAGGTCCTAGGGAAAGAACTGCTTATGGAGACTGAAGTTAGAACCAGGCTTCTACTTTTCCAGCAGTGAGCACTGGGGTAGTTTCTCAAAGCCTGTTCCTTCCTCTGTAAGAGTAGAGACACCTAATACTTGCCTTGAATGATTATTGAGGAGGATAAGGTATTCAGAACTGTGCTTAGAACAGTTACTAAGAGCACTGTCAATGTAATGGTGCTTTTTAAGGTATGTGACACTGATGGGCATGCACCTGGCAGCTACTGCAAGAGTTGTGTGTCAGATGCAGCCACAGGGAGACCAAGCAGTGACAGTTTGGGACTGCAAGAATCTTACAATCTAGTGAGAACCCAGGGAGTATGATGATTACTATTGATTGTCAACATTGCAGGATCTAGAATTACTTAGGAGGCAAAAGAAATATGGGCAGAAGGCTGAGATCAGCACTAGGATGAGGGACGGATGGATCTTTTCATCTTGTGGGCAGAGCGTTGGGTCTTAGCTCGAACTTCCTTCGGGCTACCCAGTTGTCTTGTCTTCCAAGGCATCTCTTAAATGCCATTTGAACTTTTCAGAGCTGACATGCCTGCTGCTCAACCCCCACCTCTTTGAGACTGGAATTATTTGACCAGAGAACTTGTTTTTCTCATGAGAATGCAAGACCTGCAGACCAGGGTGGGTTTTAGCTTCATGGTCTTCCTAGATTCTACTGAAGTCCATCTTGTACAGAGCAGGTAAACAGCTATTTGTGCAATGAATGCTCTATTACCTTAGAACAACAAATAGACAGGCAAATACACTAAGTGTTTGTTAAGTAGAATAATCAATTCCGCTAAAATCAATTCTATTTCTGAGTGATATACCCTTAGAATTAAAAAAATAATACTAATCCTTCTATGTGCAAGATCCCTTTCTGAGACAGGCTCTGTGGCCTGAGAAGAAGGCATAGTGGTTTTCAAACTAGATAAATTTGACCTTATTAGCAACAAGTAATTGATGTCCTGGAAATTAGAAATAATAGGTCAATAAGGAAAGCATCCTCTAGCTCATTCCAGCAGCCAGTATGTCAAGGCTCCCATTGCAGTGGGTCAACATAGCCTGGACAAGGACAGAGGGTTCAGCAAGTGGATTTGAGTCCTCCCTGGACCCCTTAGCCAGACACTTTTGTGTAGGGCAGAACTATAAATTGTGACCTTGATCACATGTCTGATACATAGTAGGCATTAGATAGAAGTAGCAATTATACTTATGGTTATTATTAACACATCATCATTATTATTATACATGGTGCCCACCTGGCACTACACACAGACAGATCCTTTGATTAATATTCCTCTGCAGTTGAAAATTTTATATTTTAAAGATTCAAGTCATAGGCACACGGTAGCACAGACTGTCTTGGAGAAGAAAAATGAAAGGGTACAGCAAACAACACTCTAAGAATTCGACTTTCCTCATTATAGAGGTAATGTGACCCTGCTTTGGCTCAAACTCCCACTGAGGCGGAACTGTAAAAGATAGGGCCTAGACCAGAGCCCCAGAGTCTTGGGAATGATTGTAGGAAGTCATATAAATGGATTTGATCTCTTGTTAGTGATCCTTATTCTCTTGTTGGGGCTAGAGAAACCAACTTATTATCAATAAAAAAGAATAAACACTTTATAGGAAGCCATTTTCTCTGTCACCAAATGTTTTATATACCTGTCAATAATTGTAACTGTTAAATATGACATATTGATGGATAGAGTGGGCCAAAAGGATGCTTTCTTTCTGATTAGGGTGAAAAGATTTTATAGTCTGTGTTTTATGGATGGAAGTAATCTAACTCACAAACTTGAGCTATCTATAATCCTCTGTGGGAAAGCAATAAAAGAAGAAAATTCTGGAAGGAGCTCTTTTGGCCAAGAGCCCAGTACTGTGGACTCTGCCCTTCTTACAGTTGGCTCAGAAGGCTGCTGGTGGCGTTCTGAAGAAGCACAGGAGCCCTCCTTTTTTTCAGACCTGTGGGTGGGGACCCTGCTGTTGTGTGGAGAAGGGCACTTCTTCCTGGGTGTGTCTCTCTTGAACATGAACTTTGCTCTCCAAATGTCTGTGGGTGAGGAGAAAAAGTCAGAGACTCCTGGATTGGATTCCTTGAGAGACAGAGGGAAACACATGTGGAAATGACATCATGTGAACATCTGCTCAGAGCTATTGGCTTTGTCCTGATTCCTTCATCTCTCTGTCCTCCACTTGCGTTGTGAGCTTCTGTCCATGTTTCTCTGTGGACAGCTGAATGTCTTGCTGAACCAGAGCTTGGGTTGCATCCAGAGCTTCATGGTTCCTAGGCAGGTGCTGAGCTACATCCCCAGTAATGAATCTCTTTGTTCCTTACCATGACTTTGGCTACCCTAATCCCAGCTACCTTTCTCCTTGAAGCCACAGGATGCAGGATCCACCAGCTGTCCCTGATTGGTTGGCAAGTGTCTTCTGCCATACCGCCCATCCCAGGTGTTCATACCTGCTGCTGCACTCTCCTGCCTCCACTTCTTTTCTAAAAAATATTTTATTATTTTTATCTGTATAGGTGTATTGCCTGCATGTGTGTAAGTGCAGCCATGTCCTGTGATGCCCAGGGAGGTCAGAAGACGGCATTGAATTCCTCTGGAACTGGAGTTACAGTGGTTGGTAGCTACCATGTGGGTGCTGAGAACCAAACCCAGGTCCTCTGAAAGAGCAGCCAGTATGCTTAACCACTTAGCCATCTTTCCAGCCCCTAGCCTCCACTTCTTTACCAGCATACTTCCTGCTCACTCTGGCCTTTATCATAATCCTTCCCATTTGGAGCTTTGATGGCCTCTTTTGTCCTCCTTCCTTAGGATCCAGGGAGGGGATGCCAGTAGTTTCTTACACATCAGGCTGGGAATGAGGGTTCTGCCTTTGAGAGCCATTGTTTAGCAATGGTACTGTGAGTCTTCAGATTGATGATTATTTAATAACACATGTAAGAAGCATAAGAACATGTGAATTGATATGGGTAGGATTTGCAGCCTAACTAAAAACAAGTGACAGTAATTCATCCTGTGCTTGGATAGTCCTTGGATGAAGGTCTTATAGGCCCTGGAATCTCAGCCCACCTCACGGGTCTGGAGGCAGAGGAGGCAGGAGGTAGAGAGCCAGAGTCTTTGTCCTCTCTCTTGAGTCTGGATTTTAAGAACGTAGCACAAAAAGCAAGATTTCAAATTGTGTCATTGAAACAAACAGTATGAACAACAGTTTGGTACTGGATGTGATGGTAGTTAATTTTAGTCAGTTTGGCCACAGCACCCAGATATTTGGACAAATTCTATTCAAGGTGGTTCGAGGGTGGTTTTCTAAGATTATCATTTAAGTCAGTGGACTTTGAGTATAGCAAAGTGGTCTTCATCCAGTAAGTCGAACACTTGAAGAAAAAGACTGACTTCCCTTTTAAAGAGGGTGGTCTGCCAACAAATGGCCTTCAGATTTGAACATCAATGTCATCTCTTCCCTAGGTCTCTAACCTGGGGACCCAAACTGCAGGACTTGTGAGCCTGTAGATGCATATGAGCCAATTCCTTAAAAATCTAAGATAAATAGATGATAGATAGATAGATAGATAGATAGATAGATAGATAGACAGATGATAGATAAGATTGGCTCTCTTCCATGGAGAAGTCTTAATAGCATAGGTAAAGTGGCACAATCTTAGTTTATGGACCATATTTTATTAGATTAGCTTATGGGAACTGGGACAAAAACCTTACTTTAAGAACTATTTCAGATGCTTCCCAGAACAAGAGATAGAACTCTCTAAGGAATCTTGTCTTTCCATTAAAGAAAAATGGAATAAAAAAAAAATACACTGTGTGTGTGTGTGTGTGTGTGTGTGTGTGTGTGTGTGTCTGCATTTTGTTTTTGAGACCGGGTCTTTTGTAGTCTAAGTTGGCCTAGATTTTACTATATAACCAAGGATAACTTTGAATGCTTGATCCTCCTGCCTTTACCTCCCAAGCGCTGGGGTTGTAGGTGTTTACCACCATGTCTGGCTCTATTAATATTCTAAGTAAATTCAATGCCCATTGGGTGTGTGTGTACATGTTCGTATGTGCATAGATGTACTTATATATGTATACATGTGCATGTGGAAGTCAGATATTGACATCCAATATTTTACTCTATTGCTTTCCACCTTATTTTTTGGGACAGTATCTCTCACTGAACCTGGAGCTCACCAATTTGGCAAGACTAATGGCTAACAAGCTTCGGAAACATCTGGTCTCTGTCTCCCCTGCACTGGGATTGCAGGTGCATGTACCTGCATCTGGCTTTGTTTTGTGGGTGCTATGGATCCAGAACTGAGGTCCTCATTCTTGTGTGGCAAGCATTTTACTGACTGAACCACTTCTCCAGCCCCCAATGACCGTTTTTAATGAATACTCTCCAAATATTATAATATGTGGGATTTGCTGAGTCATTACTATGCACTGGGCACTATTCTAAATATTTTTAGTTTGTTTTCTTAATTCATCCTGTTTCGTTCCTAAGGATTATGGATTATGGGGATGTTCTTATAGATGGGGAAGCTGAGAAGCCAAGAACTTAAAACATGTGTCCTAAGGTGACTTACTGGTGAGAGGTAGATCTGGGATTTGAACCCAGGTCTGCTGGCTGTAATATCTAGGCTTGCCTTGATGTTTGTTGACTTAGACATCAGATAAGAGGGTTGTGGCTAAGAAGAGGGGTTGGAGAGGGGAACAAAACAGAGGATGGGGAGGGATGAGGAAATTCAAATATGGCTTCTTAGCGATGTACATAAAAGTTGAGAATTGTATGTTTAACAGTAGTGCTACTAAAGTAGCTGATATTTATTTAATGTTCAAATGCTATCATAGAAGTTTATATATATTATGTCCAGCTAATTCCCATGAAAACACTGAGAGGTGGGTACTGTTGGATCGCTTGCTAGACAGAAAAGGAAAGTAAGTTGAAAAGAGGGTAGGCCAGCAGTTTAAAAGGGCACCGGCAGGAGAGTGAGCAGTACCATAGAGATTTAGGCTTGGACTTAGCCTCCTGGAGAGGCCAGAGGCCTCCTTCAGTATTGTTGGCAATTTGGCCCAATCAGCCTATCCTGTGCCATCTGTGGCAAGGGTGGACCTGGCTTTGGCTCTGAGATCTAACCAGGACTCTGAGGAGGAATCTCAGGAACAGCTCCTCTGAGGGCCTGTGCTGGTGGCTGGATTCCTGCTCACTCACTTGCTTGCTCACTTACTCACTCGAGCAGAGACTGTGTCCTCAGAAGCCTTGGACTACAATATTTTTAAGAGGAATAGCCATAAGCTCTGTGGCTCCTACTGAATGCACTTGAGCAGATTAGAAAAATCAATCCAGGACTAGAGAGATGGTTCAGTGGTTAAGAACAACGACTGCTCCTGCAGAGGACCCAGGTTTGAGTCCCAACACCCATATGTCTATAACTCCAGTTCCAGGGGATCTGACACCTTCTTCTGACCTCTGTGGGCATTACATGACATGGGTGCACTTACATACATGCAGGCAATACACTCACACACAAAATAAAATATTAAAAATGAAAACTCAATCCACGTACTTGAGAGGAGGGAACCCACGACTGCTTCATTTTAATGATGTAAGGTCAGCAAAGCCCTGTCAAGGGTCTGGTTAGAAACACAGGAGCTTCTCAATCTTCCTTGTGTGTCCCATGCTCAGTGCCATTTCTATAAGGAAGGCCAAACACAGCCAGGCCCCGGGCTGGGAATAGTAACCTACAGTGGCCTTTCCTGGCTCTGTCCAGGGATTCTTTCCACAGGCTATGTGTGCACGTGGTCTCATTCTCGCTTGTCTGACACCTGCCAAGGAAGGGTACATCACTAGGCCTCTGGCAACATGTCTGACTCCCTGCTCCCCAACTGGTATACAGATTTCTGTCCTCAGGACATCAGGTTAGGAAGCTCTTGAGGTCAGTTTGTCCCACTAGTAGTGATGTTTAGTTTGATCACATGACTTCAGTGGTGTCTGCCAGGTTTCTTCACTGTGAAGTACCTGGTCCTCCTCTATGGTTATTCAATAATTGGCAGGGAGAGCAGATTTGAATCTAAAACACATTTGTAATCAAACAGTATGGACCACACTTTAGAAACTTCAGCCCATCACTACTGTTGGCAAGAAGCTAAGGAAATGGAAGTCATCAAACTAGGAAAACGCTCTGGAGAACTAAACCCCTTTCCTCTCTTTATAGTTTGGAGAGGGAAATGCAGAAAGGGCAATGAGAACATGCAGGTGGCAATGTGAAAACTGACTTGGGATGCTCCTGTCCTGTGGAGCTCAGCTGCAGGGCTTCCAGCAGAGAATGCTGTCACTGCCTGTGTGCTTAAGCTTCCTGGGATGGGTACAGCAGCTGCCAGAGCCAGGTCATTTCAATAACAACAGGAGACCTGGGTTCCAGCCGAATGGGCTTTCTCAGGCTGAAGGGCTTCCGTAGTCTTTCCACTTCCATGCTGATGAGAAATGCTTGAGATACATCATAACAGTGTCAGTGCAGTGTTTATGGGGAGACATTGGAGCTGCCTCTCGCCTTGGAAGGTGACATAATGGAATTCCTTCCCTTTGTCCCAGTGACAGGATGATGAGCACTGTCTGGGCTCTAGTTCTGCATGCTTTGCCATTCATGCATCCCTGACAAGCCTGAGGATCGATGCAGAAGGTGTGTCCGTCACTGGGGTGTGGGTTTCTGGGGCTCAGTGGGGAATGAGTGGGCTGGACCCAAACCTTTGGCAAGAAAGAACACTTAGAAATGATGGTAGAGGGAGAGAAGGGGAGGGGTGGGCACTGGGTGGGGGCAGGGAGGCAGCTACAGCTTGCTTTCTGTGAGCTTGTTTCCCCGAGAGAGGTACCCAAGGTGCCTTTATCAGGGTAAATGTCTAGCTGCAGACTCAAAATGTCTTTATCTTGCCACTCCCTCCCAGCTCTCCAACCCCATGTTGCTGACATGATTTATCTGAGTGTAAATATCATGTCTTATTCTAGAAAGGTTTTGAAAAGTCTTGATGTGATATATTAGCAGTAGAGTTGAGCTGCATGTTTAAGTTAAACAATAGGAGTTAGGGCTGAAAGATAGAAATATATAGATGGGCGGGTGGGCGGATGGATGGACATTCCTTCACTTTGTCACTCTTCTCAAGTTAAGCTTTACCCTGCATCTCAGGACAACGGGTGACAGAGCAGGGAAACACCAAAATAAGTTCCTTGCAGGTGCTTAGGGCGAACTTATTTCAGGAAGTTTAAGGATGGTTTGGGGATTGCCATCCTCTGCTTTACTTACTCTCTGCAGAGACTCTCCCTTTCCAGCCCACCTTTCAACCCATTGTCAGAGGGAGACTTCCAGCAAACAGACATAGGTAACTAACTGCTCAAATAAACATTGTATGGCATCCAATTGCCCATACCCAAAGGCCAGAGTCCTTATAGAAGGCTGCTGTTGCTGCTGCTGCTGCTGGCAGTTTTTATAACAGTAGCACAATTATCCAACAGTTGTTGAGTAAGTACTATGTGCCAGGCACTGTGTTATTTAATGAACCCCTCACAGCAACCCTAGTGTAGTTGCCATTCCATTTAACATGTGAGGAAACTAAGGCTCAGGAAGTGAAGTGACTTAGCCAGGATTACCCAGGTAATTTTTACTGAGTATTGCCTTGAGCACTCCAACTCCAGAGCCTACACAGGTCTCAACAAATTGTGCTTTGCTTCCTTGTTCAGGGCATCTGCAAGGAGCCATGCTGATAATAGCAGATACTTACTGGGCACTGATTTATGTATGCTTTCTGCTGATTCATACAATCAAAGACTCAGCCGCCTTGGGTTTCAGATAAATGCTGTTATCATTACCTGCCCATTTTACAAACCAAGAAATTGAGCCACATTGTCCCATAGCTGGTAAGTGGCAGACCAGACTTTAAATCCAGGGATCCAGGCCCTCACTATCCACCATGTCACTTCTAGCACTTGCTTCAGATGTCCAGAGCCAGCTGTTTGCTTATACACAGGTGTCTCTCAAAGGACACCCATGTTACCAAAATTAAAGTGATATTTGAAAATCTCTGGAATGGCAGAGCCTCCAGTTATCATCCCGTTCTGTCCCCTGATTTGAGCCAAGTTCACCCCACCTTCTAGAAAATGAAAACAGGCTCTGGGGCTGTTAAGGTTCCCTTCAGGGTAGGAATTCAGCACCTCTTTTGGATGCCTACCCCAATGTTCTAATCACCTCAGGATGCCACTGGCCAGACGCCTATAAGGCCTCTCTTTCGGCTGGAAAAATGACTATGAATAAAACAAATGAAGCTCTCAGTGGTGGAAGGTCCTGATGGGCCCGGCAGCAGGGTATTTCCTAGCATCTGTCTCCTGCCACATTGAGCGCCTCCTTTTATTGCCCAAAGATGTTGTCACTGGCCACTGACAGCTCAGGTACTGGGTGCCCAGGACTGCCTCATTATTTAAGTCAGTCAGTGTTATACCCCAGACTGCAATCCATTATCATTCAAATGAGCCAGCCACAATGGAAGGAAAAATACGCAAGCTGGTTTCTTTCCAATGTCCTCTTCCCGGCACTCCCTAATTACAGCCAGCAGTTGATCTGGACAATTGTTCATGGAGGCTGACATGGAATGGCCATGGTGCCCTCATCTAAGCAAAACACAAACAGTGTATAACACAGTCTAGGTAAGCAAAATTTTATTCACAGTCAGTGTTCGGTACTCTCAAGCCATCAGTTTGTTGTTGTTTTTTTTTTTTTTTTTTTGGTCTTTTTGAGATAGGGTCTCCCTGTAGCCCTAGCTGGCCTGGATTTGCTATGGAGACCAGGCTGGCCTCGAACTCACAGAGATCCGCCTGCCTCTGCTTCCTGAGTGCTGGGATTAAAGGCATGCACCACCACGCCCGGCCAGTTTGTTGTATATTTTAACATCTCCTGGTTTCATGGTTTCTCTCTCACTCCTTAATCTGATTTATTACTGACCTTGGCTTATCCTTACTTCTGGTTTTCCTTGTCTTTCTGAGTGGATTCGTGATGGCATTTCCTATCTAATGCTCAGTGTTGTTCCAATGACAATGAGCTTCCACACCATATTCCTTGTGAGTTACTCATTTATTCAAATCATTCAACAAATATTTATTGAACACTTGCTAAGTGACAGAATACTGTGCTGGACATACAAAACCAATATCATCCTTGTTTTTATGTAGCATTAGAGGCTAGTTCCAGAGTTAGATATTTAACTACTATGTGACTATGTATATTTTTGCATATTGTGGTAAGTGCATTTTAATAAGAGAAAGAATACTTGCATCTAAATATGTTTAGAAGGACAGTGATCCTCAAAACTAATGAAGGATGCATACATAACACATAAGTTACCTTGAAGTCTCCTCCAAATAACATTTTTAAGGAGGTTTTTAAAAGATTTATTTATTTTTATTATATGTGTTTTGTGTGTGTGTGTGTGTGTGTGTGTGTGTGTGTGTGTGGACATGCATTCAGGTGACTGTAGAGTCTAGAAGAGGACATCAGATCCCCTAGAGCTGGAGTTACAGGCAGGTGTGGGATGCCCAACATGGGTGCTGGGAGTCAAACTTGAGTCCTCTGCAAGAGCACTACAAGCCCTTAAGAGCTGAGCTATCTATCTGGCCTCTAGGAGATATTTCTTATTCCTTGAAAAAAGCTTTATTGCTTTTTAAAATGGTTTGTGACTTTCTGGGGGAGAAATTGGCTAGCAGTAAAGCTTGTTGGTTAGCACGAGGATCTCCTCCCCCTTCCTCTAATCATTTCATGAGCTCTGAGTTACCCTTGATGATAATCTTGCAGATCTCTTCAACCCTGGTTAGATTTGAGATGGTCACATGTATGACAGGAGGCAGAGAGCCTGGTTGGAGTCATTTGTGGCTCTGCTTCCTTTGTGTCTCTCTCTTTGCTTACTGACCACTGTGAGGTAAGCAGCTTCCTCTGTCATGTATTCCTGCCATGATTTGTTGCTTCGCCACAGCCCCCAAAGCAATGTGTCAACTGTGGACAGAAACCTGTGAAACTGTGTGCCAAAACACACCTTTCCTCTTTTTAAGGTGAACTATCTCAGGTATTTTGTGTCACTGATGGAAAGTTAACTTATTCTCTAAGCTCATCAGTAGTAAAACTGTATGATAGGTGCTTAGGGCAGCAAAATGAATGGGATAAAGTCTGGAATGCAACACATAAAACAAAACCAAAGGAGCTGAGATACAGAGGCAAGGAGATGGTATCGGAAGCACAGTGCTAAAGGAGAAATGACGTAACGGAAGTGGCATCTGTGGTGAAGGAAGAGTGCTATGCGGTAAGGTGTAGGAGTGTGCCAGGGCACAAATCTAGAGATAACAGAACCAGGATGTTTTCAAGAATAAAAGAAAATGAGTGAGGGGCTGGAGAGATGGCTCAACGGTTAAGAGCACTGACTGTTCTTGCAGAGGATCTGGCTGGGTTCAATTCCCAGCACCCACATGGCAACTCCAGTTCCAGGGGAATCCGACGCCTTCTTCTGACCTCCGCGGCATTGCATGACACAGGTGCACTCACATGCATGCAGGCAATACACTCATACACATAAAATAAAAATTAAACATAAAATATTTTTTAAAAAAGAAAACGAATGAATGCGATGGTTAGCTTCATTGTCAGCCTGACTATATTTATAATCGCCTTGGAAACACACCTCTGGGTGTGTCTATGAGGATATTTCCAGAAAGGTTTAACTGAGGAGGGAAGTCCTACCCTGTATGTTGGTGACACCATCTCTTGGGCTGGGATTCCAGATTGAATGGAAAGGAGAAATGGACTGAGTGTCAGCATTCATCTCTGTCTGCTTCAGATGCAGTGGGACCTGCTGCCTCATGCTTCTGCCACCGTGTCTTCCCTGCCAGGACAGGTTGCATCCCTTTGAACTGCAAACCCAAATAAATCTTTTCTCCTTTGTTATTTCTTAATTTTGTTTGCAGTCTTTTTTTTCTTTT
>NW_008331125.1:4155846-4214969 GCF_000622305.1 Nannospalax galili | reverse complement strand
CTCCTTCCCTCCCTCCCTTTTGTTTGTTTTGAGACAAGCTGGCCTGGAACTTGCTATAGACCAGGCTGGCCTCAGTCTTACAGAGCTCTGCCTCCTGAGTTCTTGGATTAAGGGCATGTACCATCATGCCAGGCTAGTCCTTCTTTTTTTAAGTTTAATTTTAGTTTAGAATTTCATACATGAGTATTGTATTTACATCGTTTCCATGCCTCCCTCTTCTCCTTCCCACTCCATCCAGTTTCTCTCAGCTTCCTGACCTCTTCTTTGATTATTATTGTTTTATACACACACATACACACACACACACACGCACGGTGTGTACATATATATGCAACCTACTGAGTTCTTTCAGTGGTGCTCACTTGTACATGTATTTAGGGCTGACCACTTGGGATTGGAGCCTGTCCCTGGAGAAAACTGATTCTTCCTCCATCAGCAGCCACTGATTGCTCATAGCTATTCATCTAGAGATGTGACCTTGAGAAATTTCCCCTGTCTACATTTGCTTGTCAACCTAAACCCTTTCTCTCTTAAGTTGCTTCTTGTTAGGTATTTACTCGATCATGGCATTGAGAAAAGTAACTAGTACAAACATGCTAGGAATGCAATTAATAAAATTGTCATAGAAGATTTTTAAAAAACAATGGAAAATTCCTTGGTGGGAATATGGGATATGACCACAGACAGGGCTGGAGAAGTAAACAGGGGTTGGGTGGCTTTCTGGGTCCTGCTGAATGTTTGCAGTGCTCAGTCCTTGGGGAGCACTTAACAGTGGAAAAAAGAGGAGAGGTCAGATCTACATATGAGGTCTGGCTGAGAGGTGGGATGACCTTTGGGAAACTGTGGCAGGGATCCATAGGATGCTACAGTGGGCATCAAAGGGCATCAATTAGAGACATTTGAGAGGAAGTTCAGCTGGGCTGAAACTATTCTTTTGGCTGAGGGGTATAGAGAGGCCTGAGGAGGTAGGAGGGAGTAGATGGGAGGGTCTTTGCCTCATGTCTTGTGTATGAGTTATTTTTCTGTTGCTGGGATAAAACACCATGATCAAGGTAGCTTATAGAAGAAATAGTTTATTTGGCTTGTGACTCCAGAGGGATTAGAGTTCATAATAGTGGGGGAGGCATGGTGGCGGAAGTGACCAGAACAGAAATCTGGACAATCACATCTTCAAGCAGGCACAAGAAGCAGAGAAAGACTGGAAATCCAGCAAGGCTTAAGAACTCTCAAAGCCAGCCCCCAGTGACATGCTTCCTCCAGCATAGCTGCACCTCCTAAAACCTCCCCAAACAGTGCCACCAGCTGGGACAAAATGTTCAAATACTTGGAGCCTATGGGAGACATGATGACCATTGGACTGTGGAATACGTACCTCACAGGAATGCCTAACAGTGGAATTGCTGGTACCAGAGGTTAAGAGACTCACCAAAGTTCAATCAGTGAATGGCAGAGCTGATACTCCAGCTCAACTAAAGGACCAAGACCACACAGCCTTTAACCTTACCATGCTGCACCCTCCCACACTGAACACGGAGGGTCATTGGACCCTAGGGTGGCCTCTTTGGAAGGACTGGCTGGATGCAAGGGCAGGAAACCACTTACGGAGCTTCTTTAACAAGCAACCCAGGCCCTTTTGCCTCAGTGCCTGGAGACCGGGTTGGCCGCCTGGCCCTGTAGTGGCCAGCTCATCCTGATCCCAAGGCTTATTTTAGAATACCAGTCTTCTTCTCCAAGACCTACTCCAGTTCTGTCTGCACCATCAGGATCCAGAATATTCTGTAGACCTTCTATGATGGTCCTCCAGGGAGCCAGGGGGAAGGAGAAACGGGGTCTGCAACAAGGGAATTCTGCTTTGAAGGACTTTCCTGTCCCTCTCCCACAGAATCCTGTGACACCATGTTGGATAACAGACTTTTCCATCCTGTTCCTGGAGTCAGGAGGTGGATTTGAGGTTGTACAGTGGGCCAACAGCCTTCTCTGTTCCTCCTACCAAAGAGGCTGTTCATGCCTGAGCCAGATTCTTACTTGTAATTAGCAGTAGACCTATTGTGGCCATATGGCCTATACAAACTTTCCTTCCTTCCTTCCTTCCTTCCTTCCTTCCTTCCTTCCTTCCTTCCTTCCTTCCTTCCTTCCTTCTTTCCTTCCTTCCTTCTTCTTCTTTTGGCTCTTTTGAGACAGGGTCTCTTGCTGTAGCCTAGGCTGGCCTGAAACTCATTATGTAACCCATGCTGGTTTTGAACTCAAGGTAATTCTTCTGCTTGATGTCCCCCCACCCCTCCCTCAACACACAGCTGCTGGGATTACAGGCATAAGCCACCATACCTGGCACCTAGGTACTTTTGACCTTGAAAATAAAACATTCTGCTATAAATGTGAAGTCTCCAGAAAAGAGTCATTTCCTTCCCTTCCACCTGGGAAGCCACTGGCTAGAGTACTCTGTTCTACACTGCCCACATCTCCATCTGCAGTCCATCAGCTGCACCTGAGATGCTGTGCAATGTCCTGATACCTGGGCCATGGCCGCTCAGAGATTCTGATGGAGGTGTTCTATGGTGGGGGGACCCAAGGAGAAATTCTCCCCAGTGATTCTAGTTGGCAGGTGGTTTTGGAAACCATTATGCTGTGCCCTTTCTCTTGGGGTGAGGTGGCCACAGCTTCCCAAACCAGCACAGATGTGAACCTGGCTGCTGGGCAGCCAGACAACGGAATGGAATTAGGGACTCTGGTTACTCTGGAACCTGTGATGGTTGAGATGAGGATGCTCCTTGGCTTACTCTGTGCCCATACCACCTGCTGATGTAGCTTACATGCAGCTTAGCTTCCATAGCCACAAGAAAATATCCTTTCTTGTCTTTTTAAAATCAGGAAGTCCATAACTTGTATCAGTTCCTATTGGCTACTGAGTAACATGCTGCAGCAACACTTTTGCTAATGATTTATGATATTTGAAAAATGGTAAGGTGAAAAGGAGCTTCATCCCCAAGAGACCTCTGTGAAGCCTCATTATTTATTGCTAAACATGAGCCCTTTATTCTCAACACCCCTGTGCTGGTTTTGTGATCCAGTCAAAAAGAAACCACCCTGGTCATGAGTGAGAGGGCCTGATTTCCACCTCTAGTTCACCACTGGTGATGGACATACAAGTACCCCCTCTATCTGTCTAGACCTCCATTTATTTAAGAATTGTACTTGTGAGCTGTCCCACTCTTGGTACCCTGTGCAACTCTGAGAAGCGAGGAATTCAACTGTGAGGTTCCTTGGACCATCCATTCCACTGGATGATATTAGCCAGGAATAGTTTAAGAACTGGGAAGGCCTTTAAATAGTGAGTCAGAAAGTCTGCTTACTTCTACTAGAAACATGTTCAACTTGACCTTTCTACCACCCCCAGTGTGACAAGTAAGGGATCTGAGATGTAATGCCTGTAAATGTGCCTGTCTACTGTTTTGGAATGAGGAGTTTTCCCAGGGGACCAGTGCCTCAAAGCCCCAGCTGTTCGGGGATATACTGTCTTGAGAGGGGCTCCATAGAACGCTCTTCCAGTTGAGCCAGGATCTATGCCTGGTTACTGTGAGTCCTGGCTGATGAGGCTAAGAGAGGCCCCCAAGGGGAATGGGAAGTGCCCAACTGGCCTGGACATTTGTATTCTCAGAAGCCTTTGAATGGATTCTTGTAATAGGCTAGCTGGCTCTGTGTCGTCTCTAGTCTCTAACAGCTGCAGCTGAGAACACATCTGTAGACTCAGCTGGCTGCAGGCTATTGGGAGCTGCTCCAGGCTGGGTTGAAGATAGCCCTTAGTAAATGGGCACTGAGTTTGCCTATGGGTCCACTCTGGCTTGAATGCTTCAGTTCCCTTTGACTTGTGTTCTTATATCAACTAAGGCACTCTAAGCTGCAATTAACAAAAAAAAAAAACTCACACAGATTGACTTATATAAAGGACACTTTACTGTCTCGTGCAATTTGGTCCTGGTTAGTGCGATGCCAGGCTCTTGAGTGTTTCTTAGATTAATAACATCACCAGGGGCCCATATTCTTTGTGCTTCTCCCCTCTTACCTCTTTGATATTAGCTTCATCACCTGGCTGGTAGCAAGGTGGTTGCAGCTCTTCTAGCCATCACATATGGATGTGATGATATCCATAGGAAGAAGAGAGATGTTCTGTCTGTAACTTGCTCTTAAGAGGGAGAAGTTCCCTCCCATCTTGTAGGCTCTGGCCCAGCCACGTGTTCATTTGAGATTACTCGATTTCTCTAGGTTTTCTATGGTGGAAAGGGTTTGGAAGAGTCAACTCAAAGCTCACTATGATTTCTGATGTTATCTGTTTCCTTGGTTGGTAGTATGAGCTTTCTTAGTTCTTGCTCAACCTTGCTCCTTTTCCTTAGTAATTTGCCGTTTGTCCCCCTTTTCTCCTTTCAGCTCCATTGCAAGCCCCACTGAATTTGTCATAGCTGGGCACCCCACATCTAGATTTTATTGAAGCCAAGAATGATAAGAACTGACCATTGTTTATCATTTCTCTTGGCCTAATCTGACTGCCTCTGGTCTTTGTTTCCATTCCACTGGGGCAAACTTTCAATGGCTTCAAGCCTCTGAGTGGGGCAGGTCAGGGAAGGAGGGTTAGGACTCCTCTGAAGCTGCAGCTCAAGGTTGGGTGAGGTTTCACAGGTCATAATCTTCTCTTTCTGCCTTTCTTTTCTGACCATGTGGATAGCTTGTGACTACAGCTTCAGGCTACTTTCTTCTCTAGGTCCTAATGGAATCTGTTACCACTGGCCAAACTGCCTGCTCCCACTGACTGCTTGCTCTGCAGTGAGCACATGTAGGGTTTAGAAGGGAAGGTATAGACTCCCGCTCATGAAATTTTGCTCTGTTCCACTATGACTAGCAGGGATGGGGAACATGGCAAGTTGCCTCATTTGTCCATGGAAGAATCCAGCATTTGAAAAGCCAAGATCCCATCACATATGGAGCAGTAACTACTACTCTTTGACTTTACTGTCCAGGTCAAAGAATGCCATCCCCTCCCCCCATTCCCTCCTTCCCTCCCGCCCTCCCTCTCTCCCTTCTTTCTTTATATTCTGGGTGGTGGAGGAGAACAGTATAATAGAGGCAGTACCTAGTTAGAGGGCTAGATCCACAGGCATCTGCCACTGTACAATGCAGGTTACAATTCCCAAACCACTGAGACCAGGGCATTTTCTATAAGAGCCAGGGAAGGACAATAGATGAAGGCCGAGTCTGGAGCTGGGCAGAATGTGCCATTCATTCCCCCAGCAGGCCAATACACAGTACTGCCTCATCTCTGTAAGTCCTGTTCTGCTTTTCAAAAACACACAGATAAGAGTTCATTTGGTTCACAACTATCTGCTGTGAAATAGATCAGGAAGATATTATCATCTCTATTTGACAGTTGTGAAAACTAAGGTTCAAATAAACTGAGCCATTAACTGTGGAGGAAGTTAATCACTGATTCTTTTCCTTTCTCTTCACTGGCCAGTTTGGCTAAGCTGACCACTCAAGGTCAAGCTGTTCTTTGGTGAAGGATTTGAACTCATGGGTGACAAGTAGTTTCTGTTGGCTGTGTAGTATAGCTCTGACAAGGTGTCCCAGGTGACTATGATCTAAATGTGACCCGTCTTATTTGCAGACAAAATCCACTGATCTCAGGGCCAATGATCTTGGCCTGTTTCTTCAAGCAGAATTTGTGGACAACATATAGGAGAGATTGTCAGTATTTTAAACCTTAGAGTTTGTCAGCAAGCAACCTTGTGGTCAGAGGAAAATGGGTTCGTGTGTGTGTGTGTGTGTGTGTCTTTGTGCATGTTCTTAGGTGCACAAGGGTTGTGGTATGCACCCAACTGGACCTGTGTACACAGCCAGCTTGTTTGTGCATGTAATACCTGGCATTGGTTCCCCAAATACTCAGGCAACACTTTCTGTGTTCTGTAAAGCTTGTGGCCAGCTTCTGCTGCTCTTTTAAGAAATGAAATTGCCTTCCAGATGCTTCTCTTACTTGTTAGTTTTTTTCCCTCCACTTGACAGAACTGACTATACTTCCCATTCAGGGGCTCTGAAGAGGAGTGTATCATTTCATGCTCCCTTGTTTAGCTTTTCCAAATCTAAAGCCAAAGCTGGCATAGCTACTGATTAGCAGAAATCAAAAGCAGAGACTGGGCTTTTGATGGGAAAACTGCTACATTAGCGAGGGCTGGTTGTTTTGCAATTGCAGGGTAAGGTCCATAATATTACCCACCACTGAATGGCCATTAGATTGCAAATTACTGGTCACTTTGCTAGACGGCTCAGTCATTCTGTAATCATGATCATAATATCACCTATAATGGTCAAGTCCAGGCATCTACCAGGAGTCTGTTACTCAGGTGCCAAATTGCTGGGCTGCATAGGGTAATGATTATCACAGCAGGAAGGAAGGAAGGAAAGCTCCCCCAAAGTCCTGGGCATGTGGCACTCTATCCTCATTTTCCATTGGGAAGTAGAAGTGATCATCAGAATGACCGTAGTGCTCCCTCTCCTCAGCGAGTACTCCACCACTGAGGCTCAAACTTTGTGTGGCTGCCTGCCCATTACCTGAAGGAGATCTCTTGGGCCAGCTGGGATGTAAACCCTGGGCCAAAGAGTAGGGAAGACAGGTCATAGTTTTTCCCTAGGCTTCTACTCTGGTATGTATGTGTATGTATAGCTATGAGTGGATGTCTCTAGTGATGAGACGCCAACTGTGAAATAGAAGAGACTTTGTAAAGATGTAGATACTTTTCTATGGTATTGATATAAGTGGTGACTTCATAGCTTATATAGGTTATGAGTTATTTCTGTCATTTCTATGTCACAAAAATGAAAAAATAAAAAAGAAGGAAAAGCCAATGGAGTGACTAACCCTTAGCCAACCTATAGCCTCTCTCAGGAAACAGATGGCATGTTCTGCTCCAGGGGATTGGTGAGAATTAGAGGCTGTTGATGGAGGCAGGGGAAGGGTTAAGGCAAAGCCATAGGGTTACTGCCTAGAAGAGGTTCACTCACTCCTGGGTCCCAAGAGGTTAAGAAGAGGGATCTTAAGCAGAAGTAAAGACTTTCTGACTGGAGCTGCACTTTTAATTTTGGCTTTTGGAAAGGGATCCAGCATAGTGGTGGAAGTAACAGGGAGATACACACCCTTTTCCTTTCACTTTATCACTTTCCTTTGACCTTTTTCCTTCCTCCTGTTACTGCCTCCTATTGGCCAAAACTAACCAGAAGCCACAGGACATGGGAAACTGTGGGCACTTTTTACAAAGGGTGGAGTCAGATGGGGAGGTGAAGGGACTGGAAGGAGGGGAAGGGACATAGCTAGTGACTGATCCTGTAGGAATTTGTTAATGGGATATTGAATCTTTGGGTGGTAGGGACTCTGAGATGTACTTCATTGGCACTTGAAGGCCTCAGTCCCTTCTCACCCTTCTGTGCTTGGGAGCAAACAAGCCTGGTGGATTTAGACCTGCCCTCTGGTTGTTTTTCTGGTCAATGGAATGGTGATTCATCAGCTTCTACCTATCCTCAGTTGCTGCCCAGCACCTTGATGGTCATAACTGTAGCTGCTGGGTGTTAAGAAATGGTCCCAGATGACTCACTAGCAGTGGCTACCTTGACTTGGGATGTGGTTTAAGTGACAAACTGGAGAATGGGGTGGGTGGTGGAGGAACTTCTGACAGCTCAGGGTTCCTCCTGAGCCCATGGCTTTCATGGAGCCTGTCTCTCCTGTCTCTCTCCAATCTGGAAGTGGTATCCTGCTTGATTCTTTAAGGAATGCTAGGTTCCTCTCCAACCCTGCTTTCCAGCTCAGGAGAATGCTAGCTAAGAAGGAAAAAGGTAGACATTGTGTTCACTTTCACTAGACAAATACCACTTGCTGCCCTGGGAGAACCTATTTGCCAAACTCCTTTCATCATGACTAAATGAATGACAGGAAAGGACTCACTTGAAAGGCCTTCTGTGAAGGTAAAATGAGTAGTGAAGTCAGTAAGTGCTAATGGTATTCCTGCTCTGTGGACTGTGTGCTCTAAATGCTTCCCCTATGAGGTTTTATTTGATCCTCCTGACAATTCTGAAATGAGGACCCAGTCACCTCCCTTTCTCAGATGAAGAAACTTAGGCACAGAGATGAAATAACTTGCCCAGTGTCACAGAGCAGGTGAGCAGTGGGCTGGGATTCAAATCTGGGCAGTCTGGCTCCAGATTTACACTCCTTCCCCTTTTCTTTCCCAGCTAGCTTCTCCTTGTAGATGCCAAGAGGTAGGGGGCTCTTAATACCGGGGATGACAGAGCCCAAAGGAGAGCAGGTTCAGGGAGCCCAGCCTCTATCTTCTTTCAGAGGGTGCAACTAAAGGTGCAGTGGCCGCCAGGACTCTTGATCCCTGACTAGTGTAAGTGATTTGCTTGGCCATCCTGGAAACACTGGGCAACACAGTGGCTCGCTCTCTGTTTGGTACTGTCCTGGCAATTCTCCTAGCTTTGTTTACCATGTAAATTTCTTTGAAGTAAAATTCCTTTTATCCAAGAAGCAATGTGACCTCCAATCTTGTTTTTGTGAAACATCTCTGACGTTAGCTGCATGAGGCAAAACCCTGAAGGTGTTTGTGCTGCCCTTGAGCCCTGAATTGGATGCAATCTCTGCTTCTGTTGTGAATAACAGTCAAGCCTGGGATCATGGGGTGACCCAGAGGCCAGGTGAGTTGGGCATTCTAGGGGCACAAATGAAAGCCAGTATTTCATTAGTTGCTGGGGGTCAGGGCACCTGAATCAGCACCTTTGTTGGCCCATCCAGCCAAGCAGCTGTCACAAAGAACAGAATATCTTGGACCATGTGACCATGGGGAGGCTGCCCAGGCCTCTGAGGGGGCTGCCAGCTCTGAGAAGCTGATTTTATGACTCTGGGATCTAGAGCTGCAGAGAAAGGGCAACATTCTTCCTTTGGAGGCTGGGTCCAAGAGGCCTCGTGGCTTTCTTTCCTCTGGGATCAACACAGCTACTGTGGGGAGGGACAATCGAGGCTGTTGTCCTAACCTGACCCAGAGTCACTGCTGCCAGATGCTGAGCTGGCTGTCTGAACCCATCTCTGATGCACCTGCCTTCCTTATCCCAACAGACTAGAGCCCAGGCCTGGGACAGTAGGTCTCCCCTATCCTGTCCGGATGACCCAGGTACTGATGGAGAGGGTCCCCTATTCTTCTACACACTAGACATAGTTTACTTTTCATCCTGGATATGTCAGCCTGAAAACAGAGGCATTTTATGCCTAAAGCATAATTTGGGTGCTAATTGGGAAAACATTCGGTTTATTTATTTTTTCATATTTTCTAGATAGTGTACTTTAGAAGGGGAGAAGCCATTTTCCTCTTCCATCTTTGTGGGTCAAGTGATAAAGGGGACACAGCTTGGTCTATTAGGGAAGGGCTTGCTGTCTTTCCTTTTTTTTGTGGCTGCTCTTTTATAATCCCTTACCATGACTCTTTTGAGAAGGGCAGACGTGGTTGGGACAACCATCTCCCCTCTTGGTTTAGAAACACATGCTTTCAGTTATTGCAAGTAATTAGTGTGGGATGTCACAGCCTGTGTTTGGTTTCTGAAAGAGAAGTACAGAGAAGGATCTTCTCTGGCCAAAGTATATCAACCTGCTCGATGTTTGGTCAAATGCCCCAAGAAATCCTAAATCCTATTGCAGACAGACAACCTGTTTCCTAAATGCCTTCCTATGCCATCTGTAGCAGAGTCAGCAAGGAAATAGATGACATCCTTCAAGAGAAATTGGAAGAATTGGAAGAATTGGATAATTTATGAAAGTGTAGACAGAGCAGGGCATGGTACCATGTAATCTCAGCACTTAAGGGCAGCTACAGGAGAATCACAAGTTCAAGGTCAGCCTAGGCTACATAGTAGGAGACCTAGTCTCAAACAAACAAACAAAAAAACAAACAAACAGAAACCAAATAAACAAATTAACAACATAAATCCAAAACAAATGCTGGGAATGTAGCTCAGTGCTAGAGCACCTGCCTGGCAGGCTCAGGTTCTAGGTTCAGTGCCTAGCACTGTAAAAAACCAACCAACCAACCAACCAACCAAACAAACAACAAAAAGGAGAGGAAAGAGAAGGAATAGACAGTACAGTATCCTAGAGCAGCAACAGCAGGGATCAGTTACCATATACAGGCCTGAAGGGTCAAGGACAGGAAGCAAGCAGCCCCTTGGTGCCACAGAGACAGCCTACCTCCAGTACAGCTAACAATAGAATGGCCTGTAGCATCTCGCCAACGAACCATATGACGGAACTCCAGATTAGTCAGCTCCATTCTTCTCCCATTAGCCAGAGAGAGCGAGAGAGAGAGAGAGAGAGAATGCTACCTGTAGATACTCTTGCAGCAGAGCAGGGACAAGCAGAGAGTGGATTTGGATCAAGGGTATATAGGGTAAAAGGAACATACTTAGCACATCATGTTGCCACAATCCTACCATCTCAGACTCTCAGCAATGGATTCACCCCAAATGCCATGTGTTGTCGTGTTTGTGCCGCCCCCGTCTCTCTCCATAGTTTTGACATCTCATTCTCATTTTACTTGTCTGGTAATGGTTTTTTAAAAAAATATTATTTATATTTTACTACTTTGCAAACTACAGAAAAAGAAGTTATTACATGTCTCAGAAGTATTGGATTTTAGCCTTGAATTAAATAGTTCTTAGCTGGGAATGATTTGGCCCCTTCCCGAGGGAACATTTGGCAATATCTGCAGACATTGCTAGTTGTCACCACCCTGGGAGGGGTGCTGCTGGTACTTAGCACACAGAGGCCAGACCAATATAGCTGCTAAGTATCCTACAGGGCCCATCTCAGAGAATCATCTGGTGTGAAGTGTCAAGAGTGTTGAGGTAGTGAAGAAAGCTGCCCTAAGTGGAGAAGAGTTTTAGTTCTGTTAATGGCAACTGGAGAAGCCAGGAAAGGAGAAGGGAGTTTTGTGTGTATTGTCTGTTTGGTTTGGTTTGGGCAAGAAGAAACTGTCCAAGAAGAGACGTCCATATTCTGTCTCTGGGCAGAGTGCTCTTCTTTTTGGAGGACAGTCTCCTATTGGAGGATAGTCCCTTGCTGGACTCTTTGGGCTGGCTTTCTGGGTACCCCAGGTATCATGGGACTGCGGGATTCTGGGCTTCTTAGGCTGGTTCTCTGGGTACCTCAGGTATCGTGGGACTGCAGGACTGAGCTTCTGAGAAGCATAGCTTGGAGCTCTTCCAGAAATATCACAGACTATGTAGATGACAGTTTGCCTCTTCTTTGAGGATGCTGAAACTCTCAGCAGACTCTACAAAGCTGCTTTGAGTCTGGTTCAGCCATACTCAAAAGGTCTAGTGAGATTTTGCCTTTCCCAGGCTTTGGAGTTCTCCACTTCTGAGCATGTTAATAAGTAGGGATGTATAAAAAGTTCTGATGTGCTTCTCTGACACAAAGGAAATGTCCCAACTCAGAAAGTAAATGAATGTAGCCAGTTGCCATTTGTTATGGTCTGGTTAAAACTAGTCTTTGCTTCTTTTCACCTGTTCCTCCCTATGTCACATTTCCAATCATTGGTGCCTGTGTTAGAGCAGAGTGCAGGCAGGGCCCAAGCTTCCTCTAGACTTCCTTTGGGAAACATTTGCAGTCTTGATGAAAAGGTGAAGTAACAGCCTCAAGTGCCTGTAAAAGGCAGCAAGTACCATGGCACCCCTCTTCAGCACCAGTCTCCACTTGGCTGGAGCAAAGGGGATGGCTTTAACAGCTATTGCTTCATCCATCCTATTGCCTTTTAAACAAACAATTCATTTACATTGATTAAAAACAAAATGAGAAAGAATTTCCATAAAAGGAGAACAATCTCTCTATTCATTTACAAACATTTCCTGAAAGGCAGCACCCATGCAGAGATGGTCCTATGGCTATGCAGACATAGACATTGCACACAGATAGATGGAAAAAGATTCCAAGTCTACATATATTTCCTCACCCTACACAAATAGTATATATACACACACTATATATGTATGTGTATATATGTATATATATATGTGTGTGTATATATACATATATATATAATGGAAATCCTTTCATGCGGTAAATTTCTCTCTTTTTTTTGTCAAATGAGTCTATGGTGGCATATTAGAAATACCTTAGTACTCTTAATACTGTTGCTAAAAGTAAATATTTGTTTCTAGAAAGACTGTATCAAACCAGAAAGAATGCTCAACTAAAAAACCCCTAAGTCCAAACAAACAAAACCTTGTTGGAAAGTTTTACGTGTGAGGTCACTTGCTTTTATTGTTTTATAACTCCTCCATTTTCTCTCCTCTTGCTGACAGGGTCAGAACCTCCCCTCCCCCCAGCATTTACTCTTTAAAACTGTCACCAGATAGCTCTACGGAACCATGGAGTATCTAAAGGCTTGGATACTGCTTGTGACTTAAACCGTGCCTGCTGTATTAAATGACTTGTTTACTATTCTTTCTTATCGAAAGCCCGTGTAAGCACGGGGGAGGGATTTTGACACCAGAAAAGTCTGTCTGGGTTTGGGGCAACCTGGAGCCTCTCTGGTCCCGGTTTTCGTTGAAAAAATATCTGGCTACTCTGCTGGACCTCAGCAGCTTTAAAGTTTTATGCTGGGCAGGCTCAGCTCAGATTCGGGAATTGAGAGCCTTATCCGGGCTGCATTTCTGTGGTACAGCCAGAATCCCTGTAAAGGATGAACACATTTTAAGTAAAGAAAGAGCTTGCCGCATTTGGAAGGCAAAGAGAGGGCAGGCAGGAGAGCCGACGGGGTGTACAACGTTCGGGGGCTCCGGGGCTTTGAAATCTTTCCCTGTGTTGTCACTTGAATGTCGAACACGTTATTCTCAGTGGACACTAGAAAGAAGTACAGGTACAGTGGGCTCCAGGGGGATTCATTATTCAAGGCACAAAATTTTCTACTCGGGGCCGCAACACATTATAATTCAAATGAGCCGAACACAATAGAGGAAAAATATGCAAGCAGATTTCTGTGTCGTGTTTTTTTCCCCTCCTCTCTGAAGCCCTGTAATTACAGCAGGCAGGTGGAGCATCTGGGTATGGGGGAGTCAGTCCACTGTATTTTTACCCTCCCAGGAACGAGACTTGCCTACTTCATCAATACATTTTATTTTTAATTAAGTGCTTCTTGCAAAAATCTAAGCCCCTATTCGAAAACCTGATTTCCCCTACCCCGCTCCTCCGCCCAGTTTCCTGCCCATCTTGCTGCTATTACTACTTTAATTTTCTCCTTAAAATGTCTTCTTTTAGTAAGTCAGCTTTGGCCTTCGGTGGGCTCCCGCTGGGGTGGCGGGACATTCACCTCCTAGCCCCGGCCCGGGTCAGTGTCTCGGGGAGCGTCTGCCCGCGTCTCTCTGATGGCGGCGGGGCCCCTTTCTCTTCCGGATGCTCTGCCCGGCCTCCCGGCGGGTACCCCATTTCCTGGCTCGGACACCTCCGACCTGCGGCTGGGTGAGGATGTGGAAGCTCAGAGCCTGCGGGCAGCGGGACCCTGTGGCCTGGGTCCCTGAAACGCTTAGACTTAGCCGGCTGCGGCGCTGAAGCCCAGCCTTGCTGAGCCGGCAGGATTCGCACTTTGTCTGAGACACGGAAGGCTGGCGGAGAGGAGATGAAGGGGTGCGGGGAGGTCCGCCTTGGTATGGAGCAGGCGGCCCCGGGGCCTCCGCGGAGTGCGACTTCCCTACTCCGGGAAGTCGGGGACCCCCGGCGCGGACTGGAGTCCGAGGACCACCCTGCGGGAGGCTGCGGACTTACGGGCTGTCCCGGTGTCACAGATGAGACCCCGTGCTCTCAGAGCACAGGTCTCCGCGGATCCCCTTGAACCCGCGGCCCTGGCGCAGTGCATTCCCTGGATTCGGGTGGATGCAAACCCGGCCCCTCTCCTGAGAAATCCGCAGGGCCTTGCCTAGCCCGCCTCCTTGCAGCCACTTCGGCTGTTACCTGCTTTGGAGCCTCCTTGGGGCGGTTCGAGGCGTGGTCCAGTTTGGCCCAAGACCAAGGGAAGGCGTCAACAGCGAGCCTCAGATGTGAACGGGTCAACACTTGCAGAGAGGCGACCACTGTGAGTGACTAGCGAAACTTAACCCAGGCAGGAGAGCCCAAGGGGTGTTTTTAGACAGATCAAAAGGACAGGAAACCTCTCCTGGAAGACAGAGTGCACTGTTCGGTCCAAAGAAGGGGCGAACACCGGATTTAGGGACTTTTCCTCCGCCATGGTGTGTCTTCAACACAGACTGCCTTTGTCTGTGCTTCCAATTTCTTGGGTACCATTTGCAGAGTATGCAACTGTCCTGGGGTCTCCTGGCCAGAGTAGAGACCCAGGTCTCCATAAAGAGAGCAGAGTTGACTCTGGATATGCTATAGGAAAGGGCAAATCTTGGGGCCAGCAGGTGGCCAGGACAAGACCAATTCCCGCTAAGGGCTGATGAGAGTTACCTGTCAGGGAAGTGTGGGTCAAAGCTATGACTAAATCCCCACCCTCCCACTCTAGCAGCCCTTCCCCCTTCAGGGACAAGACTGGAGTTCTGTGATACTGCTTCTTTTATGATTTTTATTGTATTTTATTACAAAAGCAGCACATCCTTATCATAGAATTAATGAAAAAATGCAAACATACCAAAGAAAGTAAACACATTCATTTTTCAGGGTCAACTTTTTCTTGTATATCATGATACAAACACAGTTATTTTGTAGGATAGATGGTTTTTCTTTTTCTAAACAATGTAGTGTGAATATCTTTCCATGCAAGCATCCTTTTAATGATTACAGTTCAATGGCTGTTCCACCTCCTTTGTGATTAAGCAGTACTTTTGTTGCAAAGATGTAGTATGATATTTTTATCCATTCCTTTCCTGGGCTTTTAGGGTGTTGACACTTTTATTTTTTAAACCTTTTCCCACAACACTTCAGGGTCATCACCCTGCTGTGTCACTGTGCAGGTCCTTAATTATTTCCTTAAGATTTAGTCCTCAAAATGGCTGGGTCAACTGTTCTGCATTAAAAAAAAAAAAAAGTTTCACTACATTTTGTCAAAGCAACCTTTAAAAAAGGTTATGTCAACTCGTATACCCACCTGCAGAGAATGCAAAAGTCTGTTGCCAGAGTTCTGTCCTCATACATTTTGCAATGTTCCCCAACTTGTCAAACCCTACCACATACTGGGGATTGAACCTAGGATTTTGTCCATGCTATGCAAGTTCTTTATCACTACACTACATTTCCAGTCTGTCAGTTGCTTTAACATTTAAATTTACATTTTTAAACATTTGGTTTAGTCAAAATTCTTAATATTTTATTATTGTTATTTTATGTGTATCTGTGTATTGCCTGCATGTGTATAAATGTACCTGTGCTATGCAATGTCTGTGGAGGTCAGAAGAAGGCATCATATCCCCTGGAGCTGGAGTTATGGACAGTTGTTAGCTACCATATTGGTGCTGGGAATAGAATCCAGGTCCTCTGCAAGAGCAGTCAGTGCTCTTAACCACTGAGCCATCTGCCTAGCCCCTTAATATTTTGATTTATGGCTTCTGCTTTGGATTTCATTTTATGAAGTCCTCCCCTATTTCAAGATTTTCCAATTAGGCCCCCTTATATTTTTCTAGTGCTTCTGTTGTTTCTTTGAAATTTTAATTCATATAAATCTTATTTTGGTATAGTGCATGCAGTTGGAATCTAGGTTTACCTCCTAACCTTCATTGTTGGCTCTGAATTATTTTGACCCTGCTAAATATGGTATAGCAAGTTTCCAAACAAGCACAGCCAAGAGGGAAACTCTGATTTAGAATCCCCTGCTTCTAAGAAGCTCTGAGACTTGAGGTAAGGGGTGAAGAATCTTCCTACAACTAGAAACAGGACCCATGTCTTTAGCTACATACATTGGAATCACATAAACATAGGTAGATCTAGTCTTTGTCACTTTTACCCCATGGAACCAAACTTAAACTTTGGCTTTACACCTGTGCAAGGGGTACACTAATAGTAATCACTTCCCCTAATGGTAGTGAAGATCAAGCAATAACATGCACATGACACGCTTGTACACATAACAATGGGAATAGTAGTGGGTGGAGATGGGTTGGGAAGGATGACTGGAACAGCGTGTGACGTGGAGATGTTAGGAAGAAACACAGACATTATTAATAATTATAGACACAAAGGTGATAAAAGCATGTGCTATACAGTTTTCGTTTGAATTCCAGAGAGCATAGTCAACCAAGTTGGAGGGTTTCCTGAAGACTGGCTTATGTTCCTACAGCGTGAACTTGCATTGAACACATATGATTCAGGGGGAACCTGATAGTATTTCTGTTCTCAAACCATTTCCAAGGCTTTCTGCTGTTCTTGCCTGTGTTGAATGGAATCAGTTGAACAAGCTGTAATTTGGAGAGCTCACAGGACAGAGAGCATTTGGAGCCTATGCTCCAAGTGAGCAACCATCTCTCATCCTGGCTTGCCCCCAGCTGAGGATTGCTACAGAGAAATAGTCACTGGACACCAGCCAGGGGCACCAGTCAGCTTAACCAAAGGAATCAATGGACACTGTGTTTCCCTCGGCAAATGAAGAAAATGACATGGTGAAAAGGCATATGCCTTGTCCAGAATCACAAATACCAGGGGCATAGAAAGCACGGAGAAAAAGCTGCCTCAGAAGGGGCCATTTCCCCTGTTGGACAGGCCCAGAGCTAGACCTCTCTGAACAAAGAGACTGGGAGTGCTGCTCTTGAGCTCCAGGGCGGTGGAGGCCCAGCATATTTTCATGAGGCATGGACAATGAGGAGCCATTCAAGAGGCTGATGCTGACTCTGCTTAGAAAAGGGCAAATATTTTAGGAATCCCTTGTTACTAGGCAAATGCCTGATTACTTTTTAGGGGAGTAGAACTTAGCTATATACTAAGTACCTAGGGCCATAAACTTTGATTTTGAATTTCGCTTCAGTAGAATGGTGGTATTCCATTCTGGCTGCACACTGGAACTAGTTGTAGAGTTCTTACATGTGCAGATGTCCAGGCCCCACTTCTGGAAAGATGGGCTACATTGGCCATAATAGGGCCTGTATGTCAATATTGCCAAAAAATTCTTTAGCAGTTCTAACACGCAGACTCAGATTGGAGAAGCCCCCATCTGTATTCCTCTTCCTAATTCTGTCTCTCCAGTTGATAAGAATAGGCCAACAAGCCAAGATTATCCTAGCAAAATATTTCTTAAATTTTAAAGAATGACCTGGAATTTGTTAAAATGTGGTTTCAGATTCTGAGTCTGGGGTAGGCTTAGACTTTTACGTTTCTGACAAGCTCCCCTATGTTGCTGCTGTTCTTCTGATCTGGACTCAGTGGCTAAAGGACCATTGTTTCCTCAGGTATTTGTCACTTCAGCACATCCTAGAGCAAACCTTGGTAGAAGGCACCACAGTTAATTGGCTCCGAGTGGAAAGTGAGCAGAGAGCCACCCTATGATGCTTGATTCCTAAGCTGGAGGGCCAGCCCACTGACTGACATTCCTTTACTGCTAGACAAAATCCCATCATCACCTTGTAGGAGACTCACAAGGCTTTGTATTTTCTTGGAATAAAGTAATCATCTGGGTTTTTATTTTGATTGTAGAGTTATTTGACCCATTAGGTTGTGACTAGTACATCAGGAATAAGAGCATAGATCCTGGGAGAGTGAGAATCAAGGGCTTGAGAGGCCTTCCACCCATGGACAAACACTAGGGTGAAAGATTTAAGAAATGTCAGTGCTCTGTATGTGCTGTTATGGTTAACACTGTCAACCTGACAGGATCTAAAATCACATAGGAGATAAACCTCTGAGTATGTCTGTGAGGGAGTTTTCAGATCAGGTTAACTAAGGAGAGAAGACATACCATAAATGTGGGCAGGACCGTTCCCTGGTTGGGCTTCCTGACTGAATAAAAGAAGAAAGCAAGCTGAGCATAAGCATTTCCCTCTTTCTGCTTCTTGACTGCAAATGCACTGTGACCAGCTGCTTCAAGCTCCTGCCACCTTGGCTTTCAAACCCTGAAACTGTGAGCCACAACAAACCCTTCCTTAAGTTGCTTTTGCCAAATACTTTGTCACAGCAACAAAAAGAGTAACAATATAGGCACCAAATAGCACGTCTCTACCACATTGATGTCTTTTTTTATTTCAATGACATGGTCTGTAAGATAGGATACATCCAAAGACCTGATATGGGAGAGATATGGGACTCAGGAAGGAAAAAGACCATCCAGCCTTTTCTGTTATTTGGTTACTGGTAAGTCCACCATTTTTAAGTGCTTTTCAGTTTATAGATTTTGGTCTTTTGTTTTACTCCTGGCTCTTTATATTGTTTCTCCTTGGTTTGGTCATTTTTCTGCTTACTACAGCTTCACTGAGGAAGGGAAATGGAGATGACACTCATGTGAGGCAGTGTAACAGCTGTGAGTGGGTCTGTCTAGAAGCTTGATGGAAGGAAAGGGAGCTTTCACTGGGACTGCTGGTTTTACAGAATCCACTTTGGTGTGCTGTCTAGGTTCACCTTTGTCTAACAAATTCAAACCTTGGAAGAAGTACAGAATGTCCTCCACTCACAGTTCAACAACTGACAGGAATGAGTTGGCAGAAAATGAGAACTTAAAACATGCCTTATTATTTCATTTAGTCATGCTTACTGCCTACATATTTCTTATTCTTATGGTCACTTGGTAAAACTGTCATGAGATGGGGAATATCAGTCTATCACCATGCATGCTAAGGAAGATGGGCAATGTAGCTTTCATGCTGAAGGAAGGTATTTTTTTCTGTTCTTTCTAACCAGTTTCAATACATTATATAACAAAATATACCTCCTGTTCCCATTGCTTGATGTAATAAATATCTTGGTGAAATTTTGTACAGAGTTTGATTACTCAGTCAAAACCTAAGTATCCTGCTGGGAGGAGAGCAATCATTTCTGTGACACTGCTCTATGCCTTGGTTGAATTGAATAGTTACTAATCCAGCCAGAGAAGAAAGCCACAGGTAATTGGAACTGAGCAAACACTCTGAGCCTCACAAAAAAACACTAAGGAGAAGTATAAAATTTCCCATCAAACATCCATCCATCTCTATTTCTGCTTTCATTAGAATAGTCATTGTGGCTGTAGGAAGTGACTCTAGGGACCAGGTCTACACTAGGGGAAAATGTCATTCCTGTGCAAGTGTTCTGGAAATGAGTTTAAACAGATACAATCTGCCAATGGTCAATGTAAGGTCAATAACTCCAGAAGCCAGTTTGAATTTTCTTGTAAGAAAATGCAATACCGCCAACTTATCACCCTAATTTTCACTCTGTGACATCACCATTTTTTTGGGGGGGGTCTTTTTGAGACAGGGTCTCCCTGTAGCCCCAGCTGTCCTGGAACTCACTATGTAGACCAGGCTGGACTTGAACTCACAGAGATCAGGTTAGTGCACAGGGATGTGGTTAACCAGCTTTTCAAATGCAACTGAATAAATGAATAACAGTGGGTTTTTTACTTTTAGGGCCACAGCTGGAGATCAGCTGGTAGTGCTGAAGCAATGATCAATTGTAGAGTGCATGGTCAGGATCCCAGGAAGACTCCAAGAGTTGTGCTCTCCACAGCATTTCTAGGAAAATAGCCCAGTGCAGGGCCCATGTAGGCATAGTTCTGGGTTCAAACAATGCCAGAGAACTAAATGATTATGCATGTGTATGTGTGTGTGTGTGTCCTACATTTGTGTTCCTGTGGATGTGTGCATGTGTGCATGCCACTGCTTGTGGATACAAGCTAGAGGTCAAAGTCAGGAATCTTTCTCAATCATTATTCACCGTATTTATTTATTTATTTATTTGTTTATTTATTTAAAATTTATGAGCGTTTTGCATGCATGTATGTAAGGGCACCACATGCATGCAGTGCCCACAGAGGCCAGAAGAGGGCATTGGATTCTCTGGAACTGGAGTTATGGAAGGTGACTAACTACAATGTGGGTGCTGGGAACCAAACTCAGGTTCTCTGCAAGAGCAACAAGTGCTCTTAACCACTGAGTCATCTCTTCAGCACCTATTATTTATTTTTTGAGACAGGGTCTCTTACAGAACCTGGAGCTCATTGATTCAGCTAGACTGGTTAGATAATGAGCTCCAAGGATTTGTCTATGCTCCCTCCCCAGCATGGGACTACAGATATGTGTTGCCGTTCTTGACTTTTTATGTGGGTGCTATGGATCCACATTCAAGGTTTCATGCTTACATAGCAGGCACTTTACCAATTGGATCATCTGCCTGGCCCTCAAATGGTTTTTAATGTATGGGACTTTTAAAGCTTGAAGGAATCTTTGAAAGACAGGAAGTCTCTATACCTTCCTTATCCATCAGCAATTGGCCATGTGAGAGGTAGGAATGAAGTTCTCATTTCACAAAAGATACGGCAGTGTTTGCTTAGTGTCATGTTGCAAGTGACAATAGAACCCAGCAATAGAAGGTTGGGGCTTTTGCTCTGGTGTCATTTTTATCATTTGCTTCCTTTCTCATAATTTATTGAATTATAAATTAAAGATATTTAGAAAGGGATCTCTGAATTCACTCTCTTTGTATTTGACAATATTGCATTGATGTGGTAGAAATCTGGAATTCTAATTCAAATTTTCCTCCTTTGGAAATGTTAAATCAAACTGGTCACTTTCACAAAGAGTATGTTTCTAGACTTTAAAGAACTGAAAACACCCTTTTCCTGATTGCCAGAGAACAATGAACTGGGAGGGTTGATCACCTGGATGACTGTGGACAAGAAAACAATTTGTACCTCTTTGGGTCAAACCTTGTTATATGAAAGCTAAGGAGATCACAAGATGTTGTCCAAGGCTTTTGGTTGGAAGACAACAGAATCCATAGGAAAAGATGGGCTGAAGATAGGAGGGGAATGCAGGGCTGGAAGATGGTTTATCCTTTCTCATCCCAGGGATATTTCTTATACCAGGCCATTCCCCATCTGCAAGGCCTTCTGTTTGCCCCTAGTGCCTCCAGCCCATGCGGCAGAGCCCAGGCCAAGCTACACCTGCTCCGCCCAATGCTTCTCTGATCACCATGGAATGTTCCAGTGTCTCTTTTTCAGAATTTACCCCCTGAATTCCTTATTCACTGAACATGTCATGTTATTGAAAAAAATAAAGACATGGAATTTAAGGGCACATAGACTGATTTGAATTCTGTTCTATGGCTTGTAGAGCTCCAGGAACATGTTATACAGTATGGCAGCCCTGCCTGGCTCTAACTTTGGCATAAGTTTCTCTGGGCAGCTTAAAATCTACCATGGAATGTAGTTAGGGCAGATGTGAATAGTGAGCTGGATTAGTCTTCTGTTACTCCTGCATCAAATTCAGTGGCTTAAAATAACTCAAATTTATTATCTGAAGTTCTAGAGGTCAGATGTCTTCACTGGGCGGGCAGGCTGGGTGTCTTCTGGAAGCTCCGCAGGAGGATCTCTTTCTCGCCTTTACATCGCACCAGTCTCTGTTCTTATTGTCATATCTCTGTCATTCTGACTCTGACCTTCTTACCTACTTCTTATAAGGACCCCTGAGCTGCTAGTGGGCCCACTGTAATATCCAAGACCATTTTCCTGCTTTCATGTCCTTAATCGCCTCTGGGAAACCCCCTTTGCCATTTGAGATCAATTATCTCAAGACTGGGATCTCCGTTGAGTGGAGAAGCATCTTTCTGTCTACCACATCTTTGGATCTATTTATGCACCTGTAAAAGGAGAACAACTGTCTGCTCAGCAGGGCTATTGAGGGATTTAATGAAGTAATTTATGTCTGTAAATTCCCAGCACTGTGCCTGGCATGGTGGAGGTGTTTTATTCTGGTGAGTGGGATGTAAGCCAGAGACCAAGAACTTCCTTCTTTCTAACCCCGGAGCTTCTAGCTATTACTAATAGGAATTCCCAATAGGAAATCAATAAATTTAATAAATAATTACCTTGATCCATGACAATGGCTAGCATACTGTAACTGCTCTAAAATGGTTTGTGGATTATTTGTTATTTTTGTGGTAACGAGTAGGGTGTAGAACATCTGATTAAACACTTTTATATAATAGACCCCACATATAAGTTTGGATAATTCTTTTGCACTTTTACCTAATTATCCTAAACCCTAGTGGGAGAGAGGGAGGGAAGAATTAGTTCACAGCACATATTATGGAAAACATATTTTACTGTTCCAACTTTTCACCTTGGTTTGGAAACTTCTTGGTTTCCTAGGGTGAAGTTGACTGCACTCTGTTGGAAAATCTCTCTGAAGGCCTGTCCAGTTAGGTCACACAAAGATAGGCTTATTATTTAGAGAGCACACAATGCCCCCTCACATGGGGCACAGAGAGGAAAGAATTTTTTTTAAGCCAATTTCAGTCCCCTGAAGCTGCAAACTGCCCTCAGGGCAAAGAAGCCTGCAGAATAATTGGGAGGAGCCTTGCAGGAGGGGGCTGGGGCACCAAAGGCTGCATTTCTTTTTCTGTAGCTGCCAGGGCCACGCCACTTTTTAAGCATTCTCCTCTGGTAGAAACCTGCATGTCAAGATAAACAATTAAATAGTAAGAAAGAGTCCAATCAGAAAAATGAGGCTTCAGCCCTAGAAAATAATGCTGAAAATCACTAGCCTATCTGTCTGTTGGTGCTGAGAGCTGGGTTCCCATGATTAGGCTAGGAAACTGGGTCAGAGAGGAAGTACTCTACATGGAAGAGATTTCTGGGCCCCTGGACTTGGCAGGTTTGTCCTTTTCAGGATAACAAGGTGTTCAATAACCTTACTTCATCACTCCATCAGGCCCATTTCAGCAGCCTGAGGAATCACTAATAAGAGAGTTGGGCGATGTGTCCAGAGAATGGGGTGAGGAGGACCCAAAGACCAGACTCCAAAACTATGAGAAGGGATTGTGCCAAGAGGAAAGTCCACTGGGGGAGGGGGGCATTGCTACTCATTAGAGGGACTACAGAAGAGTCTGAGCCCTGTATCTCTAAAGTGTCCTCCTGGGCTTCCACACCAGCATGTCTTGGCTGGCCAAGGCTCAGGGGAGGATATGCAAGTATAAGACCTTAAACAGTTCTGAATTACCAGCACATGAAGGTTGAATTTGACTAAGGGACATTTTGGGGGAAAGAGAGAAGCATTATTCATATAATGTATGACCCGAATATAGAATTCATGGTCCCAGGAGATAGTATGCATGGACAGATACTGAATAGTCTTACTGTTTCATTTGTACTCAGGGCAGAGTGGCTGGCAGGATCTGGGAGTTGGGCTGGCTGAGGTGGCATTTTTTGAGTCCAGAACTAATCCCAGCAGTAATACCCAGTAATACAGCCAATTGGTACCTGGGGCAAGCAGCCTAGATCTGGTGTCAGATTAGCAGGGTCATATAAGGCAAGAGAAGGATGAGTAGGTGAATGTTCCAGGGCACCTGGGGCTTCAGGGAGCAATAGAAACAGATGCACAGAACTGAGGCTAGAAAGCATGCCTTGAAGGGGCACCTTGAATGATTGTTGACTCCTGAGTATTAAGGCCGTAGCTCAGGGTTGTAGAAGCTCACAGATATTTTGGGTAGAGTGTTTCTTCAGAAGAACTGGGCAGACTTAGTCTTTAAGATGGACATAAGAGGGACTGGAGAGATGGCTCCGTGGTTAAGAGCACTGTCTGCTCTTACAGAGGACCTGGGTTCAGTTCCCAGCACCCACAAGGCAGCTAACAACTGTCCATAACTCCAGTCCCAGGGGATCTGATGCCCTCTTCTGATCTCCATGGGCATTACATGCACATAGTACACTTACATACATGCAGGCGAAACACTCATACACATAAAAATAAAAATAAATAAAAAATTTAAAAAATATGGACATAGAAAGTATAGTTAGGCTAAGCAATGAGCTATGAAGAGAAGGAGGTCTTTGAGACTAGCGTTGTATAATGACTACAGTGTCAGGCTAGCTTTGGCCTATAGTGGGCTTTAAAAAAGACACAGTAGTTTTTCTATCCACAGTTTTATTTTTCAAGGTTTCAATCATTTGTTGTCAAGAAATGTGCTGTGTAAAGTTCTAAAACTAAACAATTCACAGGTTTTAAATTGTGCACTGTTCTGAGAAGCATAAGGAACTCTCAGACTATCTTACTAGGGGCCCAACCAGGACACAAATCACCTTCCCTTTGCCCAGCATGTCTGTGCTGTAACATTACCTGTCCATCAATCACTTAGCTCTCTCAGTTATCAGACTGTCACAGCATGGTGGTACTTCTGTTTAAGAAATCCTTATTTTATTTAATAATTCCCCATAAGCACAAGAGTAGTGATGCTGGCAATTAGGGTACAGCACAGAGAGGCTATAAAGTGAAAGTACTATAAGATATTTTGACATAAAATAGAGGGATAGAGAACATATTCATGTAGCTTTTATTCAAGCATATTATTTGGGTTATTCTATTTTATGATTAGTTGTTGTTAATCATTACCTGTGCCTGATTTATAGGGTAAAGTTTATTATAGTATGTATGTATAGGAAAATGTACAGTACATATAGAGTTTGACACTATCCACCATTTCAGGTGTTCATTGGGGTTTGAGGAATATATCCCTCTATGGAGATGGAGATGGTGAATCACTGTATCTCCATCTCCATTCTACCTAGGTAGGGCAGAAATGCCGACAACTGGCCTCGAGATCTCCATCTTGGACTATCTATTTCTCTTCCGCTAATGCCATTTTTTAGGATGTCCCATCTTTTAGATATCCCTACTCCAAGAAGCCTGTTGGAGAAGCTGGATTGAATAAGAAGCAAAAGAACATAGTACTTAGTTAGTTACTTTTTCATAGCTGTGAAAAAACTGCCTGACAAAAACAACATAGGGTAAAAAAGATGTATTTGATCTCTCAGTTTCAGGGGCTTCATTTCATGGTCACTTTGCTCTGTGTTTGTTGAGGCAGAGCATCATGATGGAAAGGATGTGGTAGAGGAGAGCTGCTCACCTCATGGTGGAAGCAAAGAGAAAGATAAGAAGGGGCCAGGTAGGAGACACCCTTCAATGACATGCCTCCAATGACCTACTTCCTCCAACCAAGCCCCACCTCTGCACAGCCAGTGCCCTCATGACCCAATCACATCTCAATAGTACTCAATACCAGTTGGGTACCAAGCCTCCAATACACGAGTCTTCTGTGAGGGACACTTCATATGCAAACTACAAGACTACAACTTACAGGGTAGCATTGCCAAATAAAACTACAAGACTCTTGGTTAAATTAGAATTTCAAGAAAACTGTGAATAAAATTTCATTTGCTTATATCCCAAATACTATGTGAAACATACATTGTTCTTTTTTTAAAAAAACTGTTATTTTTATTTTATGCGTATGAGTGTATTGCCTGCATGTATATAAGTGCATCCATGTCGTGCAATGTGTGCAGAGGTCCGAAGAGGGTTTCAGATCCCCTGGAACTGGAGTTATAGACCTGGTTGTTAACCACCATGTGGGTTCTGGGATTCGAACACAGGTCCTCTGTAAGAGCAGCCAGTGCTCTTAACTGTTAAGCCACCTCTCAATCCCCTACATTGTTCTTTTTAATGAAATTCAAAATTTCCTGGACATCTTGTAATTTGCATGCCTACCCTATTACAGTAGGTCATTTAGAATCAGTGGCTAGTCATGAGCCAGAGTTCTAGTCTGGAGCAAACCAAGCAGGAATCTTCCTGCCACTCAGGCTCCACTCAGGGTCTACTTTTTAAGGCCCGATCTCAAGTCAATAGGACACTTGCCATCAAATGTCTTTTGAACTGTAGTTTGTTATTCACCCCTTAAAGTGCCACTCACCAATGATCCTCAAATAAGCTGATAAGTACATCCACTGTGAGCTGCTGTGGAGAGAGCTGGAGCCTGATGCAGGCACAAGGGACAAAACCCTACAGTTTGCCCATGGCTTTCAAACAGCTTGCAGATATTTCTTCTACTCTGAGCTCTCTATGGAGAAATAAATCCTTAGAGGGAGAAAGCAACGACTTTGCTCTCACTGGGCCAGAAATTCTATGGCTGAAATGACCCAGGGGTAGCAGGTAGGTTTGACAACCTGTCAGTTTCTGGATAGAGTTACTTGTCAATCACTCTTTCCTGCTAAATTGTAGAAACTCCTGTTCTTTAAATCAAGCTATTTGTTCATGGTGCAGTTTAAGCCCAGCTTCTGGTATGTACATAGAGAGCTGGTTCTACCCTGTCCACCTGGTCATGGCCAAACAAGATGTCCTTCAATATGGGCATCTCTATCCAAGCTTTCATTTAGTTTTCTCCCCATCTGAGATCTCACTGCTGGAATTGTTTTACATAAAAAGATAAGAAAACAACAGAAACTTGGTCTTGCTCTTTGGAGATAAAAACATAGTAGTATTTTATTCAAGAAAGAATGTGTGTAATAACAGTAATCTGAAAATAATGATATCTATAAGGTCCTTGGCAAAGCCGCCCAGGAAAAGAAAAACAATAGATGTGAAAGCTTCAGTGAGTCATAACACCACTATTCAGTACCCAGAGCCCTGGAATCAGATTCAGATAAACAGGTTTCATCAGCTTTAGACTCAGCTGGACACATCCCTTTATATTTCCAGTGCCAGTTGCACATCTTCCGCATAATGGCAAGGTGTTGGCTCTCCTTCAAGACACTCAACCATGCAGAGAAGGAATGAAAAGGAGTCCTTTCAAATGTCTAAACACAAAAATAGCTCTCTCCCTACCCTGTCCAATGAACTTCCTTTCCCCTCTGGACATCAGAGAACTGTTGACTAGACTAGTGTTTGTCACAAATGGTCTGTAGACAACCTATGTGAGAATTGTATAGAAGCTTATCCAAGATGCAGATTGCTGGGACTCACCAAAATCCTAGTGAGTCTAATCTCCTGGATGGAATGTGGGACCTACATTGTTTATGATTCCAAATCCCCAGTGTTCTTAGATACACTAGGGTTTAAAGGGCCATTTATTTGAATAGGCACCCGACCGCCACCTTATCTTGTCATTTGACTTCCAATGTGTGACTGCTTTTCTTCCAAGTGCAATTCCAAGAGCAAGGGATGCGTTTGAAATTCCTGTTTCGTCCTGTCTAGTGCTCATCTCACTGAGGGTGTTGAGAAGCAGTGGTTATTAAATAAGGACCTGAAATAATTTTCCTTTGCTTAGAGATTGTTCAAAAAAAAACCTTCCCCCAGAAGGCTGGATCATGAATCTATTTTAAGATAATACTTTCTTTCTGTTCTTCTCCCACTGTATCTGTATGTGTCCGTATTGCTCTCGTGAGCAAGTCTTCTGACTCAAAGCCCTCCCCTGCTTTGTACAGAAAAAGACAACAAAGGGTACATTGCTGGCTGACATTGTCTGACCCAAAAAGTAGAAGCAGGCCTTGCTTCTTCCTGGAACCATTGTGACAAAAGATTCATTAATATTCCCACTAAGGGGGACTAGGGGACTTGTTCATGGTGAGGTGGCACCAAAATCCCACCTGACCAGTTGTATCTTGTTCTTTGGTATGTGCCAGTGTGTACAAATAGAGCCACCGCTTTTCAAGTCAAGAGTACAACTCAGTTTATCCTTGTCTGATCCCCAAATGCAGAGCTGAGACACAGGCACATTTTGGAGAGGCAGAGAGCTGGGAAGGCAGGCCTGAAGGAGAGTGAGACCAGGGCTGGGCTCCTCTGGAGAGCAAATGTCTTTGGTAGAGCTGTGGGTGGAGGGTGTACAAGTATGTGCTCTTGTCTTGCCCTGACTTGGTCCTGAGGCAAAAGCCATGAGCTCGCTGTACCTGGAATGTGAAGACTGAGTGTTAGGAATGGGAGGGAGGGGATGGAGGGTGGAGTACAGAATACTAGATCCTCTGGGCTGGATACATCTTCTCCTTGGTTCAACTCATACTGGCATTTGGATCTGATCTGTTACCTCCTCGACATCCTGTTTGAGGGGACCCAGGGACAAGATGCTCTCTCCCTCTCAGCCAACTCAGAGCTCAGAAACTATTTGCATGGACTGAGCTGTAGTCTGCTTCTTTGGGAATTTTTAGCCTTTTGCTCATAATCTCGCCTCCCTTTTCTAGATTCCACTTCCTGACAGCAATTCGCATAGTTGAAGCAGGCTTGTGTCCTCTTTACATTCTTTCCTTGGTGGCTTAACTTCTTGATGTACTTTTACCTCCTTTATTACTTGTGTCTCTGCTGTCTTTTCTCCTGCTCATTGACTTGATAATTCCCAGCTGGCTGTGTCCTTGAATGAGTCCTTCTTTGATGTGGGTGACACCTTCATCAGATACCCAGTCTTAAACAATGGAAATCAACCTCACTTCCTCCCTTTCTCCTACTTTAAAGCTCTTGGGAAGTGTGTGTGTGTGTGTGTGTGTGTGTGTGTGTGTGTGTGTGTGTGTGTATGTGTGTGTGTATGTCTAAGTGGTATTTTAATGTACCTGGTAACCAGTTTTGTTCTGAAAAGAAGTCCCTGAGGCAGAAAAATGAAATTAGCATGGTATCATCTTGAGGTGGGTCATATTTGGGCTGGACTCTGTCTCTCTGTGAGTGTTTGAGGCACTCACACTGAACTGCCTACCACAGTGGGGGTCAAAGGTAGGAGAGGAGGGCTGATGTCAGGTGATAGGAAATAGGAAAAGCCTCCTCTACCAAATCTCTCACATGCTTTAAACCTTGCAAAGATTTATTTTCCATTGCTCTCAGATGAATTCAGACCCTTATTTGGCAAACAAAGTCTTCCTGACTTGGCTCTGTGTACCTTACCAGCTTGCTTCTGCTTCTTCCTGAAGAAAACACTATGATACAGACATTCTGGGGGGCTCCATGTTTTTTCTAACAGAACCTTATCCAGTAAGACATCTGGTTTGGTTGTTTCAGCAGTGAGATTCTGTAATGGCGTCTAGGATTCGGGGGGAGGGCAAGAGTAAATTGACAAATTTCTATTTTAGGAAGATCAAGCTGGTCTAAGTTTTAAGGTGAAAGAGAAGGAAGAGAATCACTGAGGAAGTTCCACGTGTTGGACTTTATTGTGAGGGTGATGAGAGGGCACTGAATAGTGAAGTGACTACATTGGAGGCGAGGTGACTCTTCTTAGGATAAGTCAGGAATTTTAAGGTGACTTGGTTTGGTGGCATGAGAGGGTCAATGATGAGATTACAGTTTCTAGCCTGGGTAAATGGTAGGTAGTGGTACCAGCATCTTACCTGGGTGTGGGTCCCAGTTTCTAGTCTGAGTAAATGGTAGATAATCGTGCCATTCACTGTTACAGAGGTCAAGGAAAAAAGAGCATTCTGTTTTGATGGAGATGATAAATTAATTTAGTATTGGAAATTCTGAGTTTTAGGGAATTTTGGACCATGAAAATGGAATTATTTAAAAGTCTGTCCAAGACAGACTCAAGTTGAATCAAAAGATTTAGGGGTCACTAGAGGACGTACACAGCCAAATCTGGAGAAAATGTTGATTGAGAGGGAGGCCTTAGATTGAACTCCTGGAAATGCTAGTGTTTCTAAGAGGTGCACACAGAGGGGATGAAAAGGAGGGCAAGTCAGGAAGGTAGGGGCAGGCACAGTGTGGAGCCATGAAAACCAAAGGAAGAGGGTATTTCAGGGGCTGACTCACAGTGCCTGAGTTCTAGTGAGATGAAGCCAATGAAGAATTTGATGGTTTCAGTAACAGCTAGGTGATACAGTGCAGGTTTGGGGGTGGGGTGGGGGCTTTGGTGAGCAATGAGGTCAGAAGCTAGCTGCAATGTCTGAAGAATAACTAGGAGGAGAGGAGTAAGAGGAAGAGAAAGAGAAAAAGAGAGAGGGAGGGCAGGAGGGAGGGAGAGAGAAAGAGAGAGAGAGAGATCTATTTTAAAAGAAATTCTGTTGTGAAGGAAAGGAGAGGTCCATAGCTTGAGTGGAAGAGTAACGTGGGTGATGCTTAGAAAATTATATTGGGAGACACTGAAAATGTCTGTGATCTTGACCTTGCAAGGAATGGAGGGAGTAATTCATGCAGTAGAGAACTATCTGAGGGGGTATAGAATATAGGGATGTAGACAGTGCCATCACAATCATCAGAAGATGAGGTAAGGACTGATCAATAAGGCTACAGAGACATGGTGAAGGGGCCATTTGGTGATGTACTTTACCTTGAGAAGAAGGAAACAAGATCAACTGATGATGTGGCAAGATAAGTTTGAGGGAAGTAGAAGAGGCTTAAAGGATCAGGTTGGAGAACTAGAGAGCTGCTGGGGGAAAATTAGTTCGGTGGCACTTATAGAAGGCTCAGCTGACTTTTGGCAACTTTACTGTGTTTGTAAGTAGTCTACTGTCTCTTACACTTTCATAGCATCTAACATTGCCTGCATCCCTGTAGCAAGTCTCTTAGCTCTATTCTGGACTACGGTAAGCTCTACAAGGATGGCTTGATCTGGTCATCACGGCTCAGTGATGTTGCACTGTACATGGAAGGGGATCCTTGAGCGTTCCTAGAATAAATCAGAGAGTATGGCCGACCTTGTAGGAAAAGAAATACACTTATGCTGTGAAATCACCAACATTTTTTTTTCAGAAAGCAGGAATATTCCAAGGGTGCTTTGAGGGCAAGATACAGTAGTTAGAAATACAAATTTCAGAGCTATTAGAATTTATAAATGACTGAGTCTAGAGAAATTTGACCCTGCTGTCTATTTTCATTTAGTTGCCCTGAAGTTTCTTACAGGCATCTACTCAGTTCTGAGGATCCTGGGCTACATGCTCAACCTGTCAGACCAGGCACCCTCTTTCATTAAAATGTATTCTATGACTCCCATTGCTTGAGGTAAAATTCACTGATAATATAACCCATCTTCACATATAATCTGAAACATTTATGTAGTGTCTTAACTGTAATAAAGAGGAGACATGAAAATCATTTAGAATAAAAGAATACTTTCATTGGCTGCCCAGCTCTGTGGAACCTAGAAGAGAGACACTTAAGCATCTGTATGCATCTGCATCTTCTGGAGGGTATATGCAAATGAAGACTCAGATCCATGGATCTGGGGTGGAACTTGTGGTGCTTCCTTCTAATAAGCTCCATAATGGTGATACGGAAGTTTTGATCTGTGGCCCACTCCTGAGGGGCAAGGGACCAGGGTGTTTGAGGAAGCACTTTTTGCTTTCCTCCTCTTATAATGAGGAAGATATAATGCAATGTAACTGAATATTGATGACACTTTCTTTAAAATTGGCACTTTGAAATAAGACATACATACATAATCATGGGGAATGTGTAACAATTTCTTATTTTAAAATATTTTATTTTTCTTTTATGTGTATGAGTGTATTGCCTGCATGTATGTGAGTGCAACTGTGTTGTGCAGTGCCGCAGAGGTCAGAAGAAGGCTTTGGATTCAGCTGGAACTGGAGTTAAGGATGGTCCATAGCTGCCATGTGGGTGCTGGGAATCGAACCTGGGTCCTCTGCAAGAGCAGTCAGTGCTCTTAACCCTTCAGCCATCTCTCCAGCCCCCGGGAATGTGACAATTTCAAAGATAAATTTATATGGGGCTATCCTATTGGTAAGTCAAATATACCATGATACCACTTTTGGAAATGATATTAACCCTGGGAAAAGTTTTAAAGGAAACAAAGTATATCTTTCATCAATTTACACTGTAGTTTCATTATTGGATAAGTCAGTGTAAAATATTGGCTAATACCATATAAAATATTGTGTTTATATGCAAAATATAATTAGGCTTTGATCTCAGATAATGATGAATAATAGATTTTTACCTACATTTATGTCTGGTGGGACTTGAAATTTACTGGGGTCCCTAGACAATTCCTTGTTGTGACCACTTGTCTCCTACATTGTAGAATGTCTATAGTCCTACCCCTGCCCAGTAAGGAAGCAGCACTTCGCAGTCACTGAAACAATAATAAAAAAAATCCCATGAAGTTTTCAATATACCCTTATCTGAGAACCACTAATAGAGAAGAACCAAGGGAGAAGAGCTACTGTAAGTAGAAGCTTCCAGAAGCGCACTGCACCAGAACCCACTGCTATGAGCAGAAGGTGCATTCCCCTAGGAAGGAACCATACCAGAATGTGTCCTCTAAGCTGAATTTGCAAGTCTGTGAAGGGGAGAAAAGGGCTTAAATTCCTCAGCCATTCTGGATCACAAAGAAGACAGAAAATACTGGTGAAGAGGCTGCCTGAGATATTAATACGAAGTTCGTGATCTTTCTTTCAAAACTATCAAGTGAAGACAAGGTGATGATGGCCTTGCTGGTCTTTGGTATCCTGGAGCAGTGGGAGTAGATGAGGTGGGACCCACACCTTCCTGGTGATTGCTTCCTTCTCCAGCTTCAACTGATGCCAGGGCTCTTGGGCAGCCTTTGTTCATGGTTTTAATTTTGCTTTTGTGGTTTCTAGAAGCTTTTTCAGGTCTCAGGACCTCTTATATACAGTTCTTTCTCTGTGCCTAAGATGTTATATGATCTTGTCTGGGTGGCTCTAGTTGTCTTTCAGAGTCAATTGAATTACTTTTCCTCAGAGAAGCCTTCTTAGATTCCCCAGACTGAGTCATAGACGGCACCTCCTAAATTTAATGCTCTGTATCACCCTGCACTTAACCAACCATTGTATTCTAAATTGAAACTTTCTTAAAATCTGCTTTTGCTTCTGGGCAAGAGCTCCCAGAGGGCAGAGACCATGTCCACCTGGTTGCCTGGCACAGGACTTGACATCAAATAGATGCCCTGATGAATGTAGGTGAGCCAAGGGCAAGGCTAGGAGTCTACAGTCAGATTAACCACCACTGAGAAGTATAGTAAAGCAAAAGCAGGTTCTTCTGTAAGAAGGAAGGAAGTCTGGAATGTGGAGCTCTTGGCTGGCTACCATCTGTCTGACTTCCAGGAATTTCTTTAGGCACAATTGGGTATATCCCACCTGATGGTTGTATATTAACTGCTGCTGAGAGCAAAGGACAGGAATGTGCACACTGAGGTGACTCTAGAGGATGAGGCACAGGATGCTTGTGGGTAAAGATCAGCATACTTACTGGGGAGTCGGAGGAACATTGAGAGTTTTGCTTTTTTGCGAAGTGAATTCATGTTAAGGCTTTCTGGCATCTCCAGTTCCTGGCCTTTGGAGAGGTTTCTTAACTCCTTTCTCTATCCACTACATCTGTTCATGGGAACATTAACTATCTCCGAGACCAGCTAGCAGCAGGACTAAAAGATGGGGTCAAGTGAAGACCTCTGTAGATTGTAAAGTTCTATGCAAATTATCCTCAGTTACCTGAGTGTCTGTGACTTCGAGTTCCAAACGGGTTTCTCCACACTGTCTATGATGCTCTGGGAAACACTGGAGACACTGCATAAGATGCCTTTGTTTAGCACCCTGCAACACTTAGCAACTATGCCTACCTACCATACACAGAAACTCTTCTAGGCACTGAGAACGAAGGATCCACAAAGCCACACAGGTGGTGGTGCTATGAAACAGACTAGAGTGGAGTGAGGGGTTCGAGAAGAGGGGAGCTGGGCTGTTCCTTTTTACTAGGAGTGGTCAGTAGGGTTCTAACAATTGAGTTAGATTACCTGAGCAGTCAGTCAAATGACGAATGAAGAAAATTACCTGAATTTGTATAAAGTTGTTTAATCCTTTCAATAATCTTGAAAGGAAGATATTTTTACAGATGAGAAAGAAACATTGAACTGAAGGCCTATGTCCGAGGCAATATGCCTGAGGACCACAGACATGTCCAGGATGTTTCAGAGTGCCCTGCGTCTTGCTCTCCATGTTGTTCCCTTTCTCCTCTTCCCCCTCCATCTTATTCTGTCCAGCTCTGTCTTCCCGCCATGGGCACTGGATCCTTTACTTAGCTTTTTCTTTATTTATCTTAAAAATTAGACAAAGAGGAGAGCAGGTAAAGAAAACTGGTAGTTTAATGTACACGTACTTTCACAAGGATGTTGATGTTAAACTCTAAAACCTGTATCACATGCATCCATTTTTTTTGCATCTCCCCAGCCACCTACGTATGTATCACAACCTCTTGTCATGGAAGGTTTCTGTCCGGTCTCTGTGCTTCTAACTCATTCTCTGTGCAGCAGCTGGGGTGATCTTTTACAAATGCAAATTGGATCATGTCACTCTGTGCTGAAACTCTCCAGTGATTTCTCATTGGCACTCAGAATAAAATTTAACATCTCATCCTGACCTTCAACCCAGCATGAGCTAGCCCCTGCCTACTTTTCCAAGCCCACCTGTCCCTCCTTCCTGGCCCTCTGTACTCTGCCTCTGCCACTCAGGTCTTTTCCCATTCCTCCAATAGGGCATGTTCTTCCTCCACCCAGTACCCAACTAACTTTTCTTCATTATTAGGTCATCAAATTCAATGTCACTTACTCAACGTGGCCTGCCTCCTCTAGTCATCTTGTCTGAATTAGGTCTCTCCTATTTCTTGTTTTAGGCTCTAGAGCTACTGTTAAATGAGAGAGCTTAAGGGTTGACGCTGACTATGGAAAGAGGGTTCACAGAGACCCAAAGATCCCCGTGTGTACGCATGCGTGCACGCATGGGATGTGTGTGTGTGTGTGTGTGTGTGTGTCTGTGTGTCTGTATGTCTGTGTGTGTGTACGTGTACTTCTGTCTATTTAGTGTCATCTGAATCTAATGACTGACTTTGAATCAGTGGGTTATGGCAAAGGTGATAGGATACCATGTCTGCAATAAAGTTTTGGAAGATTGTGATCTTTTTGTTGCCCACTTTGATGAAGTCACTTTCCATACTGAAGAGATCCATGTGGCAAGAGGCTGGGGGTATCCCCTGGCCACTATCCATCCAGGAATTTAGGTTCTCAGCACAATCACCCCCAAGAGTCTGAGGGTATAGAGCTGAGTTGGAAGTAGATCTGTCTCAGATGAACCTTCAGAAAGGACCACAGACTCTGCACTGACTTCCTAATGTGGCCTTATGATAGACTGTAAGGCAGATGACCAATTGAAAATGATCATGACTTCTGATGCACAGAAAATGTGAGACAATGAATGGGCGTGGTTTAAGGTGCTAAACTAGGTGATTTCTTACAGAACAGTGGATAACTCACAATCTGTCTGAGCATTACTCATAAGCATTCATTGAATGAATGAATGATTCACTTTTTTTCCATGTCCTGAACAACCAAACTAGGGACAGGGAAGCAAGTGCCTCAACTTCCAATATCAGGCCTGTCTTCTGTGACACTGTCTGCTCTCAAAGCCTACATAGTGAACCTTGGTTAGAATGCCTGTTGATTTCTGAAGAAGTTAGTTTTAAGCAAATGGGCTATCTTTGTCCTTGCCTTTTCAAGACTATCCCTTTCTCCTGTTGGATCCAGTGATGTCATAATAACCCAACATAACATCTTTTCTGAAAATGCCTGAGTTCTTAAGTGGCACACACAGCCCTCCCCCTTTTCTGGGTTATTATCAATGCCATACTTACATGGTAAGACCCCCCCAATGAATAATTCATGGTTTAGTAGTATACTTCATGAATATACAGGATGCCATATAAAATAACATAAATGTTTCCTAATAGAATTAATACACTTTCCAAGCAGTTCAGCTTGAGGCAATTATTGCACTTCCTGGGAGATACAAATTACTTTGCCCTCAGCCTCATGCCAAATAACCCCCCTAAGACACACACTAATTACCCAGAAATACACTGCCTGCCATAGCTCATTGACTAATTGACAATCAGCTTAAAACTTCAGCAAAATATCTTAAAACTTAGGCTTCACATTTAGCAGGGAAACCAATTTTGTTTATCTCCTCATTTTGGTCTGCCTCATTGGCAAAGTTGTAGTATGGTTTGTAAGTAATGACTGAGCAGGCTTATTATAATGATCAATGGGAAAGGAACAGCATTCCATCATACTGTATAGCATTTCCATCTCTCATTTCTGTGATTCTATTAAGAACAATTACCAATAATATATCCGTTAATGTGATACAAAAATAGAACGCAACCGTGTATGTAATAGTTATTGCTAATGTGGTCTGTCAAGCTTGTGCACAGCTGTCACAGACTCTTTTCTTATGCACTCTCAGATGTGGCCTTTGAGTGCTCTGTGCCCTTTACATTCTGACCTAAGCACATACACTCACGCAGTTCATGCTGTACCCTACACCCATTCCTCCTGCTTCAAAAATAAGTTGTGGGCAAAAGCCAAATCCTTGGAGAACCATTCCTTGCTATATATCATCTGTTTACAAATAATGGTTAGAGACTCAACTTTTTTATGAAGCTGCATGAGGCCAGGTCTGCCTAAATCGTGTTTCTAAACACCTAAAATATTCCGGGAGTTGATATACTACTGTAAATGTTGCTCAGGATTTTCTGGAATAGTCTAATCTAAACTCCAAACAACTGAGAAACAACCATTCACACAACTACTAAATGTGCTTCTAAACAAATTTGGAGGCTTTTAGGGTTCTAGAAGATTCAACCTGGGGGAATGATTTGAACAACCAGGCCAGTATCGTCCACATAAAACAAGACTTCCAAAGTCAGGAAGTCAGGGACTTGGTACTGTGACTCTGATGGCACTAAAGCTTGGCTCCTTTTGTTTTTCTACTTGTCTTCCATCCTCTGCATGTTGGTTGGGTGCCTTTTGCTCTGGAAATGAGGGCTAAAGAGAAGTGCGACTGGTGTGTGTATGTGTGTGTGTGTGTGTGTGTGTGTGTGTGTGTGTGCCAGTCACTCTCTGACACATCTATGAAGGAAGCACAGCTTTGCTTCACACCCTCAGTCCAACTTCAGTTTAAGATTCAGTAGCTAAACAATCACATCAGAGACGCCTACCAGAGACGCTTCGAAAGAGTACTTAGAGGAATGGTAACAGCATGCACAAGTCCCAGCTAAGCTCAAGCTAGACAAAATCCCAGCATAGACAAGGGGAAATGGGTAAGAAACTCCAACCCTACCTGAGGCACTATTGGCAACTAATGGCTGCTGGGAAGGGGAGATTCAGTTTCATTTAAGGGCGAGATTCTTAGTAGATTGGCCAGGCTGCAGTGGATAAAGCCACATCAAAGGGGACACAAACTATATCAGATAGCAGAGGTGATCTAAATATGATCAAAATATATTGTATGAAATTATTTTTAAAAATCAATAAAAAGAGTACTTAGCAGGAAGCAATGTTGTACTAATAAAGCAAGTTTTCTGTTAGCAAGAATCAAATGGATTCTAGAGTGGGATATGTCATAGCCAGGGAAGGTCTGATAGAAGAGAGGCTGTCTAATCTGGAATTTGAGTGGGTAAAATTTAGGTAGGAAAGAGGAGGAGAACATCAGTCCTGTGTGGAATTACTGTGGGAGTCACTTTTGGAGGGGAACTAACAGCAGTGCCCCTGGGAGGTTGTAGGAATGCCACTCTAGGAAAAATTTGTTCAGAAAAGAGAATGGATATCTCAGGCAGGAATGTCACATACCCCTACCCCAATTCTCAGTCCAGGTTGGTCAGGCTTAAATAGACTTTCCGATCAAGGATAACCCTTTCTTTTTCTTTTTCTTTTCTTTCCCTCCCTTCCCCTCCCCTCCCCTTCTCTTGAGCCAGAGTCTCATATCAAATGCTGGCCTCAAACTCACTGTTTCAGAGAGGATAGCCTTGAACTTCTGATCTTCCCACCTGCACTTCTGCAGCGCTTGGATTACAGGTGTGCACACCCATGCCCAGTTATTTAGTACTGGAATCAAACCCAGGGCTTGTACATGCCAGCTAGCTAAGCACTCTATCAACTGTGCTATACTCCCCAGCCCAAAGGTGACAAATTTGTAAAGGGGTTCTCGCCTGCTCTTTGACCTTTTCCCTAATAAGGGATTCTCAACATTGGCTACACACTAGAATAAGTTAAGGGAAGTTTTTAAGGAACCAATACCAGAGTCACGTCCCAGACCAATGAAATTAGATTCTGGCATAAGTTTAATAACTGGCTTTCTGGGAAAGAAGTACTCATATGTATATGTAGATAAATCTGTTATCAATTTACTGATAGAAATGATGGAGTAGTGTACAATTGCTAATAAGATGCACAGGACAATGTTCTGTCACTGAAGTGCTTCAGTCAGATGATTCCCTATAATGGTTTCCTCAGGTTCTGCTGGACTCTCCTGTCTGTAGTTAACATGTGGCTGTAATTCAACCATGTTTTGACAAAATCCGGCTACCAATGGATGCTTCGCTGCTGTCCAAGTTCAGCTTCCATCCACAAGTGTCCCAACATGAATGTGGGTTAATATTTTCATCTACATCACACATGAGACTGAACCAGTGAAGTACTATGCTGGACCTTCACTTGTTTATCAGTGATGGACAGCCTTCTTTGCTAATTGGATAATATAAAGTTATCAGTACTAGAAGAGCCTTCCCCCAATTTTCTGTGCTATTCACTATATAAGCATCATAGACACTACACATTTTAATTTGTATTATTCACACTTTTTCAGATGTCTGGGTCAAAGACTGGCAAAATAAAGGGCTAGATTGTAAAGCTTTATAACTCTTTATGTTCTGTGGACCACAAAAGTCTATTTCTCCTCTGCCTCTGTTTCTTCCTTCCCCTTTCCCTTCTCCTCCTCTCCTCTCATCCTTTCCATCCATTCCCTTTTCTTTTTCTTTTTCCTTCTATTCTTTTCTTCCCTGCTTCCTTCCCCTCTCCATTCCTTTCTTGTTTAAACATGTAAACACCTATGGGTCATACAAACCAGATGTTTAGCTAGATTTGGTGTGTGTGCTATAGTTTGCTGACCTCTAATGTGGATGCTCATGACACATTAAATCAAGTACTTTCTGTGGTGTAAATATTCCATGAATTCTTACCGTGACAGCATTGTATATCAAGTCAAGAAGAAAGGCGCAGCAGCACATGGTTCAGCAGCACATGGTTATTTGATATTTCTATTGTCTGATGTAGTGAACAACTTCAAAAGAATAGGAGTCATGAAATTATTGGGAAGTGATGTTTTAAATATTTGTTGCCTGCATTTTAGTAAGGCTTTTTTAATTATAAGCATATATAACCCAATTTTTAATAATGACTGTTTAACAATTGACTCTGAACATTTCTGAAAATATAGCTGCCATCTTTCCTGAGCTTAGACCTGGCTCCAGTGTGTCTCTGGGAAGGACCCTGTATCTTTATTTTTTTTTTCCAAAGCTTCCTAGGAGATTCCAGTATCCAATCTTGACTCTCTGCATCTGGCCCAGGGCATGATGGCCTGGGTATCTTTCAAATATTTGGATCCCATTTTTTCAGAATTTTCTGATTTAAGCCATTGAAGTTTCTTTCTGCTTATCCTAGTCATCAGCTTCTGACCTTGTGCTGCCTGAGTTACCAGCATCCTGTCAGCCTCCTGCCAGCCTGGCAAAGCCCCTTTGGTCTCCTGTTCTAATTAACTACGTTTGCTGCTTTTCTGGTTGAGCAGTTTGCCAGCTTTAATCTTGAATATTTACTCTCAACTCTTGGGTGGAATTCCCCAGTTTTCCTTTCTCTGAGAACTAGTGATTGGCTCATAATTGGTATGCCTTAGATGTGAGCAGAATCAGTCTTCTAGGGGTGGGGGTGACATCCAGGGTCTATGGATCAGGGATCCATGGGTAGGGAAGGCCAGGTCATTGAGACTATGTGGGGGGAAGTATTCACCTGTTGGAGTGCGGGTCCATCTCTCACCTTCTCCCTGCCGGCTGGCTTCTGAATAGTGTGGTCTGTGTAAGATTGGAGATCGGTGGGAGGAAATAAACCAGATAGTCCAGACCTTTTCTTTCTACAACATCTCTTGCAGGGACCAAGTGGTCTTCCTGTAGCCCCCAGGATGCCCTGGCTCCTGGGCTCTGGTGGCTTCACCTTTCCCCTTTGTCTCTTCAGTGCTAAGCACTGGCTTCCTGCTGCTGCTAATCTTTGGACTGCCTTACCCTCTCTTGCCCTTTCACCTCCCTCTGTAGCAACTCCCCTAAATTAAATCCCCTCTCTTCAGATCTTTTGTTAGTAGGACCCTGTTGATGTAGCCTGGCATGCTGCAGCAAGGGGCCTGACTTCATGTTCTCTGGTGGTTGCTCTGAAGGAGGAACATACTATGATCAAATGGAGCATTCCCAGATGGTATCACAGAATGATTCCTGTAGTAGTATTATTGGCAGTTTGAAAGCACCCTAGGGAATTCGTAGAGAGCCCTGGAGAGTCTGTGAGCACTCGATCACTACCTGCAACATTCTGTGTATGTGTGTAGTAACTTTTAATCTGGGGGAAAGAACCTATAGCTTCATCAGATTCTCTGTGGGATTCCAAAATATGTTAAGAACTACTGGACTAAATGTAGGAAGACCAGTTACGAATCCAACTGAGTCCATGCTCAGTGTGAGTCCCGGCAAGAAATGGAATTTACCTAAGAGGTTCTCTGACCTGATAGGCTGATGGAGACTTTAAAGAAGGGGCCACTTTCAGAAGTTTGGGCAAGGTGGGGTGAGCACACAAGAGATGTTGAGGACTCTTGAGGTTAGCAATAATGTGAAACTATTAGTTCCTACAACTTCAGGGCCACAGGGAAGGAACTGGGTGACTCGGGCCTGTGATGGCTGCAGTTACTCAGTATAAACCTACTCCTGGAGGGTTCAGTCATTCTGTAGATGGGGACCCAAAACAGGAACAAGGGAGGAGGGCCTGGTTGACCACCAGTGCCTAACCCTGGCAGCCAGCAGCCCAAGGAGTCTGGGTGATGTGGTGGGCAGGGCAGAGTGTGGTGAGAATGTGGGTCAACAGATGATAGGGGATAGAGTAGTGTGGACGGTAACCTGCACATACATATACACTACTTAAACTGTTCAAAAAGGAATTGGACCAAGTCATGTTTGGTAGCTCCAGGCACCATTAGTCACCATCTGATCTGGGCTTTGTTTTTTAATCAGAACTTTGTCCAGTGATGTGGCTCTGCCTAATATAAAGCTAGATCAAGGGAAGCAAAACACAGACTATTCTGTTGTTAACTTTGTCTTTCCACTGTCACAAGTTCTTTGACCTTGGAAATCACAAAATGTGCCTGAGCCTCATCCATAAAGTACAGAGGTTGAATTTGCTGTTCTCTGTTCTCTGTGGTGCCTTTTGGCTTGATCAGTTTATGATGCCTGAAGGGGGTCTTTGGCTCGTCCCCTGTTAAAGGCATCCAGTGTTCTGGCTTCTTCTAAGGAGGTAAGCAAACTTCTCTTGTGCATTGTCATTGCAGTGGCTTTAAGGCAGCAAGAGAACAGTGGCAACTGTGTCCCAGTCCTGCTAAGGAGCTGCCTGTGGGTTACTGGCATTTTATCGACTTTGGCTGTCCTGTCGATTGTTGGGATTTGTAGGGAAATGCTACCATATACCAATATACACTGTCTGTATCTAAGTGATACTCAGGCTGAGGAGGCGCTAATTTGCAGTGTGTTTGCTTTATATTCTGCGTTCTAGAGAGGCTTCACATAAAGAAAAGACCTGGCAACTCTGCTTACATGGCTAGTGGGGGAAGCTAAGGAGTGTTGGTGAGGGGGAGCTGCCTTTGTATGCATTTTTTGAGCTTTAATTTTATTAGCTGATGCAAATGATCTGCTCCACAAATGTAAAACAAAAGGACAAGAAAATGATCCCTGTGTCAACATCGGGATGTCTGACTTAAAAATCCCATTCAAATAATTCCCCCAAAATGATCAGACACTGAATACATTATTTTTCTCACTTTGACAAAACCAGTCTGCACAAAGAAGCAGCCCCATGAGGTTATGGATAAACCAACCACGTTAAACCTTCAGCATTTTCATGTCAGTCACAGATTTTCTTAAGGGCCAAGTCACTGTTTAAGGGCTAATGTGTTTGGAGAGGGGAGAAAAACCCCACACTGTGTTATTAGGCAGAATCCCCTTTACATACAGGGACTGGATGCATTTGCCTCTGATTGTGTTGCCTCCTTTATTGTCCTACTTCAAACACAGGGCCCTGGGCATCATCTCAAGGAAGGGCTGATTGAACTGTCGCCCTGACACTTGTCAGCTGTGGATAATATGGGTTTCAGTCCGTCATGCTCACACATAAATGAACCATGACAGAGATAGACTGTTGAATAGAAAAAGCAGTTTTACTGTGGATAACCTTTCTTGAATAAATGCAACAAATAATAAAGCCTGAAAAGGGGGAGGGGGGACACATACCTTAGAAGAGCAGGGACGTTCAGAACCAAATGGTTATTATCCTTTTGGGCCATCAAAAATTGCCCATTTATCAAAATATGTTATTGAGAGAAAAGGTAGAAGTACTGTGATTATCATAAAAATGATGGCAGTAGAGTCTATACCGCCTTCAGTATAATATCACGTAACAAAACCCAGTTACATCTCACCAGGATGAAAAAAAGGAGGCACCGTGTGGACACCAAATGGAATCCACAATTGTTCTTCGAAAATGGTGGCACATATCTTAATTAAAAGAGCTGAAAAAGAATCTGAAACTCTTTATGTTTCTTAAATTTTTTTCTTCTTTATTAAAAACAAAAGGAACTCCCAATAGAAACTGTGGAAACTCTACATTTCAATCAAGACAGTCAAAAGAATGATTTGAATTTACAGGCCCGTAATTGGAACAAATTGGAAACAAAAGAAGAGCTCATTTAAGCCACGTGATGCGGCCACAAGGCTGCTCCGTACAGTACGTTATGAAAAAAATCATGTTTCTTTAAAGCACAGAATGCCACTGCAGGCTCCAAGCAATTTGCATAAATGTCTCTACCATGATTTTTTTTTATTTATGGGCCCTAAGTTTCTAATTAAATACTAATTAATACTATCACCAGAATTGTCTCCCATCCCCAGCTCTTCATAGCTTTGTCACTTTGATTAATGCACAGTCATTTATTAACTTATTTAACAAGCCGGGGTGCCTCATGACAAACTAGATTAAATTATCCTTATAACAGTCTCATTACTGAAAAAAAGAGAGTTTTAAACTTAATAAAAATTATCCTCAATAATGTTACAGCTTTTTCACCATACCCTTAAAAGATAGAAATAGGTTTCTTGTTTGATTTATAATATATGGAGTTGTATAAAGCATCCATTAATAAAATTTATAAGTTCATTTAAGCTAGCACATTACAGTAGTGGTGTAGCCTTGGGTGCTTATTATTTAACTTTTGCTGTAGTTATGAAGATAATTAATGTCCTGACCAGACAGGGACTAAAATACCCACTAGAATGAGATAATTAGAGACATAAATAATGTTTAGATTCTTGTGGGCTGCTTTTAAAATTAATTGTTTTGTTTTCTGTACAAGCTTGATAAAATAAGAGTTTACCAAGGAACTGGGCACTGAAGACGAGACGTTTGCTTTAGCGTATTGGCAAATGTTCAGAAGCTTTGCAGTGTCTGGGCTGGAGAAGGGAGATGTCTATGGCGGCTGGTCATTCCTGCTAAATGTTGGGCCCTCATCGTTCCCTGGCTCCCTCTAGTGGCCAGGTCCAGGTGCCAAGCCTCCACTTGGCAAGGCCTGCTTGGGAGTCAGAAATGGGAAATGAAGAAATCTCTTTAAGTGGTGGGGTAAAATTCTAGTCTTAGATTCAGAGAAGGAGAGCCCCAGAGAGCACTCAATGCACCTGTGGTAGCAAATCTTTCACACTGACAAATCACAATGGTGTGACTTAGGTCTTGCTGGTCTGCAGAATAAATATGCATAAACATTTCAACAAGTGCGGAGGAGTGCTTACCCTGGTGTTGCTGTTTGTTGAAATAGATGTGCAGTGTACTCAAGGCCACATTCTGTTCTCATTTTTTGTTTCTTGCTAAAATAGCACCTTTACCAAGCTCCAGACCCCAGGAGAAGGCCCCATTCTTTACTCTTTTTGGTATTCTCTGATGGAAAGGAGTTCACTACTTGAGCTTTCTTTAGGATTGTGGTATCCTGAGTCTTTGGGTAGAGCTATTGGAAAGGAACATTCGCTCCATGGTCACAGGTGGGGGGTAACATTTCAGCATATACAAAACCCTTTGATGTACGTTGTACTGTCTCTGTCCCTTTGGACTCTTGTGAAATTTACAGGGAGAGACTGTTAGTGTGACTGCTGAGGAGTCATGTGGTGATTTCAGTTCACAAGCTGGCTTCAATCCAGGGATGGGCACCTGACCCTTTTTCTTTCTGTATCTATGGTCTTTTCTGATGCTGTGCATTTCTGCATCTCTCCCTTGCACTCTTTTTCCTTCTCACCTTTCCTTTTTGTCCTTGATTCAGAACAGAGAGAACAGTATCTTTACTTGTTCTTACACCAGCTCATCCGTCAAAGTGGCATGGAATGTGACAGCCAAAATTCTGTGCAGGTGTGGAGGGACAGGCCAAGGCGGTGCTTCCTGTTTTGAGTCTGAAGACCTAACCTAAATTCTGCCAGGAGACCTGGAGATCGCTGACGCGCCTGAAGAACCAATGAGAGAGAAACATCTCAGACTCGGGGACCAATGGGAGGACAGGGAGGGGTATAAAGGTTGCTTCCTTGTGTGCAATAAATGAGAGCTCTGGTTGCAACACAGTGAGTCTACCGAGAGTCTGTGTCGTTGACTCCGTGCCTACTCATCCCCTGCCCCCGCAGTGGGAGAGAGGACCAGCTTAACAGCAACACGCAGGGGGTCTGGAAAGATAGCTCAGTGGTTAAGAACACTGGTTGTTCTTGGAGGAACACTGGTTGTTCTTGGAGAATACCTGGGTTCAAATCCCAGCACCCACATAGCAGCTAACGACTGGCTGTAACTCCAGTTCCAGGGGATCCGACAGCCTTTTCTGACCTCCGATGGCACTGCACGACACTAGTGCACTTACCTACACGCGGGCAATACACACATACACATAAAATAAAAATAATAAAATATGAAAAAAATTTTTTTTTAAATTCTGTGCATGGAAGAATGGTTCAGAGAATTTTGTCTGAGGTTAGAGCACTGCAGAGTGATAGTCATGTCCATTCACAGCCCATCTATGGGCAGTGAGCACATGGTAAAAGTCTTTATTATTTATTCTTCTTGCTTAGCAATAAGATCTCCATCTTTGCAAGTCTTTTAGAAGGGCTCTATCCGTAGGTGGTGGTTTGGCCAAAGACAGATTAGCAGTAGAAGAGTGTTGGCTACCTGATTCTGTAGGCTTATTGTAAGCAACTTCATTTGAATTCCATGTACCAGGCTTGCCCAGTATTCCTCCTGGGTATGTAGACCAAATTCAATTAAGCAAGGCCTCTCTAGGAAAGAACAAGTGAGATTTCATAGAATACAGTAAAAGCATAGTGGGGGAAGAACTCTTGGTCAGCTCAGGAAGGTGAAATCACAGCTCTTCTATTCTGGTCTCGAGCCTTCCTTTAAGTCCCCATTGGCTTCATTAAGTTGGCTTCAGGGTTCTGAGAGGGTAGAGGAGGATGTGACCAGATGGATAAAGACTACAGATCAAGGAATCAAAATAGAAAGAACAGAAGTGACACTAATTTTCAGTGGTTCTCAAACTGTTATCAGCAAAATAGTGTTCAAAGGTAGATTCTTTGGCTCCAGCTTCAGAGCTGTTGATTCAATGTCTCTGGGATGAAGATCAAGAACATACATTAATAACAAGCTTTAAGTGACTCAGATGCAAAGGATCAGTTCATGGACCAAATGTTATGAAGCCCTGAACCAGGAAGGGGAGAAAGAAGACATGGAAGGAGCGATAGAAAGTAAAGGAATTTTGCTTGAATCATCACTGCCCTCTAAGACATTATTGTAGCAGTCTTGAGTCCTTCTGTAGCCTCTGTTTACCGAGGGCTGCATCATCAAGTAATTCTCTCTCTCTCTCTCTCTCTCTCTCTCTCTCTCTCTCTCTCTCTCTCTCCCTCTCTCTCAAATGTGCCCTTCACAGCCACAGAGGGAAGTTGGTCATACACATATCCCCTGTACCCTCACTAGTACCTCTCCTAAGCACTTACCCTGGAGGCTAGACTTAAATCCTGATCTACCCCATGTCTATCTGAGGCTATCCTTTTAAGATTTATCTCTTTCTGTTCATCTCTTCCTGCAAATAGAAAAATCCTTCTTTGAAGGGGAGTCTGAAAGAGATGGGGTACAACTATGTCCTGAAACCAGGGCCGCTGTAAGAATTTGGGTAAAAAGATTACCCGAGAGCTCCTATTTCCCACCTCTATAACAACCTCCTAGAGTAATCAAGGTGTGAAAATGACCTTAACAAAATTAGCTGAGGCACCTCTGGCCTAACCGCAGTTGGAGTTCACTGTGGTACACGAGTTCCCTGGTAGTTGGGTTTATTGTTTGAGTTACAATGGGCAGACAGAAGCATTTGGAGGGTAAGTGTCCTTTCCACAGCTTCAGAACTCCACCAGTGCCCAGCTGGGATGTCCCGACCTATTGTAATTTCTCTCCTGCTCTTCATGTCTTGCTGTCATGTAGCCAGTGGGATGGAGACACCATGAATGCACACAATTGAATGCAATGATCATTCATGGCCATGGACAAGTGCCAGGCACAGTGCTGGGTGCTGGGTGCTGGTGATAGGTAGAGATGGAAGAGGTTCTCTTTCAGATTAGTTTGATTTTTGACCTTTGAGTGCCAATAGTGCCCTTGTCCTGAGTTTCGAGTAAGTTTCGAGATCATCTGGGACAGTGCTGTTCATGGGGCATCCATCAGGAATGACTTTGAGGAGCAGTTATGACACAGGCAGAAGAGAGTGACAGGGCTTGGGTCAGTGTGCATACCACCAGGGCTATATAAGATGATCCAATGGGAATGGCAAAGAATACTGAAAAACTTTACTTGACTTTAAAGTCTTGTGCTTTGTGCCTTTCCATTTTCACAGTATATTTTTAAAGTGAAGAATATGTCAGTTTATTAATAATAGTTATAAATAAAGTAAGAAGTATTGGGAATATGTGCTCAGTTATTTCATTGCTTCTTTGTTGGATGTGCATTATGAAACAATTCATAGACCGTTGCTTCAGTCAAAAGCAAGGCTGAAGTTCTGGGGCCTTGAGTCAAGGTAAGCAGAGGAAGGAAGCAAATGCATTAGAGAATTGAGAGTAGAGAAAAAGGAAAATGGAAAAAAGTGGGTGGAGAGAGGCTCCAGGGAATTAAAAGTCAGCTTTAATGGGCTTAAGGGAGTGAGACTCACAAGAGAGATGGTTAGGGTGAGCAAACAAAAGAGAAGGCTTCAGGTGGGAGGATTTCAGGTGATTCCAAAATCTCATGGAGCCACGAGAGGGAGGAAATGAAGGAAGTGGAGGACAAGTGTGCTGAGTATGCTGTTCACGCAGAGGGGAAGTGGACATATGATGGCACGATCTAGGACAGAGAAGACGAGACAAATAGATGGCACAAGGAAGAGACGGTGGAAGAGAAATGGCCTCTCAAAGGGGGATATAAAGCATCCATTAGCAGGTCATGGTGTGGGGTACAAGGTGAAGTGCACTCTCTGAGGACAGGAGTAGGACAGGCTATTCCCAGCTTAGAGTAGTCCTGCTCTAGCAGAAGCAGGAAACAAGCAGATGCTCTGCTCCACCGAGGCAGAGAGAGTTGCCTACCATAGAACGAGGTGTTGACAATATTGGGAAAGCCCTTGAAGTGAGGATTCAGTAGGACAGGTGTCAGAGGAGAAGTGGGCCTGTTGTGGGAAGAGAGAGAACAGAGGGTCTGCTTAGACTTGCACCACCCTTCACCATCATGGATATGTTATGGTAAAAGCTCTGCCTAGGAGGCTATGGAGCATATTTTCTGAGAATAATCAGATTTTTAAAATGAATACATAAATATCCTTTCATTCAAAAATACAAAATAAGCTATCTATTGACATGGATAACAGCCATAAATTGTCATAGAGTTCATCAACTGAAATTCATAACCTTTTCTTTAGTTTCTTTTTCCAAGTGATTTCTCTGAGATTATCAGTGAGAACTACAACTCAGTTTCCTCCAACAGTTCTCGCAGGAATAGTGATCATGCACTATTTTAGGAATTAGAACATGCCACCTTCCATGCCACCACCACCCACTCCACCCATGCCAGGCTCCTTCTTCTCCCTAAGAGCTGCATAACAACCTATGTGCTGTCTCACACAGCAGCAACAGCAGTGACGGCAGCAGGAGTGACCCCTCCTGCCTTTTAGAGCTCACGATGTCTTTCCCACATAGGTCACAAGACTATGTGTCATACTGCAATGCACTTAGCTGTCAGGGACCCTTCTACTTTTTCTTCTTGGTTAGACCATTGCAGGCATTTTGAATATCTCGCAAAACAATTTCTAGATCTTTTGTTTGGTCTTTATTAATTGGATTTAGTGAGTCCAAAGCTCGAGTGCCCTCACCAAGGCCAACTACCTTCAAGGAAAATGCCTTTTTCACAAGCCAGTGGAGTCACACTGGGCACCTCTGGAACCACTTCTCCATTCATGCAACCTCTCCTGTCTCCCCTGGCCCCTGCTGACTGTGCCCACCTGAAGTTGTTGCCATATGTGCATTCAGTTCTTCCTCATTCTACTTACTATCAACAGCTTTTATTGGACATGGTTTTCAGTTTAAAACTCCTTACCATTTTCTTTCAAGGACAGCATCATATCTAGGTACAAAGACTTCTGCTTTTGGGGGTCTGAACATCTTCAAGATTTAAGGTCAATCCTTCTTCTCCAGACACCTGTACAAAGCATTTAAAACTGAGCCCCTTTCAGGGTTTTTTTTTTTCAGGGTTTTTCTTTATCCAAGAAAATGTATTCAGAATGCGTTATGCAGGTGTTTTGATGAGAATCCAGAAACATCTTGTGACACCATATTTCTTTGAAATGTGAGGTTTTAACGTCATTGCTATTCTAGGACGGGACTTGTGTACAGAGCTTTTTAGTGCTTCAATTTGCATTATTTTATTTACTTCTTAGAATTTTTGTCAATTAGCAACAGCTTGATTTTCTAGATGAGCTAAAGGAAATCAGAGGAAACTCACTGAAATTTGCACAGTTTATAGTACAGCCAGGACTAAAGCAAGGTCCTGGCTCTTTGTCCAGTTTTCTCCTCCAGATTATTCTGCTGTTAAACACTGAGGAGAGATTAGAATCCCAAATTGTTTCTGATTAGGTACATGACAGGTTAGAGCTAGACAGGACCCTGTTCTATACCTGGTCTAATACCCTCCTTCTTAGCCATTCAGTAGATGAATCCAGTGAGAAATGCAAACTGTAAGTCTGAACACCTATATACATTATCCCTGAAGAGAAAAGCATCATGTAGTAAATGTAGGAAAAATACAGGAAAAATTTGTATGTTATCTTTGTGTAGAGGTCATGCTAATCTTCTCTGCATTGATCTAATTTTAGCATACATGCCATTAATCAGGATCAAGACTATCCTAAAATGAAAATATTACAGTAGAAAATGTTAAAGTGTATTGCATAGCCAAGCATTGTTTTGGGAAGCTCACTAGATGTAGCTACACCTATATGGGTCATGATATTACATTTACTTTGCAGTGTGTGTTATGCCCACAAATGTGGAAAGCCACTTGTGTAGTGCAAAGAGCATTTCAATCTGGCTTCAAATACTTAATTTCAGTTTTTGCTCCACAAACAAGCACCTGTGTAATCTTGGCCAAGAACATAACCCCTGCTCCCCCTCTTCCATGCCCCGCTTTGGGCTTCCATTTCCTTATGGTCAAGACCAGTAGGTTAGACTGGATTATCTTGAGATTCCTTCCTCTAAGATTCTATTATTCTGGTGATTATTTTACGGTATAATGAAATACTCAAGTCTTCCATTTGGTCAGATGGGCGCAAGGCAGTGGAGCAGAAAGACAAGCGCCAGTCAGGTGCAGTCACCTGACTTTCCCTGAAGCAGCTGCTGCCCTTGTGCTCTTGCCTGCTGCTTGCCATCCTGATGGTGGCACCCCAAGATGCTGCTGCTACAAGGGTGTGAATGATGATATGCTTACATCCAAGTTGGAGCCTGTGGACGGCAGTGGAGGGGAGGTCTGCCAAGCACATGCACCTGGTGCCATACTTGGCACTGCTAGGTGCAGAAGCAGATTTTAATGGCAAACATGGTATTTTGCGAAGGAAGGGCAACTTAAATAGAACAAGTTGAAACTTGGGAGCTGTATGCACTCTACAGTCTAAATGGCCCACCCTGGAGTAATGAAGACCTTTCTTAAAAACAAACAAACAAGCAAACAAACAAACAAAAAACAAAGGAGAGAGGAATTTCAGAAAATATGTAATGTGAAACTCTTAGCTCAAATTCTTCTTTGATATAGGTTAGCACTTAGCTTTCTGTAAAGAACAGGAATCTGTTATCACTTTTCAGTCATTTGATGGATAAGACGCAAAGTTAATTTCATGGTGGAGAAACACCCAAGAAGTTGCTTGTTTTCTGTTAATATAGAAGACATGTCTGACACCAGCACATAGGAGAGAGAGAGAGAGAGAGAGAGAGAGAGAGAGAGAGAGTGTGTGTGTATACATATGTGCACATTTACAGAAAAGCTGATAAATGCATTAAGTGCATAAATTATTTATTGATTCTGGGGCAGTATACGACATGATAAGAAATGAAATATACTTGTGTGATAAGCTCTCACATGGAGAAATTGAGGGTTTTTTCCCCCCTTAGGTAGAAACAGAATGCCAGAAAAAAATTCTACCTTTGAAGAACAAAAGTACAAAGATGTTTCAACAATTGAAGGTTATAGTTTTGCAAAATTGCTTATTATTCATCATCACATTTGGAAACAGGTCATGGGGATGATAATCATCTTTCCCAGCCTAGATCTCTTTAGCAGGCTTCAATTTAACCTCACCTGCTAGGTAAGACTTAATAAGATGTGTCTTTTGGCCTGAAGAAAAACCTGGTAGATAAGAGCCATGCGAGTCACAAAGCAGATCAGAAGTGGACTTGGTTGTTGAACACTCAATATTTTCAAAGAAATAAATTAATAATTGGAGTCACTTTAGTATTTGTGGGGGCACTGACAGTAAAGGCAGCCCAAAATCTGTCTGCAGCCCAGGTGCATAATGGGTATAAGCATGAACCAACCCCCATTCAGCCCATAAAAGAGCCTATTCTAGCCTATCTTCAGGCAGACTGGGGAAGAGGCAGCCTGGGGTTAGCTGTCATCATGACCTTGGCCAGGCTGGAAACAAGGCTGGGCAAAGTTGGTGAGGAGACCTCTTTGCCAGACTGTCTTTTTGTGGGACAGGTGGTGACTTTTCAGAGATGACCACCTTTCTGATCAGGACCCACTGTGGCTAAGCTAAACCAATGAGCCTAATGTGGCAAGCTGAAGTAGCAAATTCTTGTTACTCCATTTTTTTTTCAAAGACAAAACAAAACAAAATTCAAAATAAATATATAAAACTCCCAACAAAGTACAGGAAAAACAAAATTCCCAGCCTGTACTAGTGGCTGCTATTTTTGGTTATAGGCGAGGCTGGTGAGAGGCTCTTGGGCCATCAGTCACTGTGTATAGCAGACTGACTGGAATTTTTTGTGAACCGGGAAAGGGATGGTTATATTTGTCTTCTAGAAGGGAAATCTTTGAGATAGACAGGCAGCTTTGCATCACAGAGTAGGCCAACAGGAGGGGAAGCATCTGACCCATTTCCAGTTGAGGAAATGGGTGGGACAACAAAACTGAAACTTTTGGCAGGGGCCAGGTGAACACACTGTAGTGACTGAGGCAATTTTCCAGTCAATAAGATAGGCTACCTTGGCTGACCTAGGCTGGATCCTGTGACATGGCCCACTGAGTATGGCCCAGCTACAGCCCCTATGGGACAGAAGCCATCAGACCTGTTCGCCTTCATTTAACCCACAGTACTTGATCAAGCCTTCTCCTAGCCTTGCATTGGTGGAAGTTTCCATGATATTGTTCATTAGCGATTATTCTCGGGTCCTGTAGTTGCTACTGGAAGGTGGGTACTTTTATTTACCTATATGCCCCACACAGCTTCCACACCCAAGAACATTGTAAAAATTATACACAGGCTGGCTTGCCCTCCTGCTTAAATATCCAGGTTATGGATGCATATAAAAATTACCAAATTGTGGGGGTTGGAGAGATGGGTCAGCAGTTAAGAACACTGGCTGTTCTTGCAGAAGACCTGGGTTGGAATCCCAGCACCCACATGGCAGCTAATAACTGTCTGTAACTCCAGTTCCAGGGGATCCAACAGCCTCTTCTGTCTTCCGTGTGCATTGTACGACATGGGTGCACTTACCTACATGCAGGCAATACACGCATACACATAAAATAAAAATAATAAATAAAATTAAAAATTACTAAATTGTGTTATAAAAAGATGAAACTCAGTTATGATAGAACAAAATCATTGTTTATGAATATGCCACTAAAAATATACATTTTGTAAGACTCACTGATTTATTTCCAGTTGGAGAAACCACATAGACATACAAAATGGTTCATTAGATATTCATGATACCTCCTTAACTGCTTTTATTAGAGGTACCCACAGTGCCAATGGCAAGGTTGATGTTTTCAGGGACTGAATCAATGCTTAGAACTCATCAATTTCTTATAGGCAGTTTTGGTTTAAGGTATTTTGATGATTTTTATATAAGTATTTTACCCCATTTAAAAGCTATAACTTCAGCTGTGGTGCAAGCCAGGTTTTCATAAGATGAAATATGGTTTTGTGTAAGAGACTTCAAATTTGTCAAATATGCATTAAAGAACTATATTTTGAAATTGGTTCAAAGGTTGGATGAATTCTCCCAGTGCAAATGACATTTGTTTTATGGATCCCTCTGAAACAATTTCCCCAGAGTTTTCATGTGAATCTATCACGTTTAAATTCAGCACTCCTGGAGCAGCTGGCATGGTGGGCTGCCTCTGCTGCTCTCCTGTTTCCTGTTTTCTGGGAAAAGGTTCAATTTCTTCATCTAAGAAGAAAATGAGACAAGATAACCTGGAGTTTGGAAAATTAACAATCATTCACTCATTCGTTCGTACACCTTTTTTGTGGTTATAAAACAAATTTTTGTTGTATTTCTGCAAAATTCGTACAATATATTTTGATCATATTCAGACCCCTCTCATAGGTCCCCACCCCCACTGGATTTCATGTACTCCATCATATATGTTAAGGTCTATCAAGCTAAGTTTGTGTCCCCAAATGTTGTTCAATTTACATCCATCTACTGGAACCTGGTTAACCTATCTGGTGTCACAACCTTAAAGAAAACCAAATCTTCCTGTCCCAGTAGTCATTGGCTACCAATAGTTCCTCAGCTAAAGTTAGGGCTTCTTCCCCCACTTCTATGCTGGGATTTTGTCTGGCTTGAGCTTGAATGGGTCTTGTGCATGCTGCTACCATTACTATACAGTCACATGAGAAGCTTCCCAGCTCTCTGGAAAATTGTTTACTTGTAGTCATCAGCCACCTCTGGGTCTTACAATCTTTATATCTCCTCTTCTGCAATGGTCCCTGAGCCTTGTTTGGTAGAGGTTTGATATAGATGTCCTATTCAGGAATAAGTACTCAGCAGTCTCTTATTCTCTGAACTTTGGCCAACCATGTCTTTCTGGACTAATCACCATCTGTTGCATGAGGAAGCTTCACTGGTGAGAGTTGAGGGGTGCACTAATATTCTTCTGACCCCCTGTTCTGCTATGTTCCCTGATCTTTGGGTGTATAGGTTGCATTGTAGATGTGTTACTTAGGGCTGAGCACCACAGACACTTATTCTCTGCATCTGATCAGTTATAGAACTTTGTGATAGTCTCCATCTGTTGCAAAAAGAAGCTTCTTATGATGAGTGGTGAGAAGTGCACTTGTTCATAAATGTACTGTATTTAGAATACAGTAAGAAATTATGTTGGCCTAGGGATGTGACAAAAGTAGGTTTTTCTCTAGGATCTGCAACATCTTCATCCATGTGTATTTAGCTATGTTTACAATACTACGTGAGTTCCCTCCCATTGAGGGGGCCTTAAGTCCAATTAGATAGCTGTTGAGTACTCCCAAAATAAAAGTGCCACTACGGCACCAGTAGAGATTATTTGCTGGGCTAGTCTCATTGTGGTTCGTAGACTTTACAGCTGGATGGGATCATTGATTGTTTTTTTTTTCCCTTGGCCATTTGCATAGTATTTTTTGATACTATGGGATTTAGCCTTCAGGGAAGAGACTTCCAGCTCAGTTCCAGCTCGATTGCTCCAAGTTCTGTATCCGAAGTATTTTCTGTCTTTAGCAAAGTTCTGGGAGGCAATCAAGGGCTGTGGCAATAGATTGTGTTATTTTGGGAGTCTCTTGGATTGCCCTGAGCAAGAACTCAAAGGCAGGTCTTTCCATCTCCTTGTGTCTTCCTCAGTCACTTTCTTAAAAGGTTTAAAGTTTTCACTGTAGAGATCTCTAATACCTTTGGTTAGGTTTATTCCCAGATGTTTTTTGAGGCTATTGTAATGAGAGTGGTTCCTTGATCTCTTTCTTTCATTGCTTATTATTGGTATATAGAAAGGTTAGTGTTTTTTGTAAATTGATTTTGTATCCTGCCATTTTTCTGAAAGTATTGATCATTTCTAGAAGTTTTCTGTTGGAATTTTTAGGATCTCTTATGTATAATATCATATCATCTGAAAATAAGGATAATTTGGTTTCTTTTTCAATTAGTACTCCTTTAATTTCCTTCTCTTTTCTTATTGCTCTAGCTAGAGTTTCAACACTATATTAAAAATGAGTGGGGATAGTGGACAGTCTGTCTGGTTCCTGATTTTAATGGGAATGTTTTGAGTTTTTCTCCATTTAGAATGATGTTGGCTGTGGGTTTGTTGTATATAGCCTTAATTATGTTGAGGTATGTTACCTCCAGTCTAATTCCATCTAGAAATTTTATCATGAAAGCATGTTGGATCTTGTCAAAAACATTTCTGCATCTATTGAGATGATCATATTCTGGTACCAAATAAAGAACTTGCAAAAAACAATCCTTGTTTCTTCTTGCAGATGATATCCTATAAGCAGAAAGACAACAAGTGATAACAATTTCAGGAACTGAGAAGAGACTGCAGTCAATCAAGGAGAGTATTGAGATGGTGAGTGGTGTGGTTGGTGGCAGTTGCCTGAGAGAGGGTCATTACAGCTGAGGAAAAGCCAGCTAAGAGTAACAAGCCAGGAAGAAGATTCCAGGAAGGAGACAAGCCAACATAGGTGGCAATGCTCCTAAACCTTCATTATTTATCTAAGCACCTCCTTGACCATAAGTATTGGTGAAGGGGTTGGGAAAGGAAGGGAAGGGCATGAAATGTCCTCACAATAATGACTTCTCCTCACCTTACCAACCCTATCAGACAATGCCCAGAGAAGAAACATGAGAAAGGATATAATCCCACCCCTCAGGAGGAGCTCATTTGTATGAACCCTTTATTTTAGGCCAAGACCAAGTCATTGGCTGCTTCTTCAGAATCTGAAGGAGAAGCCAGATCTGATGCTTGAGATTCCTAACTCCTATTGCTTGGCATGTGTGAACTCCTTCCATCTGGCTTTAGTTCACATTCCACCCAACCCTGCCTCTCCCACTGCCACCATCCAGTCTAGCCAGACCAAACTTCTGGAGACTTCCTATTCAACAGAGAATGGATTCCATTCCAGGTGCTCTCACTGTTCTTCTCCATTGATGCCTGGCCCCTTTTCTCTATGCAATTCTTAGGGGCCTTTCTTATATTTGTGGAACCTTCCTTTCCTTCTCCACCCTCAGCTGTGGGAGGGTCAAGTGCATCAGTCCCCTGCACTCCTGACTCACTCAGTGGGCCAGCCAGGGGAAATGTAATCACAAAAAGGCTAAATGTCTTTCACATAGAGTTCAGATGCACCCAGAAGGATCCCTACTTCCCATCCTTAAGAGACGTCTCGAGGGGCTGGAGAGATGGCTCAGTGGTTAAGAGCACTGACTGCTTTTGTAGAGGACCCAGGTTCGATTCCCAGCATCCACATGGCGGCTATGAACCATCCTTAACTTCAGTTCCAGGAGAATCCGAAGCCCTCTTCTGACCTCCATGGCATTGTATGACACGGGTGTACTCACATACATGCAGACAATATACTCATACACTTAAAAAAACAAGATTGGCAACTTCTTAAAAAAAGAGAGAGAGCCATCTCAAGTAGATCCAATAGCTTTCTGGGTTACTTACAACTAGTACAACAATATCAATTTGATAATGAGATTTATTTTCAAGTATTAAAAGTCAAGTCCAGTTTAATGCAAAACTTCAGTCTCATCTCCAAACTATATTTATAGAATTTAAGTTGAAGTTCATGATTGTGTAGTTGAGGGGAGGGGCTTCTTTCTACCTCAGTTCTCTACCTCATTCTGATTCTTGCAGGGTCTTGATTTTGGTGAAATTAGAGGAAGCGGGGTGATAGACCACACAATGCCCTTCATTCTGGTGGACTGTCATTGGTTCTTTCATGAAGCAAAGCTTGCATACTTTGGAAAACCTCTTCCTACTCATTGTAGGATTTTCACAACCCCTTTCTTCTTTCATATGCACCAGCCACCTTTGCCTTCACATCTGCAAGGCTGGTGTGTTCCTCCTTGCCTCAGAGCCTCTCTGCACCTTCATTTCCTCTGCCTGGAGACCTCTTGCCTTATGTGCCTTTCTAGTCATATTTTAAATCTCAGCTCAAGCATCAATCCTTGAAGAATCCTAACCTAAATTCTCAGCCCAGGGCAGGCCCTAATCGTGCACTTTCACAGTCTCTGTAATGAGGGCATTAATTGTGTAAATAGTTATTTAACATCTGTCTTCCCCACTTGAATGTGAGTTCCAAGAGGGTTTGATAAATAGGTATTTGTAGAAAGACAGAATAAATGGATTTTTTCCAATAAGCCCACGAGCACTTTGACATACCAAGCAGATAGTAGATAGTCAATAGTTATAGAATCAACATGAAATTGAAGGCAGGAGCCATGCCTGTTAATTTCCACTTTCATCATATGATTTAGTACATAGCAGGAGTACATCACACATACCTGTTGTCTAAGTGTTTTGAACAGCCTCATCAGAGTTAAGCCAAAATACACAGAAGTGGCTGCAATGTAATTCTGACCTAAGCCTATGACTGTTCCTCAATATCAGCAGAAGAGTTACCACTATCTTTGCAAATACTTATGTCAGTCAAAGCGGGGAACCTGCCTGTAATAAACTAACTTGATGTTCTATAGTCTGGGAGAAGGTAACATGGATAATGCAACCACACATCTGAAAAAAGGCAACTTATAATTATTTGTCCCTTTGTTCCCTTTAGTACACTTATGTCTCTATCATCCCAACCAATCCAATTCTTGAATTCTCAAACAAGGTCACCATATGTGCCTTCAATCTGACTTGTATGAAGACTTGTTTTATTAGTCACAATTAGTTGCAGGTGCAAAGACTGAGGGCACAACTAACTGTGTCTGGAATCACCTCCTCACATAGGCAATTAAACACTTGCACACTCAGAATTAGGTTCAAGTGGCTAATTGCACCCGGAAGTAGGTAATTGCAGGTGCAATTAGCTGCAAGTGCAATTTTTCACCCGAGACTAATTGCTCCCAAAGTAAGGAGCCAGGGATCAGAAATTCAGCACCAAATGTATAGGTGGTTATTGCAACCACCTGTGATTTTAATAGTCTTCCCCCTCCTGACTTCAAGTGTGATGGTGTCCCTTTGGTCTTGATGAAGTTCAATTGCTTACTCTTTCTGAATATTGCTAGATGGCAGTCTCTTCTCCAGTTGGGTTTCTTTGCTTTACTTGGACCTTCCTTCTTCAGAATTCCTTCCTTTCTTTTCTTCTGGAAACCTCTCACTTAAAGGACATATGTTTCTGTGTTGTACCTAGCTAAAACCTTGCAGAATCTAAGTGAAAAATGGGTAATGACTCGAGTAGCTCAGGGGGTGGTAACTTCCAATTAGGTCTTAACCATAGTTCCTTGAGAAGAATCATTTGAACATGACAGATGAAAAGCTCTCCTCCCCACCCCAGGCAAGGAGGAGGTAGACATTCCATCAAAGCCTCTAGAAACCTGTCTTCACTAGCAGGTTCAACTTAACACATTTTTTTCTTATGGGCTTTTTTCTTGTATCAGTAGGAGTCAGATCAGAAAAACACTACACATATATTTATAGTATGTATTATAGAGCCATTACACAAATATCTATGTATTTAATGATTATGTAATTAAAGCATAATTGGAAAAATACAATAAGTTTTATTTGAATTGAATACAATTCAATTGAAAACTAACCAAGAAAACTCAAGTAACTAATGATTCTATAGAAAATCTTTTGATCATGTAAACATTTAGATAATGGGTTGATCACAATTATTATTTTAAGAGAAAGAATTTAATAAAGGGAATTAATTAAAATGGAATTAGCAGACCAAAATGTTAAAAAAAAAAAAAAAGCCTGAGGTATCCTAAATAGTAGCTTTAGGAAACAGCAAGGGCAAAAGGCTGGGTGATTAGTCTTGGCTGCTCAGAGGAGGGGCCACAGAACCAGAAAACAGAAATCTGGTGTCCATACCTCAGCAGTGCTGAGGAAGAATCCTCCAAAGCTGGTACCTGGAACTCTGGGGGGTGGGCACTGGCTAAACTTGAAGAGGAACCTTCACTGCTTGGGACAGTGTTGACTGGGACTGTGCCTGGCTGGCACCTCACTGTGGGCAACTGCTAAGCATGGTGGCAGCTGCTCATAAGGAGGAAAACCTGTCACAAGATGTGCCTGGGGCTGATGGATAGAGTATGTTTTGATATGTTTTGATAGGGTAAGGGGAAGTGGCAGCTGCGGGAAAGTAGAGGGCACAAATTAGTGAATTAGCCTTTGCCGATGTGTGTATCCTTCTGTGTGCCCAGCATTTTCCTTTGTATGGTTTTCTCGATTCTGTCATAATGAAAGTGTATGTGTGTGTGTGTGTGTGTGTGTGTGTGTGTGTGTGTGTGTGTGTGAGAGAGAGAGAGAGAGGGAG
>NW_008331125.1:4097109-4155609 GCF_000622305.1 Nannospalax galili | reverse complement strand
GAGAGAGAGAGAGAGAGAGAGAGAGAGAGAGAGAGAGAGAGAATATATGTCAGCCCACAGTGATGTTATGAAGATAGTCCTGGCAGGTGTGGAGCTGGCTCTGCTCAGCGATTTGCTGCACATTTCATTTTTCTCATGGCTCACCTGGAAGATTCTAATCCTCTTTTCTTTCCTGCCGGGAGAGTTCTGGGGCTGTCTGAAGTCGACCTCCTGGCTTCTGCAGAGTGCTGACTCCTCTGCTTCCCTCCTTAGTCATTCTGAGGTGGGACGGGATCCCACTTGCTGAGCTGGTAGTGGCCTCAGCTGAATGCCAATCTGATGGGCCACTCAACCCCTTTGAACTCCCTCTGGCTATTGAATCTGCTATTGTTTAGACTCTGCAGTGTTCAGGGACTGGTGAGGAAGTCAGTGATGACAACTGAGGGGAAGAAGGGGAAGGAGGGGAGGGAGGGGAAGGAAGGGAAGGAGGGGAAGGAGGGGAAGGTGAGAGGAAGGAAGGGAAGGGAGGGGAAGGAGGGAAAAGAAGGGAAGGGAGGGGAGGAGGGGAAACGGGAAGGAGGGGAAGGAGACAAAAAGATCTTTGATTTGGCCTGGGCACCTGGCGACGCTTTTCTGTCCCAGACAGACAGTCTCTCCTGCTCCAGGCTCCGGCTGTGGGCTGTGAAGGTCATCCACGCTCACTCGCTGCCCACAGCAAGGCAGTGTTTACTGGCGACAGAGCCAGGCTCCTTAATGGATTGCTTCGCTGAGCTTTTGCACTTGGCAAGGGGAGCAAATGTTCCGCTGCCTTAGCACCTGACTCCATTGCATCTTGAGTCTCTGGGGAGGGCACTTAAATATTAAGAGAAGTTGGGTCACCTACCATTTGGGCTAAAGAAAAACATTCTTTTTTTTTTTTTCTTCTTCTTAGAAAAATGAAAGTACATGATAGAAAAATCTGGAAATAGGAAAAAGAGAACAACTTAAAAAAATCTGACAAATCTATTTTAATCACTAACAGCAATTAAAGGTATTTCCCCCCACTCGCCTGCCATACAAGCACTTCATTCACTCACGAATTTATTCATTATTTCAATATTAGCTCAATGCCTACTGTTGCCAGAGGCTAGAGATGGACCCTAAACAAAAGAAAAAAATTCTAACTCCTACAAAGCTTATTCTGCCCAAGGGAGGGACACGTATCTTGTACATGTAATTTTTGTATCTGTTTTTGCTTGTCAATCTATCATAGGATCACACCCCTTTATCATTCCATATTCAGACCCATTATTCTGATGATTGCTTATTTTTCTGGATGATTGGATCAGAGTTTGACTAACCACTTGTAACTTTCTACTGTGTGCTCTCTTCCTCATTTCCTGTTTTTTAAGAATTTGTTTTCTTGTTCTTTGTGTGTTTGTTTTTGTTTGTATTTTGGAGGGGGCGGGGGGGGGTCTCATGAAGCCCAGGCTGGCCTCAAACTTGGTATATAGTCTAGGATGATTCTGAACTCTGATCCTCCTGCCTCCACTTCCCAAGTGTTGGGACTACAAGCATGGGCCATCCCTTCTGGCTCCAGTTTCATGGTTTTAAGTAATGCTGTGATAAATATATTGTGTTTTAAAAATTCTGTGGATTTTTGGGTCATTTCCTTCCTGATGATGTCTTTCCTAGCATCAGGCAGAGCTCTTGGCTACAAACAAAGGACTCTGAAAAGACTCTAAAGTAGGTTGACTTAATGAGAGAGAGAGAGAGAGAGAGAGAGAGAGAGAGAGAACTAGAGTAGCTTACAGAATTGAAAGAAGGCTGGAGATTCAAGCTCAGAAAAGTAGGAATTATGGGATGGGGAGCAAAAGTCCAGTCTATGCTATCCCTAGAACAATCTATGAGGACATGACCAAGTGCCCACCTCTCTGTCCTGGATTCTGGACTCTGCCAGTATTATGAGGACATCCCGTCTTCCTTGAGCTGATGAGACTCCTGAGAGTCCAAGTTTTCAGGTGTGAGCATTGTCTTGGCTGAGCATGGGTCATATGCCTGCTTCTGTATCTAGATGTGGCTGGGAGGGAATAGCTGTTCTTGGCTTTCTTGGAGGGCTGAGAGTTTCTGATTCTCACCCCAGAGGGGATGCTTGGATTCTGGGTAGGAAAGAGGAGACATATCTACTACATATTCCTTTTCTTATAATATAAATGTTTCCTGTATGTGTAATAGCTGAGGGGTGGGGACAACTAAAGAAGAGTTCCTTTTACCTGCTAAATTTAGGCCTAGATACCATTAGCAGTGCCAGGATACAAGGATACAGTCAGGCATGCTCAGTACCTCACAGCCTTGGGGTGCTAGCCTGCTAACTGGGGGAAAGAGAGTGATATTCACATGGGTCATCTCTATGTGACTTGCACTGGGTCCCACAGCAGCAAACCTAAGCTAACTGGTACTGGAGGACCTGCCTGCTGAAACATCCAAGTAACATCTTCACACTGGGCTACTGTCTGATAAAGAATGCCAGAAGCCACCCCTTTTGCTGGGACAAAGGCCCAGTCAACAAAGGGCTCATTGTAATACACATTTCTTTGGCTACTAGGCTGTTCCTTGGAGTAACTGAAGCCCTTGATCTTTTAAGACCACTTGAGAGTAAAACAGAGATCTGGACTCTACTCCTAGATACTTAGGTCCAAGCTATGCTGGACTTCCTTGATTCTGTGTAAGGATGGGGCAATTCCCTGGCCCTGTGGGATGAGGTATTGAGGCATCTTAGACAGTGCCAGGTAGGAGGGCTAGCAGACAGCCCTCACTGTGGTATCTGCATCTTTGGGAACTGCCTGTGGACATCTGGCCTGTGGTCTGGGAGGAGAAAGGTCAGTCTTCTGAGGATCTTTAGCTATTGGTCACTGCCCACTTGTACCTTGCCACCAGTGTGCAGTACCCTCCTAGGTAGTAATTGCTTTCCTCTTTGACAGGGAGACATTTACCTCTGGATTCCCATGAGGTCATGGGAGTCAGTGTTCAAATTGGCTTGTGTTTTTAGCCATGCTGTGTGAGTCTGTACCTTTGTGTTAGGGACTCCTTGTCAGGAGAAGAAAAGACAAGCGGGACTCTCCCCAAAACTAGGAAGGTATCCCTTCTCAGGTCAGTCCTTCTGGGGACTCTGAAGAACACAGGACTCTGTAAGCCTACCTTCTGCCCTCAAAGAAGCATGGACATCTCTTAGAGTTACCAGACCCGGGAGACAAAGAGACAAGGTTCTCGAGGGTAGGGGCTGTGTCTCACAAGGTAGTGGGCCTCTGCATCTGCTGGAGGCTTTCCTTCCTGGCCCTTTCCCGATTTCTGCTGTGCCATTCACTGGCCCAGGAAAAAGAAGGATCCCAGGTGTGGGTTGGAATGCAGCTTTGTCACTGGCAGAGTTAACATTTATGGAGCCAATTATTTGTGTACACCTTCTGACATGAAATGACTTTTAATTGTGCTGAAGCACACATTTTCATGCTCAGGGTGGTGAGTCACTTCAGTTCTGAGGTTTCAGCAGTGTGAGGCTCTTGGTTCCTTATCACCCAGGGTGTGATTGAGGGGATCTTCATGCTTCAGCTGCATTTGGGAGTCTGGGGGCATCACAAGGTCTTTACCACATGCCAGGGATACTGGGTGACAAACACATGGTGTCTCATCTCCCCCTTTCTTCCAGGAACCCTCTAAAACCCCTCATTGTTGGGGTCAGGCCAAGCCCCACATGCTCACCTAGACTCTGTGACACCTGGGTCTGAGCACAGGGAACTGTCCCTGCTGGTGTACACCGTGCAAGGCTGCATTGTCTGCAGAGAATTTAAAACTAATAATAAAATCGACTGTAAGTCAGTCTGCTTTTTATTATCCCCAGACCAGCAATTCTAAACAATGTCAGTGAGAAAATAATCCTCTCCTCAAATCTTTTTTTGGTCCATGTTCTAAGCAATTGCTGGGGTGACTGTTGAATTTTAATTATATATACTTAAATAGACAGGTGTGAATGTTTATATATACTTCCAATTAGCATATTTTATTGCTTATCCTTTAATAAATTCTGTATTGCATGTGAAAGTTAACTAAGAAAAATCATACCAAGGAAGAGCAGGGTAAGATGGTTTGGACTGGCTTCAGGCTCGTTTATATCACCAGGCAGAGCAGTACCAGCTTTGCCTGTGTTTAAGCAACTAATAAAAGATGATGGCATCTGGGGCTGGAGAGATGGCTCAGTGGTTAAGAGCATCAATTGCTCTTGCAGAGGACCCAGGTTCGATTCTCAGCACCCACATAGTGGCTGCAGATCATCCTTAACTCCAGTTCCAGGGGAATCCGGAGCCCTCCTCTGACCTCTGCAGCATTGCACGACACGGGTGCACTCACATACATGCAGGCAATACACTCATACACATAAAATAAAAAAAAAATTTAAAAAGATGATGGCATCAAGATGACAAAGCCAAACTATGCAATCTGACTTAATTTTGTCATTCAGCATGACCACTTGGAATTTCAATTTGTGTTTAAATTTAGTAAGTACAAATGTTAATTCATACGTTAAAAATACTTAAGTTTGAATATTTTTAAATTGAAATTTATGCTTTTAAAACTAATGAGTGGGTCATGAGAAAAATAATTACTGATTATTACACAATTATCACTGAAAATAATTTTGTCACATAAAGGAGAGTGTTCAAAAAGTGATCAATTCTGGGTGTCCCATATGCTGGACTTGGCCACTGCCTATGCCTCTTGGATGACAGAAATCACAGCAGCTTCTTGAAGCAGGAAGGGAGGAAGAATCTGCAATTAACTGGCTGGCCCATAGACACCCGATAAAAATTGAACAACACAGCCGGGAGTTGGAGCTCCCTGAAACAATTCCGAGGCCCAGACTATCTGTGATGGGACTGAGAACTCTGTGTTCTCAGTTTCGTTGGAGCACTTACATCATCTTGCTGTGCTTAGGCTAGCAAAGACCCCATGTCCTATCTCTCACCTCACTTACCTGGGCTCTACAGAGAGGACAAGTACATCTGGATGGTGCAACCTTAGCTGCAAAGGATGAAGAGAAGATTTGAGTCTCATTTCCCAGGGTCTGCGGCATGGGGTGGGATCCTGAAGATGCCTCGAATGGAAGTTGAGCAAGGCCGTCCACAGCTTCCTCCACATCTGGACAGCACAGTCTCTTTTGGGGCTCTGGGAGGGTAGGACTCCTCTGGTTGGTTACCATGGTCAGGTCCATGCAGCTTTGGGCAAGCTGGCTGCATCTGCAACCTTGCCATGCCAGCACATCTATTTTGTGCTGCTCTTTACCTTCCCTTACCCGGGAGCTTTGTGACCTAGAGTTTGGGTTTCTTTTGGTTATAACCAATTAATAGCTATGTGACCACATTCCTATGTCACTTAAGTTCTCTGGGAAAGGATGTCACTTAAGGTGATTTTTTTTTTTTTTTTTTTTGGTGTGATGGGTTTGGGAAAAGAGATGGCTCAGTAAGCAGGAGACATTGGGGTGTTTCCTTCTGAATTGCCTCTGAAGAAAATCCCCAAAACAAGTCCATGTGACCAGCATGGTGGACTGGCCCACTTTACCCCTCTTTGACTACTGCCACCATCAAGACACTGAGGAATATGCCCAGAATCCTCAGCTTCATCACAGAGTAGAACTGGAGCTAGGAAGTGACCTGGTGATACTGTGATTTCTTTCCCTTCCTATTCACGGGTTCCTACTATTCCCTTGAAATTGTCCCCTTTATCCCTGAAGCTGCTGTATAGCCTGGATGTTACTTTACTCCTGGGAATGGGGACAATGCATTTGACCAATTATGGTTACATTTACTGAATACAGGAACTCTCATCTCCTCGTTGCTCCGTGGAACCCTTTCCCAGAATCCATGTTCTCGCCAAGTGGTTTCCCAGTTTCCTGCAAGGACATGCCACAAATTTAGTTTTGTACACACCTGTGTGTGTGTGTGTGTGTGTGTGTGTGTGTGTGTGTGTGTATACACAGGTAGATATATACATTTGAGAATATATGGCCAAATATGTATATATATATAAAATATATATGTATAAAATGTATTTCTTCCCAAGTTTCCACTCACGAGAAGATCAAGGCATCTTGCTGTTGCCTCCAACCAACCAGGAGATCTCTCTCCAAAGGAGAACATGGATAAGATCATTCTGTCTAAGATGTGGCTAATTCCAGCCAGCACATTAAGATTCTCAAGTTGAGAGCACATTGTGAAATGTGAATCGATGTGACATTGTCAAGTAAAATGACCTGTGGGCTTGGGAGGTTGGTGCTCATAGGAAGAGGCCAAAGTGTGCATCTTAATTTTGATTTCCTTTGGGAACATTTCCTCCATTGTGTTCCAACTCTGATTATGTTCTTGCACAATCAAACCAGCTCTTGTCCCCAGGGCTGGACAATTCCTTTTTCTTTCCTTAGTTTTCCCTTATTTACCCACAAACTGTTGTTTCATTTTGTTAGTTTGTTTTGATCAGCAACAGCTATTAGGTTTTTGAGTTATAAATATATATGTGCACTAAATCTAATCCAATTACAAGTAAAAGGATTGAATTTATAGTCCTGCTGATGTAAAAATGATTTAATGCCCAGGGGCCTGGGAAACCAAAGTTCAGCAATCAGAGTCTGACCTGAAAATGGCATGAACAACCCAATAGGTGAGCACAGAGTTCTCCATTCATACTCGAATCTCAGGATATTATGAAGTCTTTAGCCTTGAGAAAATTTCAGTGGGAATTTTTATTTAACACCAAGCTTACCTTTGGCTTGGCTTAAATGTATAGTAGGGACTGTGTAAGCTGGTTAATAACAGGGTTCTGTATTCTAGTATGAGGTCTGTCTGACATCTCTTTTCCCTGCCCACAGATGATCTGGAAACCGCTCTGCTGTGTATCGCCATAACCATTTTTTTTTTTTTTTGAGTCTTGAAGCACCACATAGTATTTAGAGTGCCCATCCATCTCCATATCTGGACTTCACTCAGACGCTCCCTAAGCTCTCTTTCAATTTCTTTGCTATGTACTTCAGTGAACTGCAAACAAACAGATCATTTTCTTGATGGTGATAAGGCAGTAATAGACTTTACTTCATTGCCTAGTGCCCTTCAGATATGCTTCCTCCAAAACTCCTCAGCAGAACAAATATAGTTACTGAATTTGGTTACTGGTACACAATGAAATAATAGCAAAATAACACAGTTACACGGTTATAATATAGTTAAATCATGCAGCAAGTTGCACACAATAGCAAATGCAGTTAGGTAGAGAAATGAAATTAAGGGTTAGAGGTAAAAGAGAGGATATATCTTTAGATGTGATTTGAAATGAAAAGCAGACACCCTCGAAAGGACACATAAAGATGTCAGCAGATGATGCCTGAGGAGGAAGCTTCCTCTTGTCAACTACAGCAAAACTGAGTAAGGACAGAGAGAAGGGCGCATTCAGTTGGTTATCTACCACGTATGTCCTTCTTCTCCCCTTTCAGGGTGAGCATCCTCATTAGCCCTAACCTGCCTCCTGGCCTTTATAATTGTTAAGTAGTTTTTCTTCTAATTCTTTTCAGATTTGACCCATAAAACATTGCTAAATCAATTGTCCTTTAACATCACTCTAATTCTGTCATTTTCCAAGCATCTCATTCTCACTTAGCTGGAATAAGGGCTGTTTTCTTACCCTGGCATTCAAGGCTTTGTCATTCTATTTTTTTCTAGCCCTACTGCTCAAAGTGTGTCCCAACACATGAGCACCACCTGCGATGCAGAATCTCAGATCCTTCCTGGGACATATTAAGTTGGAATCTGTTTATGTTTTAACAAGGTTCCCAGAGATAAGCGCACACAAATGTTTGAGAAATACTGTCCCAGGCAAATAAATGTGCAAATATTCTCCCTCGTTTCCTCTTCCTGGCTCTTGCCTGTTCTCTTATCTCCACGTTTCCTCTACATCTGCCCATCCATTTATATGATACTTTCACAATCATCTCAAATGTTATCTCCTCCTCAGAACCTTTCCCAGTTATCTTATGGACCAGGAAGACCAACCTTCAGAGTGCCCACAAGCCCTTTTATAAATAAACTGCCCCTTCTAGGTTGACAGCTTTAATTGTACCCTTTGACTTGATCCTTTTGGCCATAGAAGATTGGTCCATGGTTGGGAAATCAGCACTAGAATAATCTATTTAGTGACTGGCCAACTAATTTCTCTCTCTCCATTTTACAAATTCCAATAGGTTCATTAGCAGTGATTATTAAAACTGAGTACTAGGAGATAGTCAAAGTCATGAGAGGTTATACGCAAGCCACAGTTATGAGGAAACAGAAACTTTGAGTAAGCCAAATCAGTGAAGACAGAAGGACAGAGCCAGTATGCCGATATGGCAGAGATGCTGTGAGAGACAGAGAGAAACAAGGTTCCAGACCTGCCCAAGTTCCTGATGATTTTTCATTATCAGATTCTAAGTTCTATGATTTCATTTTCTAATGCCCATTACTTTTGAAAATTCATATAAATCTGCATTCCCTGTAACTAAACTAGCCGACTTTGAATCGGCTAACTGAAGCTGACTGCATCCCTAGCCTTCTCTTTGGGAATATGATCTTCCTTCCTGTTGGCTGTTTCTCAGCCTTACCTGATAACACTTGTGATGCTGGAAACACCAGCTATTAGCAAATTGTAATAAGAAAGTGTCCTCATCTCTGACTATCTACACAGTGCATGCTTAAAAATTATAGTAGGATCGACTCAAATTGAATTCCAAGGAAGCACAGCATCATAGTGATGAAATCTTGTAAGGAAGATTTTCTCATTAATAAGGACGACTGAGCTACTAGCCAGCTAGAAGAAGTCTCTGGTGCATTGTACCAACCAAGCCTAAGAACCATAAGCCAACATGTATTTTTAATACAAGCTATTCAGTGTCATAGCAACAAAATTCCTATCTCTTAAGAACTTGAACTTAGCCAACATTATTTTATCAGTAGAATGATTTCTGGTAGTGAGCTGATTGTACCAAACACGGGTTTCCAAGTAGTTAATCTTCTGGCTTAACCTTTAATCTGTACCAGGATAGCCTTATGTACTACAGGACAAATGATGCTCACAGAATGACTGGCCTCTGTAGGTTGAAGAAGGCAGCTAGCTTCATTGCTGCTGTTGGGAGGGTTGCCTTTCCTCAAGGGTCAGTGGAGACCTATGCGTGTGTGAACGTTATGATCTGCAAGAGAGTTACATGCATATAGAGAAATGAGTTTGCCTATGCATGCTTTTCTTTTAGTGTAGAATATCAAGCTGATTCTGAGAAGCTTGTTTGGAAGGAAAGCAGACACGGAGCCCTAATTTTACAAGTACATGGGGATTTCTTTCCCCTCTCTTAACTCCCTCTTGGAAAACACCACCCTCCAGATCCGGAGATTTCATCAGCTTTTAAGCTGGAAGCTTCTTCTTTAATGGGTTTGTGACTCACAGGGCCTGGGTGATGGTTGCTTTTTCTGTGTATAGAACTATAATCCTTCTCAATTATCAAAGACATAAATTACTATTATTTCCTTACCAGATCGAACATCTCGTTTAAATATGTGAAAGAAAAATTGTTGGTTGTCTGGTGAATTTTCCTCTTGGAAAAACTGCCTATTCTTAATCTACAAGTTCAATGAAAGTTCAAAAGTTTATCAGTGCAAACTCCATATTCTAATAATTTGTCAACTGACTTCTACATCCACATCAGGGGACTCTAGGCTGAGACATTTTTGTCTTCTGTCTCCCACGTAAAAGTCATCAAACAGCACATTTCCTGGGCGTATCACAAATACCTATTGATCATAACCAGAGCACAGATGGTATGAGAGAGCTTGGCTGACACACAGTCCCAGGTGTCAATCACATGAACAAATTGATTTTGACTGCTCAGCTATGTTTCTCCTACACAAGCAGAATTCCATTCAGTGCTTCTGTTTGGAGAATTTTGAGCAGACAGCATTTCTGGAGGAATGCTACATCCAAAATTATTGTGGAGGTAAACTTGATTATTGAAAAAAATGGTGATTTTTAAAAATGTACCTACTACCTACCTTTACCATAAGAAAGTCAGTATCTTTCTCTAATATTGAAAGAGTTCTCATCAATTAAAAATTTACCCTGATTTATGTGTGCTAAGAATGGAAAAGGAAAATTCCGATTTGCATTTTTTTCTATAAGACTATGAAGTGCCATTAATACTTTCCTCTAATCTGGATTTGTTTCTTATTTTTCGGATTAGTAATTTTCATTGGAATGACTAAAGCACTTACACTTATGTCATCAATCTTTCCATTATGACGTGATTATAGAGCTAGATGTTGGAGAACAGTGTAGGAAGAGAGGGCCAAGTACCCCCCAATACTATTATAAACATTAAAAACCTCTGTGAGAGCCAGATACAAAATGATTTTCTTTGCTACTATCCATTACTGTCCATTACTTTACTGCTTCATACATCAAAACTGCCAGGACAAGTTCAATGGGAAATGGGCCTGACTCCATCAGGGAAAGGGTTTAGAAGGTAAGTGAAGGATAGCTTGGGGACCAAGCAAGCTGTTCTGCTGTCCTTATCTGGGTCTCCAGGGCCAGACTGGCATGTTTTCCACGTGGTCTTTTCTTCTTGTCACTAATCCAGCCTATATCTTTTCTGCTGAGTGGATGCCCACTTACATTCACTCACTGATGGCAGGAGGAGCCAGGTGAGATGCTTTTAGGTTACTTATTTTTTTAAACTCTAAGCCTGCTCTGCGGCCATCATTGATTCTATCAAGAATGGACATTTGACTCCAGGGAAACCAATTCAGACACAGGTCTAATCCAACTAGATGCCTCCTCTCCAGAATTCAAGTCAAGAGACACAGTCTGCTTGGAATGAAAAGCTTACAGTCATATGGGAATCAGGCCACAGTGGCCTCGAGCGGCCATTTTGAGACCATGTGTACTCTGATGAGTCAGTGGACAGAGCTCATCTGTGTGGAAGGGCAAGAGATCAAAGTGAGAAAAATGATAGAAGATCTCAGGCCCCTGTCAGGAACCGCCAGTAGCCCTGGCTTTGGGTCTTTGGCATCAGGTTTTTATCTCAGGCCCCTGTCAGGATTAGAGAATAGCCCTGGCTCTGAGTCTGCATTGCCAAGCTTGTCAGATTTTGAGGAACCCAGTTTCCCTGGTACCTAGGATGCACTTATGCTTGCCCGTTGTGCTTCTGTTGAGGTCTTTGCTTTTAGAGAAATGGCTTGAATGAATTTGTGTCCTTTACAACCACATATGCCTTGAATACAAGTGTCCCCTTAGGGAGATTCCGATGGGAATGGCAGTGCCCCTTGTCTACCTAGTCCAAAGCCTGGGAACTTGGGCACATCGGATTCTTCCTTTTTTCTAGCTAAAAACAGTTCCACTAGAGACTGTGCCTAGAGTAAAATGTATTGCTCCCTGTATGTGCAGCCTTTCCACCTTACCTTCAAACCTCTCTGCACTCACCCTCTGCTTCCTGCTATGATCATCCCCTCTCTCCAGCACTGACCACCTAATTAAACTATTCTGCTGTATTAATTATTCCCTGTGGTAGACTAAAGTTGGCTGCACATTGGTTTTTGCTATTGATTCCCTTGAGACATTGAGTTCAAGTCTCATTCCTTGGCATATGGGGTGATCCTTGTGATCTCCTGAAAGATTAGAATGCTGCAAAAACAATATTTGGCTCTTCCAAGGTCAAAGAAAGCCTTGTGAGTACTTGTACCTCTGGGAACACCCTTCTGAAACCTAAGCTGCCATGTAAGAGATAGTACTGTTAGGAGGCTGTCGTGCCTTGAGGAACCTGAGAAATAGGGAAACAGATGGTAAGGAGTAGAGAGGAGAAGAGAGAGAAAGAAGAAAGAGGGGAAGAGGAGAAGAAGGAAAGGACGGGGAGGAGAGAGAGAGAGAGAGAGAGAGAGAGAGAGAGAGAGAGAGAGAGGCAACCAAGCACCACATTTAGAAGACATCTAGGAAGTGGTTCCTTTAGTTCTAGCTGATACATTGTGGATCCAAAATCAACTACCCAAGTGAGTCCTTCCAGAATTCTTGAGAAAGAAAAATTGTGAGGAAAACGTCGTGTTTATTTTAAGCTAGTAAATTAAAAAAAAATAAATGTGTATGTAAGTGCACCATGTATGTTCAATGCCTCTGGAGGCCAGAAGAAGGAATCAGAAACCTTGGAACTAGAATTACAGATGGTTGTTAGCCTGGATCCTGACTGGGTGCAGGGAACTGAACCTGGATCCTCTGGAAGAGTAGCCTGTGCTTTTAACTGCTGAGACAATTCTTCAGCTCTAAGCCAGTAAATTTTGAGGTAGTTTCTTATACACCAACAGACAACCAGGATATTCCTAGTCATATAAGGTGTTCCAACCTCCTGGCCTTTCCTTATCCCATTCTTCTGCCCAAGGATGCCCTCTTCCTTCTCCTCCATCTCTGATTACTCTTCTGTGACATGTTTAGCCAAAGTTGGTCTTAGAACCCTTTGCTATGTCATCTTTTTACTATTGTGTCTTGAAACCTCAAGGACAGATCCCATTCCTTGTTCCCTTTTTTGATCTCTGGGAAATTTGGCTGATCCCTAGATAGAACAGATTTTATATATGTCGAGCCTCTTAAATGCACTTGTCTTGGGACATTTAGAACTCATCACTTTAAAGCAAATTTATATTGGCTATTAGTAAAAGGTTTGTCTTCAGTTCCACATTTTAAAAAATTAGGTACTTTGGATTTTGAGGCATCTTATTTTCAGATTGAGTACATGTATAGGCTTTATATTTTTAAGACGACTAGGGAAAATAACCTTGGGGAACACAGAAATAAATCTGATACAGCATCTGTGGTGGTATACACAGATAATTCCAACACTTAGGAGACTGAGGCAGGAGGAATAAAAATTCAAAACCAACCTAGGCTACATAGTGAAGTCAAGATCAGCATGGGCTCTATAGTAAGGTCAAGGCCAGCCTGGGCTACATAGCAAGACCATGTATCAAAAACAACAAATATGAAAACAAAAATAAAAAACCAACACAAAGGAAATTCCATGTAGTGTACATAATGAAGACACAAGTGACACACTATAGGTTGCTTGTCAGTACATGTCTGTGTCATTGACAAGAAGTCAGAGTTAGACTCTATGTTCAGTTCTAGCTTGGATGAGTATTTTTTAACCACATCACCTCTTTATAAAACCTATTTTGTTTGGATTTCTCCCAGCCCACCGAAATGAACTTTCCCATATTCCCAGAACCCTCTCTCTCTTCATGCGCTAGGCCAGCAGGCATTCTCTCTCTCTCTCTCTCTCTCTCTCTCTCTCTCTCTCTCTTCTCTCTCTCTCTCCTCTCTCTCTCTCTCTCTCTCTCCTCTCTCTCTCCCTATTTCTAATACCCTTTGGCTCCCTTTTCATATGCAGCATTCTTCTTTGCAGTGTTCAGAAAACTCATTAGAGTCCAACCTCTTCAATTAGGCAGAATAAACACACATTACTCCAAATTGCCCTACACTGCAGTAGAAACAGACGGAATTCAAGCAAAATGTTGGCCCAGCACCCAAGGATTTGACCAAGAAGTGTATTTCCCTTCAATCAAATTCAGGTCATCTCTTCCTGTATTTTTCTGTATAAGTAATTAAACTCTTGCCTTCAGTTTTTGAAGGATCACTCTTTCTTCTTTGCATATAACTGTTTCCTCCTTCATTCGTGATGTGTACTTATCTATTATGATATGTGTACCATTCATTTGTGGGAATCATCTGTGGTTGGTTTTTTTCCCATTTTAGTTAGTCTAACAATCACAACATCAGCAAGATGAATAGCAGATGAACCAAACTGAGATGCAGAGATCTTTTGTAATGGTGCAGAATAGAAAGGGCACATTTAAAATGTTCAGATTCTCAAACAATTATGTTTTTAAAAAACTGTGAAGTTACTGCGCTCCTTGTAGAAATCGCAACTGTACAAATTCTAACTATTGCCAGTGCTCTGGCACACAGGGAACATTCACCACATTCTATTCATGCTCATAGGTCGTGACTAAGATAAATAGATTTTTAGAGAAGCATCGATGTGGGTGTGCTCCAGGTGGGAGGAATTTCATGTTCCAGTCTCCCCTGCTGAACACCTAGAATATTAGAGACTTTGTTAAGTTTATGCTTGACTCTTTTTAGAGGAGAATGTGACTAAGGTCAGAGTGTGATGACTCTCTAGCACGACACTGTGAAGGTACAGGGATCCGAACAGAGGGAAGCAAAATAAGTGAAAAGTTCAGATGTACGAGTGGTGTGCCTACAAGTACGAGGTAACTGCAGGTTATTAAAGAGCAGCTTTTACCGAAGTGGAGGCTGCTAATCACATGTGGTTTCAGATAGGAATACACATGTGCTTTCTCCTTTCTTGGTGTCAGCTTTCACAGCACATGCATACGTGAGTGCACACACAGCATATTTATACTCAGCATTCAATCTGTTAATAAGTATTTACTCTTCTCTATCAGAATGCTGAATTGTGACATTATCTTCAGTTTCTTAGCAACAAGCTGTCATGTCATCCTCGTGAAATTCTGGTCAGCTGAAGGGAAAGGGAATGTAGAATTGTGAAATCTATAAAATAAGAAAATCCTTATTTTAATCACAAAGGTGTCTAAGAATTAGAAAGACCATATGAAAAGGCAGGTCAAGGAAGCTGCATTTGAACAAGTGTTTTTGATTAAGGTTTATGAGGGCACAGAAGTCCCCTTTAAGTTCTTTTTTATTGAATAGTTTCTCTTTGATCCTTGAGTAACTAAATGAAAAACCAGCACTTGACATTAACCTGGGACCTGGAGCCCTGTGGTAGGATTCTTTTACTTGACTGCTGTGTCAGAGGCTCCAGCAGGGCCTTGCCTGGCACAGCGAGAGGATGCTCAGCTTTATTTCCCAGCTGAGCTTTTCCACCTGTCTCCTGGGTGGGATGGCGATGGGCAGCTAGAGCGGTTGTTCCTCACTTATCTTTTCTTTGCTTCTGATTGACTTCAAAGAGGTTGGTCAGCAGACACCAAGGACAACATGTAAGGTATCAGTCACTTCAAGAATTACGGTCCAGAGAAAGAACAGAGGTTATCAGATACTTGGGACATTGGGAATTAGGTGTCATCTTAAGTTGTTCCATCTGTTAGGAATGATGTAGAAATGATTTCTTTATATTTGGCTTTGTGGAAGAAACCAAATTACAGAGCAAGGGGTGTTGTCCAGTGGTACAGCACCACGATCAGAATATTCAAGGATCTGGATTCAGTTCTCAGCACCAAAAACAAAACCAAGTCATTGAAATGGAAAGAAAATCACAAGGGAAAAAATGTAGAATTCTTTTTGAGAGAGGAGAGAGAGAGAGGGAGAGAGAGAGGATCCAAGAAAGCAAAGATTAAACAACTCTGAACATTAGGAAGAAAAGTACCAGGCCATTTACCCCAATTCCCAGTTTCCGTATTTAAATGTCTGATCAGTAATTCAGTTCCAGTAGAGACATGGTATTTGAAGGCCACTTTGTAATGGTTTTACCCTGGTTCAGATTATTTGCAATCCAGGGGGAAAATGTGCATTCTGTTAGAAAGCAAATAGAAAACATATCTGAGCACAAATCAGAAGAATGATTACCACACTCATGCTCTGTGCCCATTACTGGGTCCCCAAGGCTCTCATTCTGTTTGTCTTGGCACTTTTTCTTTAGCGGACTTTGGTTGGACTGGGTGGAAGAAACAACAACAACAACCCACAAAACCCTCGGCAGAGAGCTAGGGCGGCAGAAATGGATGGGCTGAAAGGATCCAGCATCTTTCAAGGGCTCGGCACTGCAAGCTTCATTGTGGGGAAGCTGCTGGGGGAAGTCTCCCCAGGCTCCCATGGAAGTCTTTGCTGTGTGTTTGTCAGGAAGTGCCTGGCCATCTACAGGAGGGGCAGCCCTGCTCTCATCTCAATCTCTAGCAAGATCCCATTCAGCACATAATGAAAAATGGCATTTGCACAAAGTGAAGAGAAAAAGCATTGTTTCTACAGCACATTATGCTTTGCACTGCTCAGGAGACAACATTTCATATCCTATAAAAAGAATTATCTGTATAACTTACTGTGCATTGCAGAAAAGTTGCAATGTGTCTTTAAAAGAGCTGCCTCCACATAGCAAAACCACTCTTCTCTCCTACTCCCACAGACAGAATAGCTGGTGTTTATAAGCAAATCCACTCAACCCCTTAATGATGACCTAGAATAAACATCTGACATTCACCAGCTTTCAAGCTCTCCTGTGTTTAGGCATGAATTGTTCATTTCTATGCCTTTTGTATCCGGCCTGAAGGAAAGACAAATGATACAAGGGATGATTTACATTATCAATGGAGGCAGAGGTTATGCCTGTGTTTATCTGATCCTCTTTTATTGTATAACAAATGCTGAGATAACCAGCCTGGTGCACAATGCCCATTCAATTTGAACCACCCTCCCTCTCCATTTCCATGTTGACTTTAATTTTAAAATGTATTTTTAAAAGCAAGTTCTGTGTGGTAGTACAAGTCTCCTTTGATTCAGGGATACAGGGAAAAGAGGTCTTTCTCATTTAGCATTGGGCTTGTTCATACTCACCTTTCCAAGAGCCTACAAAAGGCAATATTTGCACCTGGGGCTTTCCTATCGACTTGCACCAGGAGACCCGGCACTGCCCTTTATGAGGATGGTGCAGCTGCCCCAGCTCAGGTTGACCCTGAATTCTTTGCAGAGTTCTGGAAGCTTGGGACCAATTAACACAGCATGAGAAAACATCATGGGGTTTATGTACAGCTTGGAGAATGGAGAAGCTTGCATTTCCTTCAAGAAAATGTGAACTCTCAGTCTGGCCTGTAAGAGAGCTCCATGAAATCCTCCACGTTTAGGACAAGCTGCACCACATTTGAATGTGATGCTCTAAAATTAAATTCAGTAAGCGTCCCCTCAGAACAGAGCACTTTTCCTCCCATCACAGAAGCACATCTCTGAAAGGAGAAAGCAGTGCCTCTGTGATATCTGGAACTTTTCCTTTTTGGGGATGTGCTAGTCCTCCAAGTTGTACCCCAGCTGCAGATGGTCCTTATGGAACTTCTGGAAACAGCATCAGTGGTGCTGGAAGATGAAATGGCCCATGTACCAAACCCCAAGCCATCCTGTGATGTGGCTCAAGAGCAAGGGGGAAAGTTTCAGTTGTGGGTCAGATGGAAGAAGCATGCTCATCTTTCTTGCTCTGTGAACCTGGGGAGAAATGCATGAGGACCTCAAAGAATAAATAAGCAAATTGAGGGAAAAGACCAGAGTTTGGAGTGTCGCTAAACTGAATTTGCTAGTTTTTGTCTTCAAGATCTTCCGTTCTGAACCCAATGCAGCATGAAAGCAAGAAGTGCGCTACAGGGAGCAGGGAGATCAGGAGATGCTGGTTCAAGGGGCAGGTGAGGGGACTACTAACTGAGACAGAGTATAAAACCCCATCACTTCTGTTTCGGTTTTCTGTTCCCTCATTCCACAGTTCCTAAGCAATCCCTTAACAGAAACAATGTGAACAAAGAATGAAGGGTAGAAACAAAGAGGCAGAAAACAGAAAACTAGAAGAAAAATGAAAGGAAGCCGGGCCTGGTGGCGCTCGCCTGTAGTCCCAGCACTTGGGACAGAGGCAGGGGCGGATCTCTGTGAGTTCAAGGCCAGCCTGGTCTACATAGTGGTAGTCCCAGCACTTGGGAGGCAGAGGCAGGTGGATCTCTGAGTTCAAGGCCAACCTGGTCTACATAGTGAGTTCCAGGTCAGCTAGGGCTACAGGGAGACCCTGTCTCAAAAAGACCAAAAAAAGAGAAAAATGAAAGAAAAAAAGTTGATTCTTTATAAAAATCCTGAAAACTGGTAGGCTTCTAGCAAGATGGAGGAAAGGGCAGCAGGAAAGAGAGGGAGAGGGAGAAGAAAGAGGTTGGTTAGACTGATCTATAGATGTAACACAATTCCAATAAAAATCCTAGCAAGAGTTTTTGTTTTGTTTTGTTTTGTTTTTGTGTGTGTGTGTGTGTGTGTGTGTCTTTTGGAGACAGGGTTTCTCTGTAGCCCCAGCTGTCCCGGAACTCACTATATAGACCAGGTTGGTCTTGAACTCACAAAGATCTGCCTGCCTCCCAAGTGCTGGGATTAAAGGCATGCACCACCATGCCCGGCTAGCAAGAGTTTTTTATAGGTATAGACAAGCGGATTCTGAATCTATAAGATCACTCTTCCCCCATTGTATATTCTTGGCACCCCTGTTGAAGGTCAGCTGTGATGTGTTCCTAGGTTTATTTCTAGACTCTTTATTTTGTTCTACTTGTTTATGTGTCTTTAAGTACGGTAGTTCTGCAATATATTTTTTTAAATCAAAAGTAAGTGGTCTCCAGCTTTGTTTTTGTTTTTTTTTAAAAAAGACTGATTTGAATGATCATAATCTTTTGTAGTTCCCTAAGAATTTAGGATTGTTTTTACTAGTGCTATCAAAATGACATTATTATTAAGATTTTGATGAGAATTGTATCAATAGGTAGCTTTTTGTTTGTTTGCTCTTTGTTTTGTTTTTTTGAAACAGGCTCTTACTCTATAGACTGGCCTTGAACTCACTATGTAATGAAAACTGGCCTCAAATTTGCAGTTATCTTCCTGCTTTAGCCTCTTAAGTACTGGAATTATAATGTTGATTCACCATGCCTAGCTTATAGACAATTTTGTGTAGTGTAGATATTTTAATTTAGACATTCTAATTCATGAACATGAAACATCTTTTTGTTTATTCTTTGCTTTCTGTCACCTGTGTTTTGTGGGGTTAGTGTACACGTCTTCCACTTACTTGGTAAAGTTTATTTCTAAGTATTTTATTCTTTTTTGTGTTATTGTAAGAGGAATTGTTTATTGATTTCCTTTCTGGATAGTTGATAGTGTATAGAAATAGAACCGATTTTGTGTGTGTGTGTGTGTGTGTGTGTGTTTTTGGTCTTTTTGAGACAAGGTCTCCCTGTAGCCCCAGCTGCCTGGAACTCACTATGTAGACCAGGCTGACTTTGAACTCACAGAGATCTGTTTGCCCCTGCTTCCTGAGTGTTGGGATTAATGGCATGCACCACCATGCCCAGTTATATATACTGTTTTTATATCCTATAACTTTACTGAAATTATTTTATGTTTATTAATTTTTTGGCATCTTTAAGGTATTTTAACTATAGGACCATATCATCTGCAGAAGTGATTTCATTTCTTCCTTTATTATCTTGGTGCCTTTTCCTTCTTTTTCTTGACTAATTGTTCTTTATAAGACTTCGTGTTTTAGGTTACATGCAAGCAGGAGGGGGCATCCTTGCTTTGTTTTGTCCCTTAGAAGAAAATCTTTCAATTTGTTACCAGTGGCTATGATGTTAGTTGTGGGCTTTCAGATATGGCCTTTGTTACATTGAGGTAAATTCCTTCTCTATCTACTATTTTTGACCATAAAATGGTGTTAAATTTTGTCAAATTCAGTATCTGTTGCGATGATTGTGTGCCTTTTGTCCTCCATTCTGTTAGCATGGCACCTCACATTAATTTCTTCATCTCTCTGGAGCCATCCTTGCATCCTAAGGGTGGGTCTTACTTGCTCATGATGTGATTCCACTTATATGAGACATCTAACTTAAAATATAAAGGCACAATTGGATATGTTTGCACAGTTTTTAGATGGCTTAAACACAAAGAAAATGTCGACAACACAAAGTGCTGGCAAAGATACGGAACAAAGCAAACGCTCAACATTGTAGGTGGGGATGTAACATAAAAAGTCACTCTGGAAAACTGCAGCAGTTTCCCGGGAAGTAAAACATATACTGCATATAGTCAAGCAATATCAACTCGGGGTATTTACTCAAGAGGTGAAAACTCATGCCTATACACAAATATTTTTAGCAGCTCACTTCGTAATTGCGCAAACCTGGAAATAATCCAGATGTCCTTCAATGGGTGAATGGATAAGCAAACTGTGGTACATTCATACACTGGAATATTTATTCAGTGATAGAAAGCAACAATTTGGATGCATCTCAGAGGCATTTGAAAGGCATTCTGAGTGAAGGAATTCAATCTTGAAAGATTACATACTATGTGATTCAATTTATATGGATGTCTCAAGAAGACACAATAGTATCAGAGAAACGATCACAGAGATGTCGTAAAGGAGCTACAGCCAATGGAGCCATTTTGTATCCTGATTGTCAGTGGTGGCTGTATGCATCTATATAAGCTCTGAAATGCGTGTGTACCTGCAGACACACAGGTCAGTTTTAGTGTGTGGTGATTCAAAAGTAATCTAAGGAACGTGCTGTGATGTCTTCCTCCCCAATCCCAGTTTCATTGGAGGCTCCCCTTCCTTTCCTTGCCCCCAGGGATGCCTGTGTCCTTCCAAGTCTCACTATCACCAGGCTGTGGTCCCTTACCCAGTGCTGCCTAGGCATTGCTCCACACTTCTTCATCAAGACAGTCACCAACATGCCCTCACTTGTCAACCAGTCCCCTCAACAAATAGAATGAACGATAGAAATAGCAGGCGGATACTTGATTCTCTCTTTCTCTCTCTCTCTCTTCTATTTTCCACACTCCACTTATCAGTGAGTACTGTCAGTTTTGCCTCCAAAATAGGTCCTGAATCTACTCAATCCCAGCCCACTACCATCTTTGGCCTCAGCCTCTGCAAGAGCTTCCTGCTGGCCTCCCTGCTTTCACTTCTCCCTGTCTATTCCCGACACAACAATCAGAGTAATCCCACTAAAACAAATATCACATCATTTCTCCACATACAACCCTCTCAAATATTCCCAGTACATTCAGAATAAAAGCCAAACTGCCTGGCTCTGGTGTCCAGCAGCCTCTGGTCTGGCACTGTCCACTTCCCCAGGTTGCTCCCCACCCATTCCTTCCTCTCACACTGTGTTCCACCCACTCTTTCTGGGCTATGTCATGCTTAGCCCCACTTCAGCGTTATTTTCTCTGCCGGGAACTGACCTCTCCCACCAATCTGCATGGTTCCTGCTTTAGGTCATTTAAGATGAGGCCCTAAAGTTCCTCCTCACACAGAATTTTCTAAATAGCTTCTCTGCATTCTGCTTGTTCTGTAGCCCCTTAACCTGGTTTGCTTTCTCTCAGCAGGCAATCATCTTGTACAAGGCTCTGCTGCAGGTGCTGGCTTCCCATTGCAACACGGAAGCCCAACCCTTTACAGCGACCTACAGGGGCTCTGCAATCCAAGTCCTTATCATTGGACATAATAATCTTCTACTCCTAATAGGCAAATTCCCTATCTGTTCCACCCTAGCAGCTCCCCAGAAACTACACTGACTGCCTATGCTTCCACCCTAGAGCCTTTGCACATGCTATACCCTGTTCCTGGGATGCTGTTCCTCCATATAGTTTCTGCTTTCTGCTCAGGTGTTAATTAATCAGACATCTTCCTAAACCATTGTCTAGAAAATAAGTTCTTTCTCACTGTGAATTCTGTTTTGTTTTCTAAGGCATCTACAATCATCTGGCTTGTGTTTATCTGTTTGTTATGTATCACCTATCTTTCCTGACCAGGCTTCCAGTCCTGAGAACAAGGACGTTATTGTGCCCAGCACTGTCTCCCTTTGCACATCTCGGCTTCCCTCTGATTGATGTCAGCTTGACAAGGGTTGGGTGCAGGGAAGTACTGGCAATATCAGGAGCTCTCCAGGCTCCCTGCAGCGTGTCTGTTATTCCTTCTCTGCCTTTATCAACTGGGTAAAATCTTCCTCTGGGCAGTGACCCAGAGGCAGTACTCAGAATACAGTAGGTGCCCACGAATAGTTATAGGATGAATATATAAAATGAGAAAGTGATAGAAGCCTGGCGATATTTAGAAAGGACTTTTTCTAGTCTTTGAGAGGAGCTTTCTGTGTTTCATAGCCTAAATGTAGAATAACGGTATTCATTGTGGGTAAAGCAACACCTTCATTGGAGACTATTTCTGACATTTTAAATTCCTTTCTGTTTGGTAAAAACAAAACAACAAAACAAAACAAAATACTACCAAAATTTGCTGGGTGTGGTAGCACATATCTTTAATTCCAGCAATTGAAAGACAAAGGTATCTCTGTGAGATGGAGGCCAGCCTGGTCTACATAGCAAGTTCCAGGCCAGCTGGGGTGGCAGGGAGACCCTGTGTCAAACAAAATAAAAGACAAGGAAACAAAGCCCCAAAGTTGATGACTCTCTATTGTGCTTCAGGTCAATGCGTTCTCACCAGGCTTCAGCTGCTTCCTCAGTCCACTCTATTTGCTCTAGATCTCAGCTAGCTGCCTCCTTCAGTTCCTTCTGCATTGTGCCCAGCCTCCCCTTGGGGTTTTCTGTCTGAATGGCTCTTCTGGCCCAGCCTCCATGTAGTTGATGTTTCTTTGCCCTTCCCATCTCATCTCAAGCAGTGCTTCCCTAAAGGAAGTCTCCATGACACTCAGACAAGCCCCATGGTGGATTTTCAAATTATCAGATGCCTCCCTAAACAACACACAACACAGTTGTACAACACAGTTGTACATTTGATGGCTAATTTTGATTGCCAACTTAATTGACTTGAGCATAGCCTAGGAGATTAGCAAAGCACACTTCTGGGTGTGGGACAGGACAGCGATGAAGCGGGACAGACCCATTCTGAATGTGGGCATCACATGCCAATAGGTTGGGTCTAGATGAAATAAATAGTGGATGAAGAGAAAGCTGACCAGTGTGTGGGAGTTTCATTATTCCTATTCCTGAGTGAATTCATCAACGGCTGCAGCCAACACCTGTGGATATCAGGTTCCTGCTTCTTGGGCCTTTCAACTCAGACTCACACCAACAACTCTTTTAGGGAGCCTCCAGGCTGACAGGCCTTGGATTAGATGACATCACTGTTCCCCTGTGTACTGAGGCTTCCAGCTTCTGGATTCTCGGGTTCCCCAACCTGCAGACAGTCATTATTGAACTACCCTGCCTCCAGTCATGTAAGCTGTTGCAAGGCAGTTTCCTCTAAACTGAAACATTGCCCTCAAGGAGTGAGGAAGAGTCTTATGAGACTCGGATGGTGTACAAATGATCATGTCTGAGAGAACCAAAACGAAACGGATTCTTAAGTGCCCCTCCCCAGCAGTATACAAAGGAGTAAACAACTGCTGGGGGAGGAGGTGCTCAGCACCCGAACTACAGAGAAGAAATTCTTGGACCACTAGGCTTCCTGCAAGCTGTGCGGATGGGTCCAGGGGTTGCAGCTTTCATGAGTCATCACCCATGTTGAGGTGGCCTTTTCAGTGGTGCAGCTGCTTCTGAGTCATCTCTGCTCCTGTAGGTAACCCGTAACCCATACTCATTAGTAACCTCAATAAAAATTCATTGGTTCATCAAGTTGAACAAGTTGGTGCAATTATTTCTTTGGTCTGTTGTGGGTTTCCTTTCTGGGTGAGTAGACATATGTTGCATCGCCCCAGGAAGTCTGTTACACAACATAAACAATCTAACAAATATCCTTTTGTAATTATAAACACTGGGGCTGGAGAGATGGCTACTCTTACAGAGGTTCGATTCCTAGCACCCACATGGTGGCTAACAACCATCTGTAACTTCAGTTCCAGGGGATCTGATGCCCTCTTCTAACCACTGACACAGGTATACCTACCTACATGCAGGCATTACATTCATACACGTAAAATAAAAATAATACATAAATTTTAAAAAGTAATTATAGCCGGGTGTGGTGGCGCATGCCTTTAATCCCAGCACTTGGGAGGCAGAGGCAGGCGGATCTTTGTGAGTTCAAGGCCAGTGTGGTCTACATAGTGAGTTCCAGGACAGCTGGAGCTACAGGGAGACCCTGTCTCAAAAAGACAAGAAAAAAAAGAGACACATACACACACACACACACACACACACACACACACACACACACGCGCGCGCGCGCGTGCATCTTCTATAGAACTATGCTAATACAGCATATGTTTTCTTGTCTATTTTCTTTAGGCTCCATGGGAAGAGAACTGTAGCCTCCTTATGCTCACCTTTAAGTCCCTGGAACTTGGCATTGCTTCACATGGAATAGGCTTTCAATAAATATTGATTGACTAGAAACATTTATTCATGGTACAAAAGCTGCTCATTTTTCTGTGTAGCCCCAATTTCAAGTAAAGCAGTGGTAGTAACTATTTAAAGAAACCTCAAAGTAACATGACCCCTTGATATAGTTAGAGTATGGAAGATACTATGGTATAGAGAGAACAGAGCCTAGGACAGGTGAGTTTCTAGGAGCAGAGAAGGAGATGAGCTCAGACCTGCTGAGACCCATACTTTTAAGGGGACGTCCTCACTAGTAACAGTATCACAGATCAGTCTCCTGTCTCTGTCCACCCAATCATACAACTGTTGGTCAGATTTTTTGAACACAATGTGGATTTTTCTTTCTGCTTTTCTACTAAAACTCGAAGGACGAGAATACTAATATGTCATTGAAATCAGCTCAAAATAAGGCAGCCTCAGAGTCACTGGCAGTGTGCTGCTGTGGACTGCTTGCCTGTGGTGGTGTTCCAAGGTTCCAAGAGGTTCCAAGCTCCCCATAACACTCCTTATTGATGAGGGTGGGAGGCAAGTCCTCAGGAAAGGAGAAGACACCTTAGCTGCCTTTCTACCTAGAGCCCCTGGAGCTGTGCCCTGCTTTCTGTTAGTCAGACTTTCAATCTGGTTTCTATTACCTAAGCTTTTCTGGAGAGACAGAGTCACTATGTGTCAGCCCTGCTGCTCACTGGAATCACGTGGAGGAGATTTAAAAATACTGATGCCTCAGTTCTACCTGACACCAATTGTATTAGAATCTGTGTGGTGGGGGTCTAGCATCAGAATTTTTTAAAAGCTCCTATGTAAATGCTGCCTGTGCTGACCCCACAAAGAGGTATGTTGGAGCCGTGCGTTTATCTCGTTTTTTTCTTCTTTCCTACTTTTCTAGTTCTCAGGCTAAATGATGTGGTGAATGGACTTCTATGATAGCTATCAATGATCCTGTCCCCTGGTATTCCTTGTGTAAATTCTGCTCCTTGAATATAGGTTGAACTTGAACTCAGCTCAACTTAACCATCTACAGGAAACTAGCCAGTAGGAGGATCAGGGAAGCAAGAGGAAAAGCCCTGCACAATCCAAAACGTCATGTGATCAGTCTGTAGTTACCAATGGCCTTTGCCATCTCAGTCTCCTGGCTCCTCACACCCTTGACTCTATCTCCAATCAAGCAGGGAAGATGTAGGGATTGTCAGTCCCTTAGCACCCTTTCCAATCACCTAGTTCTGCCCACACCTTCTTTTCCTTCTTTGCTGACTTGGGCGGCTTTGAACTAGGAACTGGCATCACAACCTCTTGTTCTCTCAGCTAGAGAAAATCGTCCTCTCACAGTGGAGTTAGTCAGAGCAACATCCTTCACAGTGTGGCCATGGAAGCTGCTCACCTAAATCATCATTACATCCATTACTGCACTGCAAGCTCATGCACCAGGGGCCGAGTTTGCATTGGAGGCTGTGGCTCTGGGGTGGGCGCCTCTGGCAGATCAAACCAAGCCTTCCCGACCACTGGGACTTTTGGCATTTCTTTAGTGAAAACTGAACTTCCAGACCAATCAGTCCCTGCTCCCTTCAGTTTTTCCCTGGCACTGGAGGAACTGCCGGGGTTTCTGTTCCATGCCCCTGGTTCCCCCGCCCCCAGAGGGCCAGCAGCCCTTTTGTTGGTTTGGCTCTCTACTTAGATCATTGAAGCAACTTCGGATCCAACTGGGCAGCACTCCGCATTTCATTTGTGTCTTGGCAAGGTTACCATATTATTACTTAACTCTGCTGCCGCTACTCAATAAGTGGGAGCTGATTGAAATAACCACAGGAGTTGCTGGATTCCCCTAATTTTAGCACAGAGTTAAAGCTCACTCCCACAGTTGGAAGTTAAAATAGGCTGCCAGCCCACAGAAATGCCCACCCACCACACCTAATTGTCACCCCACTGATGCCTGTCATGGAAGGAAAAGCTGAAGAAAACATTCTTAGAAGCTAGGTTTTTCTCCTTGGCAGACACCTGAGGTCATTTTGGCCAGGCCCAATATTTTGGAGACCTTTGGCCTTTGGAAATTTGTATAACTGCTTTAGCTGCTCTTGCTTGCTTTCCAAGTTGTTTAACAGGCAGTCTGAGTAGACAGTTACTGTAGAGAACAGAGATTTCTGTTTGGGGGTGCCTCTCAGATGACTCATTACTAGAGTCCAGATATGGGAAGGGCAGTGACCCTCAGCAATCTAGGTACTTGGAAAGCAGAAAAATGATATTTAATCCAAACGAATTTGCTTTTTCTTGGTGTCCTAGCAATTAACCACAGCCCAAATGCCACAACTTGAAGAAAAAATCTGAGCCAATGGCTTCCTGTGCAACTCTTCCCTCAAACCTCTAAAGGCTTTCTTACTATTGAAGACCATGTGTTACTAGAAATGTTTTGAAAGTGGTCTAAGAGCATGCCTGCTGTTTAATGTTGCTCATCACTATGAATTCTGACCCACTTTAAATCAGGACACCATGACATGACAGCAAAGCACAGAGTATCAAACTGTCAAGGGCAATGGGAGGGATCCTTAGGCAAGAAGTAATGCATTATTCACCAGGTACTTCCTGAGGGTCCCTAGGAAGTTTCCAGAGTTTTATCAAGCCTCCTTAGCGGTGGTCATACACTTCTATGTGCCATTACCACATTCATCACACTCTCCAAGACCTCATGGCCTCATAGCTGTACTAGACACAGACCTCCTGATGCCCATGTTGACCATTGCTGTCACATTGATCATTTTCAAAGGCATCTTTCCCCATGTCACTTTCCCATCCCAAAATGTTCAGTGACATTTTAGTGCCTAAAGGATGAAGTACCAATCCAGATGTTTTTCATCATGATACTACTTTCTAACACATACCCCTTAGATGCCATTGCTCCTCCATGAAAATTCCTTTGTGTCAGAATCTCTGGCACCTTCCATAGCTCTTCAAGCTTACCTCCTCACCTCTGTCAACTTGTACCTCATAGATGCCATGCCTTTTCTCCTCCTGCCCACTTTGTGGAGCTCCATCCAGCCTTCCAACCTAAGGCTTAGCTGCCTTTCTGCTCCTACAGGTAGTTTTTCTTAGTCTTTCCCAACATATTATAAATCTTTCACTTTTGAATTTCTATAAGTAGTTTTTGGACAATTATGCTGGTACCTTTTTTCTTTGAGAATCCTATCTCTTGTGACTATTTGCTAGTTGATTATATATTTAAGTTATGTGTGTGGAAGAGCATGAATTCAAGAAAGGACAAGAGAGCCAAATAAAGGAATTGATAATTTTACCTCAAACCAGGTTAACCGGTTGTTCTCTAAAATCTATCAAACCTCCTATTTGGGGGATTGTTGTATGATAAAAGTCCATGGCTGTGGTGTTGAAACCACTTGTTTATAGAGTCACAATTCATGTCCTCTAGGAACCATGATAGTAATAATGAGACTTGAGCTGATTCTTTTATTTTTAAGCTGCAGGCAAATACAGCCCATGACCAGACTTATTCACACATTTACTGAAACAGGCCAAGCTCAGAACTAAACGATGAAAATGAAAATTAATCAGGGACTCCCATGGGTCTCACATATGGCAGCTTTGAATCTATTTTTTTTCTTCACTATCATAATTGTTTTTCTTACTCATTTTCTTTGGTTGAATACACAACTGTAAAAAAAATTGGGGTAGTGGTGGTAGAAATGAATAAGCCTATGGAAACAGCAAAATATCTACAGAGATAAAGTGAGAAAGGAAGGAAACAAAAGCAATATCAGGATCTCTCTGCAAGATCTGCATACCTTTCCTTGCAGCAGCCCTGGATAAGACATGTCCTGTAGGGAGCAGCTGCTTCCTTGCCTCATGCAGAAAACAAGCCCTGGACACTGTGCTGGGAAGGCAGGCTACATCTGGCACAGAGACACCATGCATGTCCTGTTTCCCCTTGCTATTCTTCACAGAAGAGAGAGAGCAAGTAGCTGAGGAAAGAGTCCAAGAGGAGACTTTGTGCATTTTCTTAATTCATGGGGATCTAACGTAAAAATCCTTCTTGACATTTTTAGGTAGGGTTATGTCCCCTGTGTTGAAGTTTTGTAGAAACCTGAACTACTACAGAAAATAAGCAACCTGCTAGAATACTGTGCCCCAGAACATCACTTTCCTTGTACAGCACAACCACTTTAACACACAGGAGCGTTTTCTTTTCACACTAGTTAACGGATAGCATTAAGCATGAGTCAAGTCAGATTTTAAAATCACGCCTGGTGCCTTTCATTAAGAATTGAAAACACTATAAGACTCTTGCTCCAGGAAACGGTTCTGACATGTTAATAGTATTGCCTTAGCAATAACAGAGAAAATCCATGAACTCAGACTCAAAGAAGGTGAATCAAGAATTCATCCAAAATGGAGTGCCTTCTGAGTGATGGGGTAGTTTGCATGTGAGATGTCAATGTAGCTTCTGTACTTGACATGAAAGTTCCCATTAAAAAACTAAAATACTGCTCAATTTTTTTTAATCAAGCAGAGTTATCTAAAGTGCTTTTTAGAAGAGACTATCAGGAAAGGAACAGAAAGTAGTCATTATGACTAATCAGCTCTAGGAGATAGAGTAACCAAAGGCAGTCAGAGATTTTTCAAGGGACACAAATTCCTTCAGTGTTGCCCATTGTCCTCTAGAAAGGACCCGGAGAGTTAGCATGCAGCTGCTGGTTCACTCATATAGGGCAGCTGCTTTTCCAGCACACAATTCTTTGTTGTGCTAAGGGAAAATAAATATACGAAGTCTCAACGACTCTTAAATTCCTCATGTCTGACAAAACTGTCAGTACAATGAACCTGAGAATATGTGGACCATCCTTACCTTGTATGCCGGATGGCTTCGGTTGTCAATGCAACATACCTGAGAGGAGGGAACCTCAACTGGGGAATTTCCTTTATTGGATTGGCCTGTAGTCATGTCTGTGAAGCATTTTCTTGATTGTTGAGGGATGTGGGAGGGCCCAGCTCACTGTGGTGCTGCCCCTAGCCATGTGATCCTGGATTGTATATACAAAAGCAGGCTGATGGCCAGGCATGGCATTGCACACCTTTAATCTCAGCATGTGAGAGGTAGAGACAGGTGGATCTCTGTGAGTTCAAGGCTGGCCTGGTCTACTCAGTGAGTTCAGCTGGGGCTACAGGGAGTCCCTGTCTCAAAAAGACCAAAAACAAAAACAAACAGAAATAGGACAGAAATAGGCTGAGCATGGGCCAGAAGAGCTTGCCAGTCAGCAGTGTTTCTCTGAGGACTGTGCTTCAATTCCTTCTGCTTCCTGCTCCACTTACGTCCCTGCCTTGGCTTTCCTCAATGATGGACTATCACTGGAAAAGAAAAATGCAATAGTACCTTTCCTTTTCAAGTTGGTTTTAGTTAGAGTGCTTTTTATCACAGCAATAGAAGACAAACTAGTGCACCTTGCGTGGTTGTTGCAGAAGATTCAGATGGTACTCTAACAATCCCCATAACTCTATAGCTTATAAAGAACCTGCATGGTTTTGGCTGAGCATCACAACTTCAGTTGGGGAGCAGAGAGGCAGAGATGATCATCTCTCAAGAGGGGTGCCTCTGCTGTTGCTGTTTATGTGCAGCTTTGCTTTCAGGAAGACCAAGTGTATTGTGTTGTTTCTTCAGATACTTTAGACATGAAAAGATGTTAAATGAAGCAGGATTTAGAACAAGGAAAAATTGGAACCTTTGCAAATGTTTCTTAATAGAGGGCCAGCAGAAAGAGTAAGACCTAGCCAAAAGTATTGTGTAGTCATTAAGCATTTTGATTTACAGCTATTAGAAATAAAGCCATTGATTTTGAAATACATTCATTAATGAGGGAAATTATTTCTCATGTATTTAAGGCGGCAAACAACAGGAGATGTTAGAGCTGGAGAGATGGCTCTGGTTACAGTCTTGTTGTGTAAGCATAAGACTAGAGTGAAGATCCCACTGCCTACGTAAAAGCTGGCATGTTGCTATGCATACCTGTAACAGGAGACAGGAGGATTGCTGGGACTTTATGGCTGTCAGACTAGCCAAAACATGTGAGATTCAGTGAGAGACCCTGCCTCATAGGAACAAGGTAAGAGCGATAGATGCTACCCAAAGACACTTCTCTGGTCTCCACACACACACACACACGGAAACAACAGGAGATGCATTGTGATCCCTTTAAGATAAGGTAAAGTCATGGTCAAATACTAACAATATTTGTGTGCTAAGAACACTTGATATGTATCTTTATGCCATTGATAGCTACTGATTTTTATGTCAGTGAACATTAATTTTGTGCTACTCACCATTTTCAACAAGATTAACTTTGCCAATTAGTGGAAAAGATGCAGCTTTACCTTTGGGCCTCATGGGTAGCAACAGGATCCCAGTGCATGAAGGCATATCACCTAAGGCTCTGGCAGGGATCTGAATTGTTCAGATGGTATAAAATAGGGCATTGAGATCTGGCTTATATCCAGGCTTGGTGGCACAAGTCTCTAATCCCAGCTACTCAGGAGGTTGAGGCAGGAGGATTACAAGTTCAAAACCTGTTACAGAGTGAGTTCAAGGCCAGCCTGAGCAATTTAGTGAGACCCTGTCTCAAAATTAAAAAGTAAAAAATAAATCTGGGTATGTAGTTCAAGCGGTAGAATGCTTGCCTAGAATACCCTAGGGTCAATCACCAGTACAGTAAAAACAAAAGAAGAACAGCAACAAACATGGGTTATAGTGCTATGAGAAGGGATAGGGAGCCAAACAAAGGTGACAAGGAACCCAGACACTAGGGACAGCCCTGGAGCTCCAAGAACAGGAGTAGGAAATGGAGCCCACAGCACTCAACGGACTGGAGTTGTGGTGAGGCCCCAGCCGGATGCCTCAGCAGTGAGGGGTCATAGCCATGGTCAGACACCAGTAAAACAGGAAGAAATCCCTGGCCTCTCTGCTCTGCCTTCTCATTTCCTGCTGGTGCTTCCCATTGAACAAGCTCATCTAGAAGCCAGCTGGCAAGGCAGTCTGGGTAAACAGTCCTTCAAGGTCAGGGATAGAACATGGGCCCCGTAAAGGGCTGAGTAGCAAACAAGGGAAGCAGAACACTCCAGTCCCCTGGAGAAAAGGGGTGCCTGTAGTTAGGTTACTGAATGAAACAGAAAGGAAAAGCCAGCAATACACACTAAATGATAGGATTTTTCTACCTGAACTTGGAGCTTCAAGAGCCTGGGGATGGTACCACAGATTTCCTGGTCCAAACTGGCCACAGAATTTCTTTGTGGAATTTTATGGGGGAAAATTTATGTATCTTTGGATACCAATAATATAATCCCTGCTGCTTGTGAGGGAGAGGAGAGCTAAATTACCCCCATCTTCCTTGCCCTTTCCTGCTAGGTCCCCCCTTCACCTCACATATTCATCCCCTTCAGTATCCCCCATTAGAGTAATAGAGGCAGCTCACACTTAGTGTGCACCCGCAGGTGGTAGGCACTGCTTGCTTTAAACACGAAGTGTGACTGTCTCACTAATTCTCACAGTAATCCTGTGAAAAAGACATTGTCTACTACTCGACTGAGAGGTGAAGAGCGTGGGTAACGGAGACAGACTGCCTGCATTTGAATACTGCTTCTGCCATTTCCAGCTGTGCAACTTTGCTTTCTCATCTACGAAGTGGGGCCAGTAACAGTGTCTACCTTGTGGAATGCTTGCAAGGATTCAAAGAATCCCTAATAAGTGGACAGTTTTGACCTGAGTTTGGCAGGCGGCAATAGTTAATAAGCATTATTCTTGTCTTTAGTCCTGCATAAAAAAACAGAGGCCCAGAGGTGTTAAGATATTTGCTTCAAGTCATAGGGCTGGTAAAGCAGCAGAGCTGGGACCCTCATCAAGGAATGAGATTACTGAACATGGTTGTGAGTCACTATTTAGTATGAAAGGATAGCCCTATTCCTGCCTTGCTACTTTGAAACTGAGGGCCGAGATCATACTCTCTGCCTGCTTAAGCTGTAAAATGTGTCCTGCACATTGTGGAGCACTCTTTCCACAGCCCAGGGAATAATCTGTGGAAATGCCATGCATCCTTCAGACCTCACTTCCCCTCCAGGGTCACTTCCTGCTTTCTCCAGCCAGAAGTGTTGATCTTGCAAGTTGGATGCCTGCAGACAGGGGCAGGTATATAGAAATGTCTCTATCTCATATTCCTGAAGATCAGGTAAAATGGAGACTGATGTAGGACTTTGGGGGTCTAGATCAGCTAGGTGAGTTCTGTTTCCAAAATGTGCATTGCAGAGAGTCATGGGAAAAGTATAGCCTAACTCAGTCTCCTATTCTGAGTCAGGGGACAGGATAGGGTAGGCTTCCTCCTTGCATGGAAGATGGCAGGCACAGCACCATCATTAGCTAATCCGATGACCTGGGCAGAGTTAGGAGCAGTCACCTGGGCAGGATAATGAGGAAAAGACAGCAGGCCTTGTAGCAGTAAGTGACAGCGCAGGTGGGAATTCAAAAATTCTTTAAGTCTGGGTTTTAGCACAATCCTTCATGTTCTTTATTTCATTTCTTGGAAACTAGCTTACCTGCATCTCCTTCTTGGCTTCCTCTTAGCCAGAGGCTTTATAACTAGATTTTTTTGTCAGTCTTGTCTTTCATTTTAGAGTGAAATATGATCAATTACCACAAACAACAGAACATGCTGAAAGATGTGTCACCAGCGAGTCAAAAGGCCCCAGTGTAATGTCCATGGCTTGTTGAAAACACAACAATCAAATGGCCATTCAACAAATCTAGTTATTTTATTCCTTTTCTCTTTCTCCTTTTTTGACCCAATATTCAGTACACATTTAAGTAACAGGAACGCAACCCCCCTACTTCAATTGTGCAGATAGATGCCTAGTAACCAGTCAAAGGAGGCTCTGGTGTTTACATGAAACACAAATCCCTCCAGAAACAACATGTGCTGTGAAAAGTGTGTATTTTTAATCTGTGCAGCACTGGTTGGTGCTCCATTTTCTTCCTTTTCCTATCTTTATAAAGCTGCTTTAGGAAAAGGGTCACTTGGCTTCTTAAAGTGTGGGTCATGAAAAATTTGGCAATAGTAAAAGGTTTCTGAATGTGCAATGACCAAAATTATATTCAAAATAGAATGCATAGCTAATCCAAGTCCTTTCTGGCAGTGTTTGCCTATACTGTGCTATGTGGTCCCACTGCAGCCTTCATTCTCAACACACATGTACACTTAGCACACCATGAGATGTCCATGGATGCTGTCTGAAACACCTTGGCTCAAATGAGAGACTGTTACATGTTATGAATTGTAGTGTTTTTTACTATACATATAAAGCATTCTGCTCTTATAAAAACATAATTATTTAATTATGGAAAAGACAATATTTTCCTACTGTCATCCCTCATGTAAGGATAAAATTAGCGTATCTTTGGATTGTATTGTGTTAGAATGTTGTATTTTAAAAATTGCTGTTTGAGTTGCTGACGACTTTCACAAAAATTATTAAATGAATTTTGGCTTGGGATTAGGATAGAATTTCCAGCAATTTCTGAAATGGCTCTAAACATACTTCTGAAATTTGGTACTATATACTTATGCAAAGTGATGATCTCAGCATCGATGATTGTAAAGTCAAGAAGTTGATCACCTCTGAAAGACATTAAGACACTCTGCATCCTGCAGTATCAAACATCCAGCCAAGATTTATTTCTTCTTATAAAAACAAATAAGTGGGGCTGGAGAGATGGCTCAGTGGTTAAGAGCACTGACTGCTCTTGCAGAGGACCTGGGTTTGATTCCCAGCACCCATAATTATATGGCACAGGGCCACTTACATACAGGCAATACACTCATACACAGAAAATAAAAATAATAAATAAAATATTTTTAAAAATAAAAAATAAATACGCACAAACATCTCATTAGTATGCAAATTTACTTTTGTCCTTAGTAAATGGTAAATTTATATGCGCACCAAAGAATTATAAGATTTTCATTGTGATGTTTTTATCAGTAATGCTTGATTTGCACACCTATCTTGTGTACCTGTGCAGCTGGAAAGAGCTTAAGAAATCTTGATTTATCCAAGGACAACAGTTGTTCACTTGAAAGTGAGCTGGTTCAGGGACCCTGTCAAACTACCTGGCTGGAGCCTGGAACCTGACTTCATGAGAGTGGGAGGTGATGTGGAAGTGGTGCTGGACTCATGTCATCTGTCAAATGGAAGAGTTGACCTAGCTGTAGGTAATTTCCACAATTCCTTCCACTAATTGTGGACCTATCTAAAGAGTAAAGTATATGCTAAGTTGTGTTCTCTTTTTTAATTTACTTATTATTTTTATTTTATGTGCATGAATGTTTTGCCTGCATGTATGTTAAGTACACCAGTGTCATGCAATGCCCACAAAGGCCAGAAGATGGCATCAGATCTCTTGGAACTGGGGTTATAAACAGTTGTTAGCTGCAATGTGGGTGCTGGGAACCAAACCCAGGTCCTCTGCAAGAGCAGCCAATGCTCTTAACCACTGAGCCATCTCTCTAGATCCTGTGTTCTGAGTCTCAATCAAGAAAATGTTCTTAGCTTTGACCCAAATGTAGAGGCATTCAGAGCAGTGTGGCAGAGAGGGGTATATTGATGGATGCTCAAACTTTTACAGGCCAATGAGATGATTTTCTAGAGAAGGAAAGAAAGAAGTATTTTTCCTGGGTGGAAGAGTCTTTTGGGTGCACGGTCTAGTGAGCTTTGGTCTCTTTTTAAAATTGGAAACAAGCACCTTCCCTCTATGGCCTTTGCCAGGGCACTCTGCTTGGTGAATGAAGCCCTCACTACTCCTCAACCAGGCCTCCTGTACACCACCTACCCCAAGACCAGTCACAGCCATAAATGGAACCCTGTCAAAGCCTGCACAGTGCTTACACAGGAACCCAAATGCTCTTTGTCAGTGCCACTGTGCATGGAGATTGCTTGAAGTACAACACATGCATGGCTCACTTTACAGAAAAAAACATGTTTTGTGAATAAGCGTGGGTAGAATAGTGCCTTAGCCTCAGTTCTCGGAAGACAAAGCCTGAGAAAGGAGTACGACAGCAGGGCCTTGGTTTAGGAAATATCGGCACCAGGAATGGGCCATGAGAGTCCTTAAAGGAGAGACAGAGACAACCAAGGTAGTCTATTGGACTGGTCCTCACTGTGGTCAAATGGAGCTCCGAATTTCTTGGCTCACCAAAGAACCATAAAGAGTATTTCAGGACTGTCCTCCCCAGATGTGAGGGAGGAAAATATCCTGCCATCTGGGTCCCAACTCCCGGCACCAATTGGCAAAGGCTGTTCTCAAACATCCTGTCCAAATATGTCAGAATGGTTAAGTTAGTGATAGTGCTGGCAGAGGCAAAGAAAGAAAAAAAGCAAGAAAGGCAAACCTGTAGCTAAACGAGTGTCAGTTCTTATAAGAATAAGTCATGGATCCTTCTGGGACAGAAGCGTTCATGGTAAAAGCCTGCCAGAGAGTGATTGGTTGATCTTAAGGGCTATATGTCATGCAGAGGGTTCCAGGTCCATCTCTGCTGTGATAGTCAAGCATTTAGCCCAGCAGTTGCTAGACTGGTCTTAGTGAGATGGAGTTCATGCTGTTAGAATGATGCCCATGTGAATCTTCATCTCTGCCCCATCTCCTATCTGCAATTTGTATCCTGGAGCAGCTAAGGCAAGAGACCAGCTGTTAGGCATTCTGTACCACACTTGCAGGGGCGGGCCTTGATGTAAAGCATAGATCTATTCTGTACATCTGTCATGTGCCATAGGCTCATCTGCCACTATATGACTTTTACATGTTCTACTGTAAGCTTGTTTCTTTGAGGTGTCTCACCCAACCAGCAAGTCATTCACCACTGCCAACAGGCCCAGGAATACTCTTAACTCAGATCAACTCTTTCTCTCTACAAGCAAACTGAACATGGATATTGGTCACTAGGAAGACCCTCGCTGTCCTTCAGGGGCATCTCTGAATGGGTCTATATAGACTGGTGGTAGCCTATTTGTCATTAATCATCTATTAACATCTTCTCACAGCAACTCATCTATGAGTTATGGTCAAATTTATTTTATCCTCAGTTGATTATGGAGAATTGTAAGGTGTGAACTTACCGAGAACACAGAGGAATCGGAGGAAGATGGGATCTAGTTGTGCCCAGTGGGTCTCTTGTAGCCCATTTCTACTGCTGATGGGCTATTATACGGCCTGTCCAACATTGTACCATCACTGTGGATCTGATAATATCCAACACCAAATGGGTAGCTCTAGATGCATGGCTAGTCTCATGGTCAGTAGATCATCTCTGTCAGGATGCAGGAAGGAACTGGTTTTCTCTTTTATTTTTTAAATTTATTTTTATTAATTTATTTTATGTGTATGAATGTTTTACCTGCATGTATATATGTGTACCACATTCATGCAATGACTGCAGAAATCAGAAGAGGGCATTGGAGTCCCTGAAATTAGAGCTACGGATGGTTGTTAGCTGCCATGTGGGTGCAAGGAACTGAACCTGGGTCCTCTGCAAGAGCAGTAAATGTTCTTAACTGCTAAGTCATCCCTCTAGCCCCCAGCAAGAATTAGTTTTCAAGTGACATTTAGTTTTCTGCTGTAGATGCAGGCCAAATTCCAGCACCATAGGCTCTAGTGCAATTCTCCTTATGGGGAACTACAGAAATTTCATGTTTGACATCTTTATTTGCAACAGATTGTGCCATTAGATCTACTAGATACATAGACTGGGTGTCAGGCCATTTATACCAGTCTAGATCTGCTGTAGATTAGAGATAATCAAGTCTGGCAGCTTTCCAAGTCACCCAATAATGGGTCAGCAAAATCTTCCTAGGAGGGCTATGTACTATCTTAGATTTCTAAAGATTTTTTTATGTTTTTAAAACAGTTAAAAATTCTTTGACATTCTTTCATCAAGAAAAGCTCAATATCTTATCTCCTAGAATCTGATTGAGTTTTTTATTGCATTTTCTGGGGACTCTACAAGATTCTAGCCCGATTTGAGTCACTTTCAGCCATGTGAGCTCCCCCATCTTGGACTCTGATAAGTTTTTTGCAGAGTTCTTCATCTGCACTTCATCTGAGAAGACAGAAAGTGGTGTAAATATGGTGCACCACTAATACACAGGACAGAAACATGTTCATTCCATTGGAAGGGATAGCTTAGGGCATTAGGACTGAATTCTCTCATAGATTCCCTGTTTAGAAAAACTGAACAAAATCAAAGTAGAAATCAAAGTAGATATTCTTGTTATGTCCTATTCACATTCATGCCTTACAGAGTCCTTGAGTGCAGTAAAATGGCACTATTTTATATCACTGGGTTTGGGAGTGATTTTCAATAGAAAACTGGAATAAGACACAAGATCTATCTTTTTGTTTTGTTATTTTGAGATAGGGTCTCTCTGTAGTCCCAGCTGGCCTGGAACTTCCTATGTAGACCAAGCTGGCCTCCATCTCACAGAGATCTGCCTGCCTTTGCTTTCCATGAGGTGGGATTACATGCCCAGGCTAAGATCTAACATCTTGTTCTTTACCTCAAAGATGTTGTACAAGCAAGCCTGAGATCATTGGACTCCTACATCAGTCACTGATGGGGCAAGCTGGGAATGTTTGTAAGGTTTTAGTCTCACCTTCTGATATTTGAGCTGCTACTTCTTCTTACTCTGTTAAATTTGCATGATGTAATAATGGTGTCCCAACATGTTCCATATGCTTATGGAATATTAGGACAATTAAGATCCCTGCAGTCTATTTTGTGGCATTGTATGGAAGGGTTTAAATAGCCTCTAGCAAGATAGTCAGTGTGAAATGATAGCCTTCCCACTGAAAGGAGACCTGCTTTTTGTCTTGTCTATTAATGAGGATTGAAAAGAACATATTTGCCAGATCAATAGCAGCATACTGAGTGTCAGAAGCTGTGTTGGTCCATTTTAATAAAGATATGACATCTAATTTAGTGGCTAAGATTGGGACTACCACTTAGTTAAGTTTGTAGTCCACTGTCATCCACCATGATCTGTCAGTTTGTTTTTGGAAGGGCCATGTGTGTGACTTATATAGGGAGATGCCAGGGTGCATCATTCCCATATCTTAGTCTGATATTGGCACCAAGTCTCTGGAATATGATGTTGCCTCAGCTATACTCTTTTGGCTAATGGGCTTATGGTTGGTTATCTTCCCGCTTGGCCTTTCTTACCCTAATGATCTTACCCAATAGGTGAGGGAAGCAATGGGAGGGTTATGCCAATCACTTGGAATGTACTTGGAATGGGGAAATGATCATTCTTTTTTCATTCCTACAAGTCAAAAATGCTATATAGGCTGCTTGGCTGTTTGTCTGTCTCACCACTGGGAACACCCTGGTCTTCTGACCACTACCATAGATGCCTGAGGACCAAGGCACCATTCAACCATTTTATCCATTATAGTAATCCCATGTACTTTGCTCTGGTCATTAAAGAATTGTGCCTGGTCTCTGATACTCCAGACTCCTATCATCTTTATTGGTGTTAAGGGTCCAGTACCATGGCAGTATGTCGTACAATCAACCCTGTTTATTTAGGGAACAATCAGCATTTGAATTCTCAAAACAGAACATTTGTATTCTCTTCAACAGCTTATTCTTACTGCTTTATTCAAAGAAACCTCTGGAACTTCCTGGGGAGCACAGACAGATGGAGAGCTCTTTGATTGCACTAATAAATCCATTTTAACATTTCATCTCCCTTTGACCTTTCCTTGAAACTTTGCCAAGGTCATTTTTAGCAATGCTACATGATTTACTGCAGTCCATCACTGTCCAAGCTTCCAAGAGTCATCCAGTAGTGTGTGACTCACTCCAGATATTTTTTTCCCAAAAGGGTAAGTCCTGAGTCAAGGAAGAAGGCTGTCATATCAATTAATTCTCCGCACCCTTCTTTGTATTTGGTCCTCTTGTATCCATCCCAGGATGTACTTCTACATGTGCTTTTCTGATTTCTGGACTATTTATTTGGGTATTGAAGTCTTTGGGTATTGAAGTACTGCAGAAGCAGGCATTGTGTTTCCTGGATCAGGCTATTCTGAGATCTGACTCTATTTACGAGTAAATAGAGAAAAGTCAGGTCTTCTGGAGCACAGACAGCATCTTGTGATTACCTGCCTCAGACGAGACTTTCCAGTGTTTGCATGTAAGGGGAGTATGTGTTTCTCCAGAACTGAGGGGAAGGGGAATGATGTATTTTTCTCTTTGACTTCAGAGGGTTCCAAGATCTCGAGGATTCATCATTTTCAGGCTGTTTACCCATATTGTTTTCACACCAGGTCCCAGGATCCCATCCTTCCTTATCAGGAGTTTCGATTTTGGCAAAGATTTGCAGTCCTAGAATCCTGAAAATTAAACTGTCCTGCAGCTTCAGAATTTAAGGATGCCTTATAAGGTTGCCAAGAAGACTTGATAAACTGTCGCTTAGTTGACATCAGCCTGTCTGACAGATGGTGTTGAGAGACAAGTAAGAAGATGATGGACCAGAGGCTGAGAAGCTGTGGAAGCTTTAGGAAGGAGAAACCATGGGGAGGTTGAGGGGATGACAAGATCACAAATCAGTCCTCTCTGAAGTCTGCATTTGACAGAATTGTAATTTGAACAATGTTCTGGTATTCCGTTTTTCTTCTCCAATGGTAACCTCCATTAATTGAAGTATTCTTTGCATACCAACAGAAACCCTTCATTTCATTAGAATATTTTCAATTTTTAAGATCTTTCTAAAAGAGTTTACTTTAAGCACTACCTTTCAAAGCTTATTAAAGGAAGATACTTCTTTCTTAGCCAACAACATGTCATCAGTTATTTATGATCTTGGGAATAGCAGCGGTGGGGGGGGGCAGTTAGAGAGATAGCGCAACAGTTAAGAGCACTGGTTGCTCTCACAGAGGACCTGGATTTGGTTCTCAGCACCCACATGCCACCTAACAACCATCACCAACTTCCAGGAGATCCAACACCCTCTTCTGGCCTCCACAGAAACTGTATGACATAGGTGCACTTATGAGCATGCAGGTGTAACACTCATATACATAAAATAAAAATAAATAAATAAATTTAAAATCATGGGAATGGTCTTTCCATGTTGGTGTCTGGCTGTGGATTTGTTCTTTCTTGTTCTAATTTGAGTGTTCTATGGTCTGATCAGCTGCATCTGTACCCTGCCTCTTTGTTCTGTGCTTTTTCTGTTCTGTGCGGACTCTAATGATTAAAACGAGATTTGAAAATCAGCCACGTTTGTCAAGAACAGTGCTTTCAGATTAGGTCTTAGCTAAAATGGCTCCCATAGGGCAGGAACACGAATGCACGTGAGACTTCCTGTGTAATGTCATTACATTCTCTGCAGCAGTCTTGAACTTCTTAAAGAATCCGCACAAGATTCTTGGTGGCTACTATTATAGTTCTAAATAGTAACAAGACTAATGTAATGAAAAAGAAAAAGATTATCTCTACTGGTGGCACATTGCATCAAAATTGAGAAGAGGTAAGTAGGGGTAGAGTTTTCTCCAGCACACAGGAAATGACTGACTAATGTGGATTGGGCAGGAGAGGTTTGGCTTTACATCAGTGAGAAGGACTTGGAGATTTTAGTTGATCATGAACTTGATTACTCCAGTGTGACACTCTCCCAAAATATTTAATAAAATTTGTACTGAATTAGTTTTTAAAAGTGCCCAGGTAAAGGAATGTCATCTTCCAGCTACACTGCATTGATCCAGCTGCTTTGAATGCATGCCAGAGGATCCAGCAGTTTTTCAGGGAGCCATGACCAATCTGATACTCAGGACAGCAAACTGTGTACGATGGGGCAAAAACACCTAGGCCTAGGAAACAGTTGAGGCAAATGCTCAGAGGCATGAGAAGTACTGTATTTAGGAAACAGTAAGTGGTTTTTGTGAGGTGAGGATATAGGATGCAAAGGGAAGAAGACAGATTAATGCGGTTACAGAGATGAGGGCAGGTCGTGAAAGGCTCTTTACAAACGAGGTGGAAATTTGGATTTTTATCCTTTAAGAAACAGAGTTTCACCCATGCATTTTGGTAGGAATTTGTAGAGAGACTTGAATCAAGACAAGGCTAGAGGACAGAGCAGGTAGGAAATTGTTGTAATGGTACAAATGAGAAGTGATGAGAACCCAAATAAGGTAGTAGTCACGGGGAAAGGGAACAGATAGAATGACAAGGGATCAACTCAAAGATGTGCTCCTTAGCCTCTCCAGGCCACAATATCTAGCACTCCATGTAGACGCCACAGACACTACATTGCCTCTAGAACTTTTCACCATCCAATAATCCTGTATGTTACTAATTTGTCTTGTTTATTGTTTGTTTGATTCTCTGGAATGTATGTGAGCTCCTTGAGATTTTGTCTGTTTGGTTCACTGTTAGATCCCCAGTGTGTTCACACAATAAGCATGCCAGTATATGCTCATCAGGAAAAATGTTTATTAATGTTGGTGTTTATATCATTTCATATCATTGGTATGTTTATATTTAATATATCATCTTGCTATTTGTTTTCCATTTCCCCTATTTATTCATGTTGTACTGCTCCAGGTGATAAAATTCTTCTGAAAAATATTTAACAATGAAAAGCTAAATGCTTCCTCCTTAGACCAGGAACAAGTCAAGGATGCTCTTTTTAGTCTATATTGTGCTGAAGTTGTAGACGGTGCAATAAGATAAGAAAAATAAACAACAGACACTCAAAGTTGAAAGAAAAAACTATATTCACTTGCAGATAATCTGTGTGGGAAACCCTACAGTTCATAATAAAGCCACAGAGTCTTAACAATATTGCAGAATAAAAGATCAATATAATTAAGTATATTTATTTTTCACTAGCAGCAAAGAATTGGAGATTAAAATTTAAAATATACCCAAGCATGGTTGCTCATTCCTATATCCAGCACTCAGGAAGATGAGACAGGAGAATTGCCATAAATTTGAGGTTATCCTGGGCTACATAGCAAGTTCCTGGACATCCTGGGGTTTTGTGTGAGATCTTGCCTCAACCAAACAAAACAAAATTAAAATATAATAACACAATAGCAGAAATGTGAAATACTTAAGGATAAATCTGATAAATCTGATGTGTAAGATCTATACAACAAAAAAATTTTGAAACATTTGTGATAGAAATTTGAAAAATATAAGTAACTGGAAAGATGCATTGCGTTTTGGGTTTAGAAAATGAAATATTTTTAAAATGTGAGTTCTCCCTCAAAGTGGACTTCTTTTTTAAAAAACTTTAAAAAAAAACTTTCTTGAGAATTTCATACATGCATATAAGGTGTTTTGATAAAATCCATGCCCACTCTGTCCCCTGCAAGACCTCCCATATTGTTTGAGTATCAATAAGCCCCATAAATTGAACTAGTCCAGACTGAAAAATGTCTAGTCTATCTGTTGGAGGATCCTACTATTCCAGTCTCCCTGGTCAATTACCTGGTGATAGAACCACTCCCAGGAAGGCAGGATCACCTTAAGTTATGCTAAATTAACACACCTGGTGTGTTAATTAAGTAGCGAATAGTTGTGCCTGGAACTAGCTCAGGTCCCCGCAGAACTTCCAGACCAGCCACAGCCAGGTAGGTTTCTGTAAGTCTGTCTGCTTTCCTGAACTCTTCAGGAAAGTGTAATTTCTTCTTTCTTCTTCTTGCCTTTCTTACTAAACATGCTTTCTTTAAGGCTTTGGGCTGCCCCTAGCATCCTGTATTTCTTCACTTTTTCTCTAAAGCTTCCTTCTCCCAGCCATGTTGCAGGCTCTAAACCTGCATGGCTTCCATGGCTTTCTTTCCTTCTTCCCACTATTCATCTCCTCAGGGCAGCTGCCAAGATTACCAGCTCACCTGCTCTGAGGATTTTTCTTTAAGATTCTAATAAAATTGTAAAAGCTTCCGTTTGGGCCCATTCTTAAATTCTTTTATGAATGAGATTAAGAATCCCCTAGGGGACACTCTTTCTCCCTGTTTCAATGTCTCCCCATCAAAAGTAGATTTCTTATAGGCAGCATATAGTTGGTTTTGTTTATATTTATCAGCTTCCACTTGTTAATTTTGATGTTTAGATCATGCACTGTGGTTATTGATATGGTTCGATTTCAATCCACCATCTTTCTATTTGTATTCCATTTTTCTTCTATTCTTTGTTTTCTGCTTCTCTTTCTTCTTCAGATTAATTTGTGATTCCATTTTACATTCTTTGTTTTTCTTAGCTAAAACTCTTTCTCATGTTCATTACATGTACTTGAAGATAGTTATAACAGGTTATATTATAAACTATATTTAGCCCCCTCCCCAGAATTGTCATATTAAATATTGTTGAAATAGTCAATTAACCTTCAAAGGCATTTAAATAGTAAGAAGAGCATCTCACAACCATTTCACGCTCTTCATTTCTTTGTGTAGATGGTGAGTCCCATCTACTATAATTTTCCTTTTGCCTAAAGAACACCCTTAAGCTTTTTTTTTTTTTTTTTTTTTTTTTTGTAGGATGAGTCTGCTGACAAATTCTTCCTTTTCTATGTCTGAACATTCCTTGTTTTTCCTTCATTCTGAAAGATATACTCACTCATTGGGTATCATTCAAGGCTGATAGTTTCATCATCAAAGGTACTGCCCCACTGCCCCACCATCATCTCACTTGCATTGTTTCTGATAAGGAATTGCTGAGCATTTGGTTTCTGTGCCTGGCTTTGCTATGACTGCCTTTTAGGTTTTCCTCTGTACACAGGCTTTGAATAGTTTATTATGCCTCTTGGCTTAATTTTCCTTATGGTTCCTTCCTGTGCTTATGTTTCTGTTCTCCCCACCCCATCCCCCACCAGTCCACTGTCTTTGTGAACAATTACATAACTACTGAGCACTTGAAATTGTCCATAGTCATTCTATGTTTTCATTCGTTTATCTCTCTCTTTAGTTGGGGACAGTGTTTCCTGCTATATCTTAAAGTTTCTTTTACTGTTTCTACGCTGTGCGATCTGCCACTAGTTCCATCTATTCTAATTGGTTATTAAAAAAAATTCATACAAGCATATGTTGTACATTGAGTATTTTTTTGTATTTCATTTATTATTTTTATTTTTTGTGTATGAGTGTATTGGCTGCATGTGTGTAAGTACACCTGTGTCACACAGTGTCCACAGAGGTCAGAAGAGGGTGTCAAATTCCCTGGAACTGGAGTTATGGATGGTTGTTAGCTGACATGTGGGTGCTGGGAATCAAACCCAGGTCCTCTGTAAGAGCAACCAGTGCTCTTGCTGCTGAGCCATTTCTCCAGTCCCCTGGGCATGTTATTTATGCTAAAATTGAGGTATTATTGCAAGAAGTTCAATTAAAGCCTTTAAACTATCTTCCATATTTGGATTTTACTCACTGACCACATGCAATAGTTACAGTAATTGTTTAAATGTCTTTGTCTTTTCATTCTAATGTCTATGTCAATTTTGGGTTGGTTTTGGTTGAATGATATTTCTCCTCATTATTGGTTATATTTTCTTGCCCTTTGCATGTTGGTAATATTTTTTTGAATGTCATATTCTATAAATTTTACTTTGTTGAATACTGGCTATTTTTATGTTCCTATAAATATTCCTGAGCTTTGTTCTGAGATGCAGTTAAGTTGCTTATAAACAGTTTGCTTCTTTTGGGTCTTGTTTTTAAGATTTGTTGCATGGAACCCAGAGACTTGTTTAGTCTAGGATGAATAATTTTTCTTTACTGTAGAAAAAGCATGCTGGATACTCTACACGATGACTTAAAAATTATGAGATTTTTCTGGTCTCGTGGAAATGGGCTCTATTTGTGATCTTATTTCCTCTCATTTGGGGGAGGTGGTGTTTTCAACATTGAGTGGTTTTCTACCATGCATTCATTGGGCAGTACTTTGCTGAACATTCAAGGGGGACCATCTAGAGATCTTTGTGTCCTTTTCTGGGCAGTTCTCTCCTCTTCAGTTCTCTGTTCTACAAACTCTGGCTGTCTAAGTATCCAGAAATGCTATTTCCATATTTCCTCAGGGAGTCCACAGGACTCCTATATCTGAATTCTCTGAATGGGGCCTAAAACTCTGTTAAGGTAGTGAGATTTTCAGGGCCTATATTTTAGGGGAAACTGTTTACTGACTCGGGATTCCCTGTGGCTTTTATTTTTATTATCTGATATCCTCTGCCTTGAAAACTGTTGTTTTACAGTTTCTTCACTATTTTGGTAGCTCCAGGAAGATGGACTACATCTTAGTCAGTAATGGAAGAATTATTACCTTTGAAAAAAAAAAAACCTTCAGGGGCTGGAGAGATGGTTTAGTGGTTAAGAACACGGGCTGTTTTTGCTGAGGACCCGGGTTTGGTTCCCAGCACCCACATGGTGGCTCACTGTCATCTGTAACTCCAGTTACAGGGGATCTGACACCCTTTCCTGGTCTCAACAAACACTAGGCACACTTGTGTTGCATATACATACATGGAGGCAAACACTCATATACATAAAATAAAAATAAAATCTTAAAAAATCCCAACACTCCATTTGATCTTTCACTTGTAGAACATTCCATATATAAACTACTGTTTGAAAAACATAAAGTGCAATAACCAAGCTGAGTTGATCTGTGTCACTCAGGTGACTGACAGACGACTTTGTTTTCCTACATGCTTAATGCATGGCAGGTAAATTGAATTGCAGTAGGGCAAGTAGGTAATGTTAGCACAAAGGGATATTTTTTTGCCCTATGCAAGAAAGAAATCTAACTGAGATCTCAGGAAAAGAAACACTGAAAAGAAACAGCTATCTTTCTATTATGGAATGTGTAGGAGCAGATAAGAGAATGCTCATTTGTGAGGAGTCGGCATCTCTATCATCTGGAGAAAGCCTCGATTTAATGCTGGTTTTCTTTTAACTCCCTTCAACATTACTTTTTGCCAAATGTAAGATATTATAAAAATAATTACTAAGGACTTGAGAATATTAATTATGAATGATTCTGTCTCTAAGTTAATTATAAAAAGAATATTCTCTTCAAATCTTTTCCACAGCTGTGCTCCCTATCATCCTCAGAACATTGGGCAACAAAGAAGTCTGAATGCTGTTATACCTTAACTGGCTGCTTGAGACACACATATACATGGGGTTAGGGGACTTGCTTTAAGTCTCATAAGAATACAGAACCAAACCCAATATACAGTGCCTTGGTGTAGAACAACATCCTTTCCCATCGGTTCTGCTGCCTCGGCTACCACAGGCACTTTCAGAAGTCTAGTCATTATTTTTCTAATGTGGATTTTAGAAAGGAAGCAGGAACAACGACAGTAGAACAACTGTAGGACTCAGATAACCTGGCATGTGCTTCCATCACAGAAAGACAGCAATTGGAGTCATTCTGCAGAACAGGCTAAACAATAAGAAAATGTAATCAGAACCCCCAAGGCTCTGCTGATCTGAAGCATCTAGGTAAGCCTTGAATTAAACCAGAGAAGCAGGGACTCAAATGAGCCACATAGTTTTCAAAGTAACACACATCAGCCACACAACCCGAGTTCAGAGGGCAAAGTTTTTTGGATAAGAATTTTAGATAATTGGGGATTTGCAGCATAAGCGAGCGCAGAAACACTAGGCACAGGAGAAGATGTTGGAGAATTTCAAATTCAAGGAAATTTGGTATATGAACCCACACCGTGTGGTTTCAGATGATCAAATTTCTCAAATTCGGTGAGGTAGTAATCAGGATAGAATATGTTAATTAAATCATATGCCTAACCTGCACCATCAAATGACAAAACATCGTGAAATTTTTGAATGGGAAGGAAGGCAGAGCTACACAAAAGCTGTAGAGGTTAGAGTAGAGCATCGTTTTTGCTATGGGAGCAAAGGGCAATTGGGCCAAGGAAGGACACAGCTGAAGGGTTTCATTGGGGATAGGAATTGCTCTTAAGGTTCCCTTGTACCGCCACAGAACAATGGATCTGAGAAGGAAAGTATAGGCCTGAACAGCTTGGATTATTGAGAAGAATATACAGAGCTGGTGAAGAGCAGCAGACTACAGCCACTGCCCTCTTCTCCTTACCTGGTGCGCTTTGGATCTGTATTGTTTCTCCAAAGGCTCCTGTGGTGCTTTTGGTGCTGAGCCTTAAAGAGGTAGGTCTAGTCCGCAGGCCCCTCATCATCCAGCTGGAAACTCCAGGATTTGAGACCTAACAGAGTAAAGGCAGAGCCTTGGTGATTGGGTGGAAAAGGAAATGTAAAGTAAAAAAGACATGGAGAAGAAGGATAAATAGTGTGCATCCTTAGCCAAACCAGGAAGGGGAGGACTGTGAATCTGGGCTGAGGATCCATTTCTGATATCTTTTATGACCTCTGTAATGTGCTATTTCTCCCCTGAGCAGAAGACAAAAGGAACATGAGCTCATTTTTATAAGAAAAGCGTTACACTTTTATAGCCTTTCCATATTCTGAATAAATCCAGAGAGAGCCTCAGTTGTGCCAATTTTCCTTTACTACCTCTCAAACATTTCTTAGTCTCCCTATCCTCTTTCCTTAACAAAGAGTGATCAGACCTCAGTTTAAGAGCTCTGATAGCCTTCTGTGATTAGCTGGGATTCCTTTCTTCCATCCTTCCTTTGTTACATTACTTTACATCCTTCCTTCTCTTTCCTTCTTCTCTTTCCTTCCTTCCTTCCTTCCTTCCTTCCTTCCTTCCTTCCTTCCTTCCTTCCTTCCCTCCCTCCCTCCCTCCCTCCCTCCTTCCTTTCCTTCCTTCCTGTGTGTGCATGTATAAGTTCCAAGGCCAGAGGTTGAGGTCAGGTATCTACTTTAATTACTTCTCCATCTTAATTTTTCTTACTTTTTAATAACAACATTATTATTATCATTGTGTTTCTGTGTGTGTGTGTGTGCTTGTGTGTGCATGGCACAGTGTGATGCGGAAGTCAGAGGACAGCTCATGAGACCTGACGTTCTCTTCTTTCACTATGTGGGTCCAGGCAATCACTCAGGTCATCAGGCTTGGTGACAAGTGCCTTTACCCCCTAAGCCATCGTGCTGGCCCCTCCACCTTGTTTCTTGAGATAGGGTCTCTTGATCAACCTGGACCTCATCAGTTGGATTTGGCTATGCCAGCTGGCTTTCAAGCCCCAGGGATCCTCTTGTCTCCACCTCTCCAGCACTGGGATTAGAGGCATGTGCTGCCTGCCATGCCAGCTTTTTATGTGGATGCTGGGGATCCAGACTCAGTTTCTCATGCTTGCATGGCAAGTGCTTTACTGACTTAGTCAGCTCTCCGTCTCTTTTGGTATTAATTTCTAATGATAGAAAGTGCTCTTGTTTTAAATTTATGCTAGTCATAGTTTTCCTTAAAATGATATTTGAAAATATAATTTATTGTATTTAAATTCAAGCTGATTTGAGATTGTCAAAATTCAACACTGTCCTAAATGTAAAAAGAAAAGACAGGATGATATGGTAGAAATAACCACTGTGGGGGGTGCTGGAGAGATGGTTTAGTGGTTAAGTGCACTGACTGCTCTTACAGAAGACCCAGGTTCAGGTTCAATTCCCAGCACCCACACAGCCGCTATCAACTGGTACTGCATGACATGGGCACACTTGCATACATGCAGGCAATCCATCATACACATTAAAATAATAAAGATATTCTTTTTTAAAAAAAGAAATTACTGGGAAACAGAAATCTGTTGTGTAATTTGTGTGGTGGTTAGGGTAAAAAACGACTCAATTTTCATTTTTATTCATTAAAGATATAGAGGTGTTATCTGGAACTCAGTTGGAAAGGCTCAGTTTTCACCTCTTAAGGTATTAAAAGTTTTAGTCAAAGGCAAAGAAATATGATTTTATTTTTAGATTCAAGTCAACTTAACACACATGAGAGCTTAGAAATGGTAAGAGACTATGTGAAGATTTGTAAGGGGCACTTGGATGCCAACCATTGGACTAGATTATTTCCAAGGAAACTTGTAGTTCTAAAATGCTGTGCCAAGCATTCCATCTGTGGAAGAAAAGCAATGATCTGATAGAGAAGAACAATCAGAGATTATCTCATTAAAATCTCATTTTCTTTATCTCTAACCTCCCCTACTGAGTAGGTGGACTGAATCTACCTGAAATGGAGGTAACATGGCAAATGTAACTATTTCCTGTGTGACCTCAGTCCCTATCTCCCAAGAAAAATTACCTCATCAAAAGTTTTATCACACTTTTTACTTTTGAAGATCAAAGAAATTGCAGTCTTAACTAGATGGCTGGCCTTTGTGGACCTACCTGTGGCCTTGAGGGAGGGATAGCACCTGCTGTCTGTGGAGCTTCTCCCGGTTGCCCTGCTCAGCATTGCCTCTCCATAGAATCCCCCAGAGCACATCTCTTCTCTGCATTCCATGGAAAACAACAGAGGTTAGGACAGGTGCTTGAGAGACTGACATCCTGGGTTCCAATTGGAACTCCCCTAGGGAACCTCTGTGTTTTATTTAAATTTCACATTCATCTAGCACAATGACTCAGTGAGACAGGTTCAGTGTCAGGGCAGCTGCTGTTAAGCTTGAACCTTTTGGGGAATTAGGAAAGCACATGCCTCCTGCCTTTCCCAAACCATATCACACCATGTGTACTCTTAACCTAAGAAGCACAGACACCTTGTCCTGGGGACAATGCAGTGGCCTTGCCAGGGATCTGGCAAGCAGAGGAAAAGACTTAAGCCTTGAGTTGAGGCAGGTAGTTTGTAGGGACAGCTTAACAACCCAGGACCTCCCACCTGCACCGAGCTCTACACACACACACACACACACACACACACACAGCGCCCCTCCAAACAAAGCAACCAGCCACTCTGCCCTAATATCCTCTAGGAACTCCCTACTTTACTCTTGAGTAACCCCACTTTTGTGGCCAAACATATCCTGGAACATATATAAAACTAGAGGCAGTGCCCCAATCTACCCTGGACTGGTTTTTGGTGCTTGTGCAATAAGGCAAACTATGTCTTATGAATGAACTTTTAAGGAAAATCTCCTATTTGCTGCCATATGCCTATGCATGATCGGGCATGTGCATTATTAAAATCAGATTCATCATGGGAAAGGACATGCACTTTGAATAAAGGCTTACACAACCCAAATTTTTCAACCAAAATGGAAAGGCATCCACACTCTGCCTGCAGCAACTAATTCCTCTTCCTTTTGGACCCACAAAGGAAGTCTCTAAGAAGTACCCTGGGGCTCTTGGAGAAATTTTGCTTGGGGCTCACTCTCCCTTGCAGTGTATCTACAATGTATTTCACTTTGGTTTTGAAGAAAACCCCTTGCCGCTTTCTGTTTGTGTATACCTTTAATTCTTTGAACAAGATGCCAAGAACCTAGAAACACCGATCTAGAAAAAGATCGCTGGTAACAATCTGCTCCTGTGCTGGTACTGTTATGTAAGGCCCACACTGCCAACCCATAGTGACCCTGACAATTACCACCATTTTTGCAGCCAAAGCAGATCCAATATTTGTGTTGTGATCAAAACAACTTATGTGCATGTATGAAATTCTCAATAAATTATTTATTTAATAAAAACAATAAAAATACCACACTGGCTATTTTATAGACAATGGATTAGCTGATGATGATGTTGGATGCAGATACTTATTAGAAGCCTATAGCAGCCATACAGGTGGGAGATGATGGGTATTCAGATCAACAGGATGGCAGTAGGGGTGGTAAGGGTTGGACAGACTCCAGGGATGTTAAGGAGATAGAATTGATGGGTTGGGGGCCTGTATGAAGACTTAAGAGGTGATAATGACAGCAATGATAATGTTAACAACCTGAAGGCTGATTCATACCAGGCACTATGTTATTTATATGAGCTCTTTGAATTAGGAAAACATTGCATTTGATTTCTACATGGTTCCTCTAAAATCAGAGATAACATAAGAGCCCACAGTAGCTCTTTCACCAATAGTAAATATTAGTGTAATTCTCATTGAGCAGCAAATATTTGGGTTCCCTCTGTTAAGATGGCTTGGTTGTAGGCATGAGTAGTGACAGACAAGCAAACAGTAGAAGACGATGAAGACAGTGACTTCATCACTTATTAGGCATCAGGTTGGATTCCCCTTCCACTCTTACAGTCTACAAATATCTTCCCCACTACCATTTAGTTGGTCTGGATAGTGTCTTGGTATCACTGTTTTAGTGGATCCCCCAATTAACCATTGCTGAGAAGCACAGAATTCAGAAACATCTTTGAAATCAGCCAAATCAAGGTGAAACAAGTTTGCTCTTGACAACATGGCTTTCCTTGTCTAAGCCCCAGATTTCCTATTTGAAATTGAAATGCCATCTCTTTGAGGTCCCGTGAGGATGAATCAGGTGTTACATGGGGTCCATGGTATGTCTGGGTACCTCCCTTCTTGAAGTGGGTGGTTTCTAACGTGTTCAGTAAATGTGCCTGCCATGACTGAAGGATTAGGAAGTAAAAGAACCTAACAGGGTCACAGGCCTGCCTGGGGCTGAGGTCTCTACATAATGTCATTTTCCTTAGTTCTTGCTTAAATTGTGCTTCCTTCCACAAAAGTGAAACCAGGCCAAGGAAGAAACCACACTCCCAAAGGCACAGAGTTGGGTGGGAATAGGGAACTGGGATCTGAGTCTTTCTATTACCTACATCAGATTCAGGCCATTGCTTACTATTCTGAAAAAAGACTTGGTACCAAATTGATGGCACAAGGGATGATAATTCTTGTCTGTACTGCTTTGAACCGCTGGGCTGAGCTGCACAGTGAAAGGCATGTAGCAGTTAGTAGCCAGCTGGGGTGGCTCAGAGCCTCTCAGACAGAAACTCAGTGGCCCTGGAGGAAAAGGGCAGGAGGTATGGACAGAAGAGGTGGCCCAGGAGCAGAAGGGAAAGGGCAAGAGGCTGATGACATCAGGGTGAGGGTTAAATACAGAATCACATATCTAGGATATGGTCAGGATGCCGAACAAAGTGACACATGACAGGCAGTACAGTGGCTGGCAGACAGCAAACACTGGGTAAACTGTAGAGGTAAATGTATTCTGCTTTTCTCTTCATTCAGAGCTACTTCTGCCCCTAAGATAAGGGCAGGAGCCTCCCACTTCTGTTTGGTCAGTCTGTTGACCCATCCTCCCCTTTCTTGGAATTGCTCCCTCATCCAGTTATTTATGGAAACATCCATGTTCATATAATTTCACCTCTGGTCTTTGGGGGGTCAGAGGGCTGAACCCCTAGAGAGGACTGGTCCTTCTGGCTTGGGAGATTTTGACTTTTCTGCTTTTCATGTGTATTTGCTTTTATCAAAGTAAGGCATTTGCTACCAGCCGGCTATCACTACATTCAGACGCCACACTGGGGCCCAAGGACGTCTCAAACCACTGCCTGGGAATGCCAGTTTCTCAGAAAGAATTAGAAATCAGTACTAGCAGCTTCCCTGCTAAGTGAAAAAAAATTACATAATTCCTTCTGCACCACTGCATGAGGCAGATTTTTTTTTTTTTTCTTTTCCCCGAATGTACAGTAAATCCCGAGTGGTTTAAGTCATGGTGCCTCTCCTTAAACACAATATGAAATTGCTACCAAATTTAAATAAAAAATAAATGATGTGTTGTGCTAAGAGATTCTCCTGCCAAAATCTCTCACACAATTAACACAGTAGCAGAATGTGTTGCTAATTTCATGCCACTGGAATGTTTTCTGCTTCAGAATATAGAAACAAAATTGGGTCAGAGCTCCAATAATAACAAGATTTTGTTAAAATATACAGCTCTGCATTGTAGATACGTTACAGGCATGGGTGAAAAGTAGAATCGTAGGGTTGCATTAAATAGCTTCCTCACCCAAAGAGAACTAGAAGGATTTGCCTCCAGTTTCTGCACAGAGAGGGAGGAAGGAGGGAGGGAGGGAAGAAAGGAGGGAGAGGAAGAGCAAGAAAGGAGGAGAGAATTAGTTCAGTCCAAGTTCAGACCTCCACACTGGGGGGATAGGGCTTCGTTATCAAGGTCCATCCACTTACAATGAGGCAGATGCAGGGCAGAGGATCTGGGGAAACATAAATCCACAAATCACGGATAGAATTCCGACTCTGCTGCTTTTCTCTAAGGCAGCTTCTTCTCTCTTAGCCTCTTTACATAGGGCCTGGACTTTTCCATAACAAAAACAGCGATAATGAAAATATTTTGGCAGTGTTCAGGGCCTTTCACACCACTGACCCTGACCTCCAAATCAATTTTCTTTATTCTTAACCTGACCTTGGCATCCATTCTCCCTGGCGTTCAATATTAGTTACAAAATCTTGAACTCTCGAAGACCTTCCCTCCTCCCACAATAACTCAGGCAGACCACACTAGAGAAGCCCCAGAGAGGAAGGAGAGAGGCTTCTTGACAAAGAGAAATAATAAGGAGATAAACAAGCCGGGCATGTTCTATAGGAGTCTCATTTGCACCAAATGCCATTAGCGCCATTATTTACGCAGACAACGGTGGAGGCTGCCTTGGCTCCCTGCTTGCGTCGGGCGCTTTGGATAACACCATGCATCACCAGGCGGCCCAGGCGCTTCACTTAAATAGTGATATGTAAGGGAGAGCATGTTACATTTCATCCATCACCCATGGGCTGGCCGAGTGCAGAGACTGGAAAAATTGCGCACATTTCTCCGTAGCTGCCTGCATTAATACTAGAAAGGGAGTGAACTGAAAAGAGAAAGTGCCAATTTCAGCACACATGTTATAAAGAGAAGTAAAGAATAGAAGGGAAAGAAAGCATCTCCCAGGCGAGGTGCTGAGGGGGCTGAGGGAGGCTTTTAAAGGAGAAGACTGCTTTTCAGGACTGTGGAGCATTGACTGGGAGAAAAAGGACCCACTGAGACTAGAGTTCCAGGGTCAACATACATTTTGGAGAAGAAGTTAGCGGGCAGGGGCTATTTTTCTGCAAATTAGTTTTCTCTCAAGAGTAACCGTGGGGGAGGAGCGCAGGAAAATGAATTGGAGCCTGTTGAATAATCGTGTATTGTTAGGCTGGTTGCAGTGACCTATGAACTGATGCTCCGAAAAGCCTTTCCCGGCCCTCCTTTCACAGGATGGGAAGCCGCCCACAGCTGTTGACAAGTGTCCTGACAGGGCAGCTTTGGGGATGATCGGTGTGGTCCTGTGAAACAAAGGTCTACAGAGCGTTGCCTCCATTTGGCCAGAAAGGCACAGGTCTGCTGGCCGCTTCCTGCCCACTGCAGGCAGGACAAGTGGCTGCAGGGGACAGTGGAAGAGGCAGGACCTGGACTCTGGGCAGGGTAGAGACAGGGTAGAAAAACACAGCAATGTAGCCTGAAGTGAAGGATCAGCTTTCCTTGGAATTGACAGAGCTGAGTTCAGAAACATTTGAATTCTTCCAGCACAAGTGGAATTCTTCCATTGTCCCTAAAGTCAGAAGGAGCTGTTCATTGAAAAATATTTGCGCCTGTTTTCAAGTTCAGATTCTGATGGGAATGCTCAGCCTCATGCTCTTCCTTCAGTTTTATCATCCTGACTTGGGTGTTTAAAAACACTGCATGATCTGAACCTATGCTTCTCCAAGTAGGCCAAATGCAAAAGAAATCAAAGCTGAAGTTCAGATGAAGCTGGCAGGAGTCTTCACAAGGGGAAGCCTTCTGGTTCTTACCTTCAAAGACTGTACAGCAAGCTGATACACTGTGGTACTATAGAATATTTAACATGACAGGTCACATTTTTAGGCCCTTTAGGTCCCTCACTTCTGTGCTATCATTCTAAGATACAATTCAATCTATATCAGAAAACAAGAGTACAGTCACCTATTTAGCATGTACTTTTAGTTTGAGATGAATCTATCCCAGATATCCAAAACCTAAAATGTGAATGAGAAAAATATATGAAATAAAATCAAGGGAATAGAGTAATTATAATCAAGAAAAGTGGAATTTAAGGGAATAGTCAGCTTAATCTGTGACTCAAGGCATACTGGGGTGTACCCCACCCCTTGAAAAGCATACAGAGTAGAAACCTACGGTAAAGTGATGAAAACAGAGAGTTTAGAGGGAACTACCTGGTAATGAAATGCCATGTCATGTTCATTCTGGGGCTGTCAGAGCACAAAGTAGCACCCAGCTCATAGCAGGGAGCTCAGTAAATATTTTCTGGATGGAGAGTTGTTGATAGAACTGTGCATTCATCTCCCTTTAGCCTGCATGTGGTGGTGAGCTTGGGAGGGGCCATGTCCTCCCACCTCTAGTAGTATGGCCCCTTTCCTTTCTGAGGGGGCAGAGCAGGCCAGGGCAACATGTAAGTACTTTTGTGGAGCCTAGGCTGTGGGCTTACCATCTCTCTCAACCACTGAGTGGTTGATGATCTTGGAATTTGCCTTCTCTGGTTCTTAAGATTCTCTCTCTCTCTCTCTCTCTCTCTCTCTCTCTCTCTCTCTCTCGACAGAAGGAAGCATTAAGTATCTTCCTCTCAAAAATCAACTTAAAAATTTTACAGCTCTGTGTATCTGGGTTTAAGTGAATGGAATTTTATTTCTCTCCAGTCCTTGTGAAAGATGCTTTTGGAAGGCTAAGCTAGGGGCAGGATGAGGAAAAGAGTTCAGCTCTTTTTCTTATCAACATTGTACCTTCCATGCTGGAAGGATAGAGAGGCTCCAGAGGGGTCCTCACCTAAAAGGCTGTTTACTTCAGAGCACTCGGCCTTATTCTGGGAAGGAACATCTTAGAACTGAAGATGTTCTATAGTGTTGTGAAAAAATTCTACCAGCTACCTTCTCCAGAATTCAACCAAATTCAATAATTCACAAAACAGATCACCGTAATTCAGTTTGGCACTCCCCACCCGCCACTCCCAGGAGTCATTTTCTAGAGAGTAGCTGACTCAGCCTTTAGTAATGAACCTGTGGTCAAAGTAAGTGGACTCATCTTAAGTTGGTGCTATGCCATATTGGCTCAAGCTTCTGTTGCTATTAAGACTAATTATTAAGGTGACCCAGGTTTTAGGGTCAAATCAGCAAGTAGAAGAAATGAAGTCAACTATGGTGCTGTGATTTCAGATTTTAAATATTGAGCAGAAATGTACAGTTTTATTTTGTTCAATAGAGAATAAAGTTGGTTGTTCCTAAAATGAAAGTGTATTGTTTTCCATGTGAGGGGATCCCATATTTGCAAGAACTGATAAACTAGAGAGCTATTATTTTTATATTTTATTTTTATTTTATGTGTATGAGTATTTTGCCTGCATGTATGTATGTAAGTGCACCAGGTGTGTGTAATACCCATGGAGGCCAGAAGAAGGCACAGGATTCCCTGGAATTGGAGACATGGATGGTGGTTAGCTGCCATATGGGTGCTGGAAACTAAACCACGGTCCTCTACAAGAGCAGCTAGTGTTCTTAACTGCTGAGCCATCTCTTCAGCCCTAGACATACTGTTTTTTAATTGATGAATTAATGTTTTTTTGACCAGTCTGGTCTTAAACTCCTAGGTTCAAGCAATTCTCCTGTCTCAGCCTCCAGAGTATGTGAGACCGCAGGAAGGTACTGCTGTACCTAGCTGTTTTAAATTTTGCATTCTACAGTGATTTGTGCTATGATTCCAGCCTCCTAGAAGGATTCAAATATTATTTACTTCTTACGGCCCACAAAAATCCATATGTCACTTTGTAAAAATCCAATATAAGACATTTAAATGTATTTCAAACTAAATTAAACACAGGACACTATTTCTTATGATACTTTGCTTGGAGTTTGGAAACTTTAACATTCTATCATATTTGCTCAATCATGTATTCATCCACAGACAGTTGATCAAGTCTTAGTATCTGACAGATTTGGTCCTCATCCTGAGGACATGTCAGGGTCTCCTGATGTTTCTTTTCTGTTTCATAGCTTCCATCCTGTTTGCATTCCATGGGCTGCGAGAAATTAAGGGTCTGATGTGCTGGAGAAGGAGCTAATTATATTAGGTTGATAAATAGAACCTTCAAGAAGAACATCGAAATTATGATAAACATCTAAAATAACCTTTAGGTCAGAGGTCAAGGAAGTTTTACTCTTGGTGATTGGCTTGGTGTTAAAACATAGCCAGGTGCAGTGGTTCCTGCATTTATTCACACCCACTCCAGAGGCTGAGGCAGGAGAATTGCTTAATTTCATTAGCTCAAGGCCAGCCTGGGCAATCTGGTTCTCATAGTACGGTCTTTGGACCAACAGTCTTGTCCTGAACTTGTCAGAAAAGCAAATCTCTGGCTCCTAGCCCCTTGGTTCTGACCTATTAAACCAGAATCTCTAGGGGTGGGTTCAAGAAATTGTGTGTTAACAATACAATTTTTACGCACATTAAAGTATGAGAACCACTGGCCTGTTGTTAATCAGGCTTTATCCAGACAAAGCCTCTTAAAAGTCTCCTTCCAAATCCTGATAGTGCTGCCAATTGAGTTCTATCGCCTGTCCAGTGCTCTCTCCAGTTTAATCTTCAAAATCACACATACCTCTCTCAACCAAGTCATTTATGCAAAGTTTCAACTCATGGAGAAAAATAGCAAATTCACAGTGATAATCAAAAGGGAAAATATTTGGACAGGTAATTTTAGGAACTGGCTATGGATCACTATGTACAATAATGAAGTGGAGCAATTAGGTTTGAAAAGCCACAGCACAGAAAATAATTAACCCACAAAGTAATCATCTTGGAAGTCTCAAAGCTCATGATTAAAATAAACCTGAAACAAATGGTTGTTTAACTTTTAAGCTGTGCTTGTTTTAGTCACCGTCAACTTCAGGTATGAGCTCTGGGGAATTCCTCCTGCCTGGCGAGACTGGCTCTGGGATGACAGGGCACATGCCCACTTTCCCCGTTTCTCTTTTTCTGGAGAGGATGGCTTCGACAAAATGCCACTCTACTTTGGGTGGAGGGGTGGTTTGGGCTACTCAGCCTTGCTTGGCACCCAGGTTTTTCAGACCCTGGCACTCCATCGGCAGCTGTGGTGGGCTTCAGCCATATTGAATCCTATGCATTGGAGGCTGAGACACATGCTTCGTTTTTATGCAGCTAGCTTGCACTTTTGTTGGCGGTTTATTATTGCAAAGCCTGGTGCTCCCCTCCCCCACTCGCCTCTCCACCCAAAGAAGTGAATTAATAACTAGAAAAGGAGACAAGAAATGAGATCTAGAAGACTCTGGACTTCTAAATGTCACTGTGAGCAAACAGCAGAGAGAGAAAGGGTTCCTTCCCATCTTTATGTTCAGCACTGTCTGTGCATTGACTTGTTTCCTGACA
>NW_008331125.1:4074609-4094609 GCF_000622305.1 Nannospalax galili | reverse complement strand
TGTCATGGGGGCAAGGATAACAATTTCCATCTCATCATGTCTGAAGATGCAGGCTTCACTCTGCACAGATCTTCAGTGTAATCAGAGGAAGGCTTTCACACTATGGAATTACAATAAAATAACCAAGGAAGAAGAATCATTTCAACAGAAATGATTCAAAGACCAGAATGGAAAGTAAGATACCACAGAATATTTATATACGGCAACAAATATAGATTCCTCCAACTAATTTGGGCTGATAGGACCAATGAACTTTTTATACATCTTCCAGTTCTACTTCTCTTAGAAAAGTCTTTGAAACACGGGGTGAGGGGAGAGGGATGGGCATTCCCCACACCTTGGTTAGGAGTCGGTAGGAGAACACAAGGTGGCTGGACCAGGAAGAGTTTCACAGGAGGATGTGGTAGAAGGTACTCCCGGCAAACTGAGCACACAGAGGCAGATTTTCAGGGTTGATGCCTCTGCCATCCCTTGCTGGCTGTAATGAGAAAACCATTGGACTAATATCAGAAACCTGAGGATATTCCTGAAACATAATCCAAATTCTCTACAAAGATCTAGTTAATGCTTTTTTTTTTAATGTAGAAAAATAATGAATACAGTTGGGGCCCAAGAGAACAATGACATCTAAATAAAAGTTGATAGATTTACTTAAAGTTTAGTGAGAAATTCGGTTCTCAGACCTGTTGTTACTGATCATGTCAGAACTTTTTACATACTGAAAGTTTTCACACAAAGCCTTGGGTTTCATAGGAAAAAGTATAAATACAACCAGACAGGTATGTGTAACACAGAATCTCATATGTAGCTTTGCAAGGAGGTAGAGGTGGTAGGAACAAAGAATGCTTTGTTACATATAACATTTAATGTTACATATTATAATGACATTGCTGCCTATTTTAAAGAAACTGAGGCATATTAAGGTTCTAACTTGCCCAGATTCACATAACTAATAAATGAAAATGATTGAAAGTGAGTCATTTCTAAGCTCACACTAATGTTGTAGTATACAAAGTGTGTCAGCCCTTTGAGAGTCTATCAAAACTATGTAAGGAAGGAAATGCCACCAACAGAGAAGGTAAAGCCTTTACACTGAAGAAAAAAGTGAAAAAGAAATAAAAACGTAGTCCTCTAGTGATCTTGACAATAATGATACTGAATATTGGATTGAAGAAACAGTATCTTTTGGAGGCATCACATTTTAAGGGACAAGTAAATGTGGAAATATTTTTCTTTGTACAGGACCAGTCAATATGTGGGGTATCAGTGGCTGGGGATGCAAACATTCCCTTCTGTTTCCTTAACCTACTATTTTCATTGGGTCAGAGAAGGTATCAAAAACAAAAAAGGAGCTCTTTATTTCCTTGTCTCTTTTCTTTCCAAATTATTCAGTCCCAAAGTCTTTAGGTCATGAAGATTGCCATCTACTTTAAAAAGAAGTAGAAACCATGGTGGTGCAGAAGGCGGTGTCAGACTCAAGTGGGCTGAGGCTTGTGTAGAGAACGTCAGGGCTGCTCGTCATAATGTATAAGCCAAGGTAAGGTATCACGTGTGTGTACATAGGCAACTGTTTCTATGTGCAGAGTTAGAGTCCTAACAGGCTGAGGAAGTTGTCAGTGGAGAACAGGAGAGTGTGGCTTGTTGAGTCAGAGTCTAGGAAGAACAAAGTGGGCATCTATCAGTGAAGGTGACCCAGCATGCGATGTAGAAACACCTTAGGATTTTCCAAGCAGAGACACCTGGGGTGACAGAATTCACACAGTGAGGGAATAATGGAAGTTTGTGGTTATATTCAGGACTGTTGATCAAATAAGTAGATATACTAAAAATAATGCAAACCAGATTATTCATGGTTAGAGAAATGAGTTACAAATATGGTATAAGAAAAAATCTAGAACAATCTTCCTAGTGTTGGGTTGGAATTAGAGATACCAGTGTGACTCATGGTTTTCATTTGTAGGACTAGATGCAGAAACAGACACACATGTGACTGACATTCCTGAGCTGCTGATTTGAGGGCCCAGAAGCAGCAGCAGTCCTATAGAGATGGGAATTCCTGGTATCTCCTCTTGCTGCTGATATCATTTCCCACTAAACACAACCAAGACTCTTTGGAGACGTGACTGACTCCTGGTTTGGAGCAGAGCAAAAATATAAGACAGGCCTGGAGCACCTCATGTTACAGAAAGGGCACAACCAAAGCACAGAAAGGTTAAGTAAGTTGCCTAAGTTACACATTAGATATGATGGATGAAATAACTCTCCAAAAGTGAGAGGGAAAAAGATTAAAATCAGAATTGTTCTATACTCAAATTGTAGATGAATATTTTAAGTTCTAACTCCTCTTTTAGGGCACAGAAAGTAGAAGGCAGACATGAGGAATTGTGACTGAGGTTAATGCAGCACAGCGTAGAGCTCTAATAAAGAGATCAAACTCTGAAAGAAGACCTATCAAGAAATTTGCATATCATCTTTTAGGATTGGCTCACTTTGACCTATTTTATTAATGATGAAATAACTCCCAGCTGTAGTCACGTGGTTTGAATATTTGCTATAATACAACAAAATCAGTGATCACACAAGAAAATTCTGGATGTGATCAAAGATACGAATACAGGTGTGTTTTCTGAATCCCAACATGCACCAGCCATGAAACCTTGCTCAAATTTTGTGTCTATCTGTTTAGTAAGGAACTTGGACAGGAGAAGCTCTAAGATCCAAGTGTGGTTCACACTTCTGTTCTCTCTTGCTCTCATGGAGTGAGTTGACAAAATCCTAAGTCCACTCAGTTGTTAACACGGGGTCAATATGCTTTGCCACACTATTTCCCAGCCAAGATGACTGCTTAGCTCCGTTCCTTCAACTTCTGGGTGAACCTGGGGCCTGGATGGTTGTCAAATGGCCATACGTAAATAATGAATGAAGTGGCTAGCAAAGACTGAATTCTGATCCAGCAGATCTGGGTGTAAAGGACAGAGCAGTGTCAATCACATTTCTCAGCTCCTTCTCTGAGATTAAAATCCAGTCTCTTTCTCTCCCTTTTAACTGGTTTGGATGAATCAGCTTTCTATCACTCTGATGAAATACTTGATATGATCAACCGATAAAGAGAAAAGTCTTGTGGGGTTCCAATCCAAGATTACATGGACCCACTGCTTTGGGCTCCTCTGGTAGATACACTTGCTGGTAGTGCATGCACAGTGATGACTGCTCACTGACTCACCAGGAAACAAAAGAGAAAGAGGAAGGTGCCAAGGTCCCACAATCCCCTCTGAAAGCATATTCACAGTAACAGAAGGGTCACCTATAAGGTGCCACTATCCCTTAATAGTGGCACACTGGGAGCCAAACATTTAACACAGAATTTTGGAAGATATTCAAAGTCCAAACCATAACACTACCTTTATTTCAATCAGATTACCAGGGACACTGTGAACACTAATTTCATTTATGTTGTGTTGATTCAAATAGTTTATACTTTTAAATTAATAAAAATTTTACTCAACAAAAAATTTCATGAAGTTAATTTCTAATTAATAAACTTGCTAGGATTTTGAAGCAATCATAAACTTAGAGAAAAGTCACAGGTAGAGTATAAAGAATTGATGATACGTCAAGTTGCCAAGTTTGAAAATCTGTTTTAGAAAAGGTTGTTGAATTAAGTAAATGAATTTACAAATGTGATAGGTAAAACAATGCCCCCTACCCACCCAGCATGGAAGAGGAAAAAAGAGAGGGCACTTTTCAGCACTGGATGTAGCTGGAGATGTCAGCGTGAATAATGGTTTTCAGTATAAATAGAGAAATAAACACAAATGTTGCATACCTTTCTCAACTTTGTCACTGTGATGACCAATAGGATGTGCATGTCCAGTGCCCAAATCTTGATTTTTAAAGCATTCTCTACTAAAAGCAGTTGAGAATGAAGAAATGGCAGTTCCATAGCTAGGTCAGGGAAAACATAAGGTAAGCCAGAAGTATCTTGAGCACCAAAATGGAGGAAGTGCTCAAAGAGCCAAGGAGATATGCCATGCTGATTCCAGGGGAATTCTGCTTCAAACCTGGTGGCAATGTAAGCTCTCAGATAATGATATTAATAGATTACAGCCTACGAATAAAATGATTATGCAGATAACAAAGAAGAGTTGAAAGTTTGATGAGGATCAGGGCATGATCATAGTTTCAAAATACCTTCTCAAAGGGCTGGTGAGACGGCCCAGGAAGTAAAGGTGCCTGCATCGCTTCCAAGCTTGACAACCCGAGTTCAATCACCTCCACCGCCCCGGGACCCACATGGTGGAAGGAGAGAACCTGACTCTTGCAACTTGTCGCCTGTTCTCCATGTGTATGTTGTGACAGGCTTGTTTGTGCACACACACAGATACATGATAATAAATAATTAAAGAGATAAATGTAATTAAAAATACCTTCTCACGAATTATCAGCTATGAAGGAAAAACAGTGGCTGAATAGAAAATCTTTCCAACTTTACATTATTTAAGTGATCTGAATGAGGAAATGAAAACATCAGTAGTGGGACAAACAAAAATTACTCAGTCACTGATAAAGGCAAGGCAAGAAATGCAGCATCACTTACATGTTCTGCCTGAGTGAGAGAGCGAAGGTACGTTGGACAAAGTGAGGAATACCCAACAAAACAATTGCTTCTCAGCCATCAAAATTGTCAGGGTCACAAATGCCAAGGAAAGATGGGAACTACTTCCTGACTGAAGAAAACTAAAGAAACATGACAATTGCCGTCTGTGATTTAGAGTGGATTCTTTGACTGCAAAGGACAATCTGGAGACAACTGCTAACGTTTGAACAGGGTCTAAGGATTTGACAATAGTAATATACCAAGGTGTGTTTTCTAATTTTGATGATGATAGTGCAGCTAAATAGGGCAAGCACTAAGCTACTTGTCTAAATTCCCACTGTTCCAAGCCCCAGGCCCTGGATCTTAGAGAACCTTGGAGTTGATACACCTTATGTGCCAGATTTAGATAAACTACAACTTAGGAGATCAACTTATAAATGACAGAAGAGAATGGGCTGGTCATCTATTACTATAAATTAATAGGATGCAGACACCATTAGAAAGATAGACAGACAGACAGACAGACAGACAGACACAGACACCACACACACACACTGTCTTCTGAAGTTGAAGATTGTCTCCTCCTTGCTGTCGAGAGAGGAGAGAGAGAGAGAGAGAGAGAGAGAGAGAGAGAGAGAGAATGAGGAATTGTTTCCATTCCAGCAGAACATTTGCAAGGGTAAACCAAAGTTCCAGAGATAGAGCTTTGTAGCTTTGTAAACACGCATGACTGAAATTTCACTTAACAAGACCAACTACAGAGTAGAAATGAGATGGGTTAACTGCTACATGCCTGCTGAAGCCACTGTGGATCAAAACACAGGAAACGTTCTTTTCAAATTCTTTCTCTCAAGAAAAAATACAAAGAAAGCAGAAACAAAGAAGTTAATAAACCACAATTAGGAGAATATTTGATATTTTCAAATGTCAGAGAAGTAGTATCACAGGTATAATTAAGACAGAGCCTAGTAATGAACTTGCTGCTAAACCTGACTTTGAGGGACTGGTGAGATTCAGCTCTTTAGTACAAGAGTGAGACACTTGATGTACAATCACCACCAAGTCTAGTTAAGACATCTTTGGTTGTTGTTGAATTTTTTCTGTTCTTCAGATGTGGAAGAGCTGAGTTCACAGTAATCAAATAACTCTATCAAAGCTTTCCTAACAGGAATTTCTGTAAGAGTCTCTTTAGCCTGAATAATGCTTTTGCCTTACAGTCTATTTTGTCTGCAATCTCCACAGGCAGAAAGTCTGCATCTATAGCTCATTACCATCATTCTGATGATAATGTTACGTCTCATCAATTACTTGGGAGCAAGGTCAAATTTAGCAGTCAAATCTCCCCTTTAGCAAGGCCATCAAGAGCCTATCTATCAGCACCCCTTCCCAAGGCTACTCCCCTTGCAAAAGCCTCTTAGTACAGGCTCTCTCTCTCTCTCTCTCTCTCTCTCTCTCTCCCTTTTTTCCCTCCTTCATTCCTTCCTCCCCCAACCCCCGGTCTATTCTTTCTACCACCTCATCCTATTACAATATTACCAGTTACAAAATCCTGCCTGATTTTAACCCCACCTTAGCCCTGTTAATTTATTTGATTTGCTTGTATTTGAGAGAAACAGAATAACTGCATCCAAGAGAGAAGAGATTGTTTAACTTGGTAAATACATATTAAAAACTTTGTTATGAAGTTCTCTTAGAATACTTAGATCCATGGGGAAGATCTTTTTGATTGAGACTGTGCTTGTATAAATCACTCCAGTGAGATTTATTTTAATTAAAGAAAAATTTTCCCATCTAAGCAAAAACAAAACAAACAAAAAGATGTAATAACTAACAAAAAAATCATCTTAATTTCCAGAACTTGGCTCTGTTATAAAGCTGTCAGCCAACTCAAATTTCTTAAAAATTATTTCGGTTTAAAAGAAAGCTCACCTAGAAAATCTATTGTGGTGTATGAATGTTTTGATAATTGGTAAAGGTTTTGTATTTCCTTACAAAAGTTCAGTTCAATTCCATAAATCATTTACTGCATTTATTTCCTAGAATCAGTAAGCAAAATGTCAGCTTCATAAACACAGCTGCACTTGGCAAACAAACTTAAAAAGATTTTAAAAAGATCTATTTATTCACTTTCCAGAATGTATTTATAAATTAACCTTGTTTTTGATTAGTTAGGATCAAACTGATCCAGTAACCACTCTCTTAAATCTGAACCCTTCCCCCTTTTTTGCACGATGTAGCAAACCTTATGAAAAGACAAAACTCATAGATAATAGACCACTTTATGTAGATTGTCCTCAATTTCTTAATAGGTTTTAAGCTTATGATTATAAGTATATGTGTATTTAAGATTGTATATCTTCCTGATAAACATTTTCCTAAATGACCCTCTGTTCATAAAATTGTGGTTTTTCTTTAAAGACTAATTTGTTTGATAAAGATAATATAATGGTTTCTTTTTAGAAAGAATTTGCCTAATAATTTTTTTCTCATCTCTTAACTCTGAGTCTTCCATGTCATTATGTTTTAGATATACTAATTTTTTTCTCATCTCTTAACTCTGAGTCTTCCATGTCATTATGTTTTAGATATACTTATTTTATACCAATGAATTGTCTGAGCGTCTCTGGCATTAGATTGTTGCGTTTAGTCCATTCATATTTGTTGTGATTGCATACATTTGCTTTTACTTCTATCATCTCATTTTCTGCTTTTAACATTCTGTATTTTACTTTGTTTTCTAGCTCATACTTTTTTTGAAGTGTTCATTTGAAGAAATAAATATTTTGTAATATTTGTGTTTGAATCTTCACTTTCTACCTGTCAAGTTTTTAAACAACTTTCCTATTTTCTTTTTAAAGTTAGTATCATTCTCAGTAACCCACTTATGAAATTTATATTTCCTGCCCTGGCAGCTTTAGACTTGCTACAGAAGTTCTAATGCCCAGAGTATAAAGGCTGCCACTGGGAGGTGCAGTAAAAGTCCCATTTTACTTTCAACTATGGCTGCTCCCAGGTTTCAGGACTCCTCTGCTCAAGAGGCTAGCAGCTACAGGAAGGAAACTGTTCCTTTCAATGGTAATGGTAATTTATGCTTCAGGAGAAGATACAGGAATGCAGCTGCTATTCCACAATGAAGAAAAAGGATGTTTCACCTTCAAATGTATCATTGGCATACCACTTGATACTCTGTTGCCAAATTTGGATATTTAATGGATAAATGTAGTCACCACAATAGAAGGCCATAGTGATAGGAAGCTTAGATCCTTAGGGCTTCCTGAGTTAAACTACTAGACCATGAAAGGTACTTGCTAATCAGAAAGACAATCTAGACTGGATAACAGCAGGAGTAAATGCTGAACGTTAGCTGTGCTTGTGAAACTAGCTTCAGCATTAGAATCTGCCAACTTTCTCCACTAAGTTTACTTACGTAAGATTCCTAAGGGTTGAGAACAACCAGCAACATCATAGTCTTCCTAGATAGAGCAAACCACAAAATGCAGAAGTAAATGAATCTGAGTAGTCTATGGGGGCAGACTGTAATGGTGCTGTTCCGAGCTGCTCAAGGTCCCCAGGTCCCATCCACTTGCACAAGGACCAAGGCACTTTGCTTTGTGCATCAGTTGCTGATGGTTTACTTTTGAGTCTCCCTGGAAATTATCTTTGGCCAAAGAGAGCCAGCTTTCTCAAATTTATGACTTCTTCCCAGGGGCAATTTGTTCTAATACCTAGCTGTTAGTGAATAAAGGCTTAGCCAAATTCTCTCAATTTGGGATCATTCTTAAGAGTCATCTGCAGCCACAGAGATCCCCACAGGACAAGCTGCGGCCTCTGCTGCAACTTTTATCACTGGATCCCCTGCTTTCTTACCAATCCTCCTTTTTTCATGTCCTCAGAGATGTTCCACAGAGTATTCTCCAGAACATTTGCTTGTAAATCTCCATCTCAGAATCTGTTTCCAGGGGATTCTGCTCAGGGCATCATCTTTTTTAGATGATGCTTCTATTATTGCAGATTATTGCATTCCAATCCTGAGTTTGTGCCCATGTCTTGGATTATAAGGTTACCCTCAATGGGAACCCATCTATGACAGTCCTGTGTGGCCCAGGATATAAAAGTATCACTCCATAACGATTTTCTGTTCAGTCTGTTTGGGTACTCCAGTGATATCACTGTCCTAGGATTAATTTCTCTGTGAGTTTCTCATCTTGACAGTTCCTAAACCACTATAGAAATACACATTCTAACTTCAATGCAGAATGAAGCAGAAGCCTGCAATTTTCATTCTTGTGGGATTTTTTTTCTTCCTTTTCTGTAGCTTGGAACATCAAATTTCATCACCTCCCTGTTAAGGTGGGTAGATTTTTCTCCCCCTGTACTCCTAATTACTGAGGCTATATCCCTTTGAGCATTACAGCTTCATGAAGGGGTATTAATTTCTATTCAGTGTCTCATAGGATCCATGGCCTCATATCTGGCCTGATACGAGGTTTTGTGTATTAAAACCCAAACTACTAGCTATTACTGGATTTGATAACTGCCCGTGGGGAAGCTTTAGGATCAGGTCCTATGCTTACAGCTCTTAATTTCAAGCACTTTGAGATTTCCATTTATTTCTTGCAAGTTGATATGCATTAATATCATTTTTAACATATTGCCAGAATCTAAAATTACCACAAGTAACTGTTTCCTGCAGTTAGATTTTACTAAGAAATGGAAATCATGAAGGCATTGACCTTGGAATAGAAAGAGGGGAGTTGACAGAGCAGAGAAAGGAAAAAAAAAAAAAGTCCAAACTACCCTTTTAGCTCTTGATTGGCTAGATATTCATGTGATGCAAAATGAAATCTGAGTGGATGCTAACTATCTGTCCCACATGACTGTGACTTTCTTGAGAGAGCAGAAGCTGCCTTGTTTTCTGGTTTATCTTTTGAATTTCTGGAATCACACTGAACACACATTAGGTGTTCAGGAGACACTTGCTGACTAAATGAGTCAGTACTATGAATCAATGCTACATCAAATGCTCTTAAACTTTAAAAATTAGAAGCAATAATATTGCATAGTATATAAAGACTAATCTAAGGAGGATAATAAAAATAGTAGAAAATGAATCGTGAACTGAGTTTTCTCATTCATATTCTTACATTCTTCCAATAGATACTTTTTGTCTGTTATTGAATCTGAAGCTATGTTTGGCCTGAAAACTATGATGGTGGGACATGGTCCCCACCTATGTAGAGAATTAAAATGAATGAACTAGTAAATAAAAATTGAAACATAGCATAAAAGAAAGAATAGCCAATATAGCACAGGACAATCTCTTTATACTTATTCTTGTGTAATTATATTAATAGTGTCCCTCAGTTGCTTTCACAGGCATCCCAGTTTGGATGATCATCTAGTTATGACTGAGAGGTACATGGTGTTTGTAAAGGCTACAGTGGCAAAACTACTTGCTCAGAGCTCAGGGATGACTTCCTTGAGAAAGGCAAGACTGAGCTGAAAAGTGGAGGAGGGAACATAAATAAAGGCCGTGTGATTGTGTTGAGGTGCTGGTGGAAAGAGCATGGGCACACAGAAGAGCAAGTATGAAGCATTCAAGGTATCAATAGACCTATCAAGGGCAAGGGGCTGTCTTAAGGGGTAGAAGGCACAGGCCATGTAAGCCTTGGGGGCATTATGAGTTTTGGAATTAACTTCATCCTTTGATCTAAGGTGGAGATGGGGGAAGTAGAGAATTTAGCATTTTGAAAAGATCCCCTTAAAGTGTACAAGACAGCTTTAAGAGTGTCCAAGAGACTAGTTAAAAGGTTGTAGTAGTGTCATTAAGAGCTGATAGTAGCTTGAAATAAAATGGTGGAGAGGAGATGAATGATGGGAATGGGTCTAGAAGGCAAAGTAAACAGAACTTGAAGATAGGTTGGCTATGGGAAAGGAGAAATAGGCTAGTATCTAGAAATGAGTTCTGGCTTGCACATCTGGGAGGACAGTGATGCAATTCCCTGAGCCTGAGAATGCTGTTAGTATTAAGACACAGCACACCCATGTATCCATCCACGCATCTGTCTCCTTAGGGATCCACCATTCACTGACAGCTGGTACATGGTACCTGCGGTGGCTAATAACAAGTGTGTTTACTATGACAGGAAATAAGGAATGTAAGTACACAAATATTATCATACTCTCAACTGCAAGTAATAGAAAATACAAGTCCAAATAGCTTAAACAATGAGGTACTTAAAGAATTAAAATGGTGCATTCAGCTGGGCTGCTTAGGAGGCATAAAGGATGTAGGCTCTTTCCATTCTATCTTCTGTTACTCTGGTGCCTTTTCCTTAACTAAAATCTTCTGTGGTAACCATATTGTTATTCCAATTCCAAACACACATGGGCATGGACCACAATTTTCCCCCATGTATTCCTTTTTCAAAACTAGGAAATCTGTCTTGAGGTTCCTACCAATGCACTCCTCCTCAAATCTTGTTGCACAGCACAGTATCACAAGCCCGTTGCTAAGCAAAGAGAGACCAGAAGAATGGGATTACCTACCATGACTCGTTCAGAGAAGCATATGGTCAGGCAGAGAGGGATGACTTGACAAACAAATTTATGGTTTTATTTATAAAGAAAAAAGGTAGTTAGTATTGAGTAGACAACCAAGGTACCAGTCCTATCTGCGGGACATGGAAGTATGCAGTATAGTCTTGAGCAGAATAGTTCAGGAGGTTGGAGTAGAAGCCACTTTAGAGTTTAGAGGACAAGAGATGTTTTCAAGGTTGGGAAAGGTATTTAGGGTTAGGTCACTATGAGGTTAGACCTGAAGCCCAAGATTACAACAGCACTTAAAAGGAAGACTAACATAAATCCATCTTCACCATTGATTCTCCTGAGTTCAGGTGTCCTTGCGGCTCCCCTGAATTCCTCCGAAGTCATATAAATACTGTCTCTATTACTGTGTCTAAGCATCACTGAATTGCAAGAAGAATGGCTGAACAGTGTTTTGCATAAAATACTAGAAATATTTGCTACTGAGCTCAGGCTCAATTCGAGCCTGACCTGCTTCTGTCATTATCACTGGAATAGTTCTCCAGCTCTTGCCAGATTTTGAGTTGTCAGGATAATAATTTATCTATCTTATTGTCAGATTCACAGCTAGTTTGCCTGACTCCAGGGGAATCTAAATGACTCTTACTATACACGGTGTGCAACTCATATTTTAAATGCATTTAATTCCAGTCACCCTCCTCCTGCCACACCCTGTAGCTGAAGATTGCAAAGTACTGCCACAATACATTCCCCGTGTTGTGGATGCCCCTTCTCCAAAGATCACTTTCCCTCTAATTTCCTATTATTGTTCCCTAACATAACCAGCATAGTCACTGGTCACAATCACTGATACAGTAACCCAGATCTCTAGACCCATCGCTTTCCCATATTTTCATGTATCTTCTAGCCTCACTTTTGCAGCCAGCCGTTCTCAAACCATTCTTGGTCCTCAAAAGCACCTCGAGTTCCCAGTATGGCATATAACCTTTCAGATTTGCAAAAGGCCAAATTTGAAGCTTCTCACTTGAAAGGCAAATCTCCAGGCTTGCTTTCCAAGGGCAACCAGACAGGATTCTGAATGTTTCATAATTCATTCCCTTTGGCTTTTTCCCCCTACAATGGATCCTTTTTAAGGTTTTTAACTACAAGCATTAAATTACCCCCTAAGTATGTATCCTTTTCCTCTTCTTCCAAGGAACTCTTGGAAAGGAATCCAATTGTGGGCAGATGTTCTCAAAAGTGTTTTGTGTCAAATAACAAAACACAGTTGTAGTTTAAATAAAAATACTAATAGTGATTTACATGAAAAGCTGGAGGAGTAATTACTGGCTTTGAGAGCATATCCTAATGACTTTGTAAGTTGCACTTACACTCTTTTCTTCTCTCCTGATCCTCCAGGCAATGTTCCTAATTGTACCACCCCCTAGAAACCGCACAGAGAGAAAACAGTCACACACAGAGCAGGTGAGACCCCTGGTGACCACGAGCAGACAGACAGAGCTTGGGAGGCTCAGGGTAGTCACCCCAGGACATTCAGGCCTCCTCATTCCCACCCTCAAAACCATACATCTATAACTGCTAGTCAGTCAATTAATCAAAGTATGTTTACCAAATATCTATAGCTAATTGAGGGTAGTTATCTAAAAGGTTCACACCTAATTTGTGTTATTAAGTAAAACAAAACATACCTTAATTGTTATTAAGTAAAATGAAACTAACAGAACCAAGTAACTCAACTAGTGCTCTCTTTCTCTGTTTCCTGCCAGCCCCAAGGAAAAGAACCGCTTCTGTCATGTGCTCTGGCCACCACGATGCTCTACCAAACATGGGGCAAGCAGCCATGAAATCTCAAAAACTGTGAGCCAAAATAAATACTTCCCTCCTTTAATTTTTTTATTCAGGTGTTTTTTCACAGCAGTGAAAGTCTGAACAATACCCACATCTCTTCCATAATGTCTACCTAGAGTGCTCAGTAGCTAACACACCTGATATAACTCTTAATGTTCTTACAGGTTATCGTTTAACACCTTGTTTTGATTATACATGTGTCTTTTCTTGCAGATGGAATTTTATCAAGCAGAGACTGTCATTCCCCCACCATATAAGTAGTTATTTGATAAATATTTTTAAATGAATCAGTTTATGAGCAGCACAAGCCAGAAGTCATGGGTGCTTACCTGTGTGTGGCCTTTTCCACTGCTGCTGGCTTAGTGAAACCTCTTAACCTCTCAGTCTATTTCCTCCTTCATAAAAGGAAAACAATAATACCTAATACCAGCTTTCACAGCGATGGCACTTGAAAGAGGTGGCACTTATGAAAGTGTTTTCAGGTATACAGAGAACAAGAGCAAGGTGAGGTAGGTTTATGAGATCACCAGGGCTAGCAGAGGTATTCAGAGCTGTCACAAGACAGAGGGCATCTAATACTCCAACTTCCTCCTCAAGAAGTAGCTAACATCTCCATCAAACTGTCAGCATACAGGTGCTCTCAGCCCAGTCCAATGACTTAGTTCAGGATGGCTTAGAGATGTTCTGAGTAAAGAGAAACAGCCTGGGCCAGGTTGCTGGATCCATCCCAGTCACACTGCGATGTCAGAACTTCCAGGTGAATCTGGTTCCTCTCAATCATTTTGGTCTGTCCTTTGTTGGTAAAGGTAGCTGTGTAGCTGTACTACTTCCACTGTCGTCTTTTTAAAATGTTACTTTTTAAATTTGATTTTTATTTATTCATTTTTATTTTATGTGTATGAGTCTATTACCTGCATATATGTAAGAGCACTTATGTTGTGCAGTGCCCAAGGAGGACAGAAGAGGGTGTCGGGTACCCTGGAACTGGAGCTATGGATGGGTTGTTAGCTGTCATGTGGGTGCTGGGATTTGAACCCAGTCTTCTGCAAGAGTAGCCAGTGCTCTTAACCACTGAGCCATCTCTCCAGTCCCTTAAACTGTTGTTTTAAATTTTATTTTTTCTTGGGAAGGGGTTATTGAGACAGGGTCTCCCTGTAGCCCCAGCTTACTTGAAACTCACTATGTAGACCAGGCTGGTTTCAATCTCACAGAGATCCACCTGCCTCTGCCTCCAGAATACTTGGATTAGAGGCATGCACCACCACTCTAGGGCCCTAAAATGTTATTTTTAAAACGAACATGTAGTCAGATGTGGCACCTGCCTATAATGCCAGCAGTCTAAAGGCAGAGGCTGGAGGATCACAGCAACTTTGGGCCTAGCCTGGTCTATATAAAGTATTCCAGGTCAGCCAGGGGAATACAGTGAGACCCTGTCTCAAAAATCAAAATAAGCAAACATTAACATAAAGCAAAATTTTCTCTTTTCGGAACAGTTTCATAAATTTCAACCCACATATTGATTATGTAACCACCGCCACAGTCAGGCTATCGGTCTCCCACCCCAGTACAGTTCCTCCTGCTTTCCCATCATATTCACATCCCTTTTGACCCTCAGACCAGTAGCAACCACTTGTGGTCTGCACGAGTACAGCTTTGCCTTTGAGAACATCACATACCTGGAACCATTCATTATTCAACCTTTGGAGAGTTGTTCTTTTCATGTGACAGTCTTTGAGGTCCATCTGAGTCTGTTTCTTTTTTATAAAAGCAATGTTCTTTTATAAGGATATGCCTCTGTTTAGTCACTTACCTGCTAGCTTAATTTGGAGTGAGATTGCTGGCGTTGCAGGTATGTTTAATTTTATAAGAAGCTGCCAAGCTGCTTTCCAGAGTGTCTGTAATACTTCACCCCCACCTCTGTAATATCTGAGAAAGGCTCTTCATCCTCATGAGCACTCTGCAATGTATTCTTTTCTTCAGGCCACTGTCAGTCATTCTGTGCATGGTAAGTCATGATTTCAGTGTGCATTTCTTCAAAGTGCTTGTTGGTGCCTTTGCCCACTTTTAAATTGTTTTTCAATTATTTGTTGTTGAACTTTAAGAATTATTTACATATTCTAGATATAAGTCCTGGTTGGAGATGTGATTTGAAGTATTTTCCTGTAATTGTAGCTCACCTTTTCACTCTCTCAATAGCATTTTAGCTGGCTTTTAATTTTGATGAAGTCTAGTTTATTCATTTTAAACTTGATTGTGCTTTTGATGTCTAGAAAGTTTTTGCTTAACCATGGTTCATAGGTTTTCTCCTATGTTTTTTTCTTAACATTTTTATTTTTTATTTTCTAAATTTAGCCCTATGAACAATTTTTAATTAATTTTCAAAGAAAATGTGAAGTTATGAAGTTTATTTCAAAGGTCCTTTTTATTTTTACTTTTTCAATATGTTCACCCAATTTGTGAAATAATTGTTTTTACTTATTGATATTTGCCAACAATCATATTTACATGTGGTCATATTTGTGTGGATTTATTTCTGAACTCAATTGTGTTCTACCCAATTATATGTCTTCCCCTCACTGATTTCAGATATAATTACTGTAGCTTTGCTGTAAGTTTTTTAAAATCAGACAGTATATTTCTCTCATCTTCATTGTTTTTCAAAATTATTTTGGCTTTTCTTGCTCCATTGTCTTTCCGCACACATTTTAGGGTCAGTTTGTGTATATAGGACTCCTGTTCAGATTTTGATTGGAATTGAATAATATCTATAAATCTATTTGGGGGAGAATTGACATGTTTAATAGTATGTGTTGTTCAATCCATGAATATAGTATAGAATTCTAACCATTTAGTTTTACTGTCATTGATCAGAAATTTGTAGTTTTTAGCATACATATCTTGCAAATGTTGTGTTAAACTTACATCTAACTATTTCATTATTTGGAAGACATTGTAAATTGCATTACTTTTGATATTTTGATTTCTGGTTGTACATTACAATATACCTGATATGATTTTTGTATTCTTGGTTTTGCATATTGCATTATTTGCTTTACTTTCATTACAGATATTCATGTAAAAGATTAGGAACAATATTAGTTTTCAGCTTTCTTCTACTGTCTGTCTGGTTTTAGTATCAATGTAATGCTAGCCCCATGAAAAAAGATGGAAAATATGCTTAATTTCCTATTTTATGAAGTATATTATCTAGAGAGCTGTGCTTTTTTTTTTTTTTTTTTTTTTTCCTTTATACATTTGTTAACTAGTAAAGCCCTTTAGGCCTGGAGATACGGGGAGAGAATTTTAACTATGAATCCAATTTCTCTGGTAGCTATGAAACTACTGAAGTTATCTGGTTCATTTTGGGTGATCTTGGTACTTTGAGGTTTTTAGAGAAATGATCTGTTCCATTTTCCTTGGCAATAGAATTCCCTTACTATCCTTTTCTTGTTAGAAGGTCTGCCATGATATTTTTCTTTCATTCCTGACATTGATCATTGTACATCTTATCCCTTTTCTTTGCCAGTATACTAAAGATTAATGACTTTTATTGATCTTTCAAAGATCCAGCTTTTACTTACATTGATTTTTCTCATTTTCGGTTTTATTGATTGCTGCTTCCATCTTTATTATAATATTTCTTCTGAATTCTTGGATTCATTTTTCTCATTTTCTAATTGCTTCAATTGTCAGATGAGTTATTGATTTTCACTCTCTCATCTTTTCAAATATAACCATTATTAACATTCCTAAATTGTTTCGTTTCATCCACAAATTACAACATACCATATTTTCGCATACATTTAGTTTAAAATATTTAAAAATTTCTCTCAGGAGTTTCTCTTTGAACCAGGAGGTATTTATTATTTATTTATTTGTTTGTTTACTTATTTATTTATTATTTTATGTGTATGCATGTATTGCCTGCATGTAGGTAAAGTGCACCTATGTCGTGCAATACCCTTGGAGGTCAAAAGAGGCTGTCGGATCCCCTGGGACATGAATTATGGACAGTTGTTAGCTGCCATGTGGGTGCTGGGATTTGAACCCAGGTCTTCTGCAAGAACAACCAGTGTTCTTAACCACTGAGCCATCTCTCCAGCCCCATGAACCAGGAGGTATTTTAAATGCATGGTTTATTTCTGAGTGTAAAAACTTCCTTTCCCTGGGTTGTCGATTTTGATTCTAATTCAATTACCATCAATGATCAACTTTAAAAGACTTAGAATTTTTTTTTATTATTTTAAAAATATTTTATTTATTATTTATTTTTTATTTTATGTGTATAAGTATATTTCCTGCATGTGTGTAAGTGCACCCGTGTCATTCAATGCCCGCGGAAGTCAGAAGAAGGCATTGGATTCCCCCGAATTGGAGTTAAGGACAGTTTGTAGCCGCCATGCGGGTGCTGGGAATCGAACCTATGTCCTCTGCAGGAGCAGTCAGTGCTCTTAACAGCTGAGCCATCTCTCCAGCCCCGAAAAGACTTAGAATTTTTAAAATGTGTTAATGTTTATATTATGACCCAGATATGACCTATCTTAGTGAACATTTCATGGGTTCGTATTAATATATGCATTGAGTATTTTTTTGTTAAGATGGGCTGTAAATGTCGGTCAGACTCACCTGATGGTGCTAGTCACTTCTTTAGCCTGGTTATTAAATGTGTACATGTTCCATTGATAATTAAAAAGACGTGTTTACACTGTCAACAATAATTTTGAATTTGTCTATTTTTCATTTCTGTTCTGTCAGCTTTTGCTTAATGTATTTTGAAACTCTGTAACTGGACGCATGCGCAGTAGATGCTCTTCCTTCGTGAATTGGTACTATTATAATCATACAATATTCCTTTTGTTCTCAATAATTTTCTTCAGTATGAAGTTCACTTTATCAGATAGTAGCATAGTTTTTTATCAGTTTTTTTGTATGGTGCTTCTTTTTTTGTCCTTTTAACTTTTATTTCACCTTATCATTAATATATCCTTCACACTATGTAGATAGATCATAATATACATTTTAGCATACCTTTACCATCGTGAAGTACATTTCTTATAGACAGAATATAGTTGAGTTATTTTTAAATTTTATTAACATCTGCCTTTTATTTATTGACTATACATCGCAGGTATTTAATGCTAGCTTTCATGTTTTACTTATGCCCCTTTATCATCTGTTCTTCGTTTCATTTCACCATTCCTACAATAATTTGTGTTATTTGAACATGGTTTAGAATTCCATTTAAAATTACCTACAGAACCTCTGGCTATAGCTCCAGAGGAGATTTTGTAGTTGTTTCAGTGATTACAACACACATATTCAGCCTCCGGCAGCCTACTTAAAATCAACATTTTACTAACTTCAAATGGCATACAAAAATCCACCGCCATTAGATCTTAACTCACAGTGTTGTAGTTGCTTGTGCATTATATTTACATATAATAAAAGCTTCCAAAAAGATGTGTATTACATTAACCTATTTATCATGCCTATTGTTCCTTATTTATGATATAATAAAGTTTCTTGTGTTTGTGTGTGGGGGCGTATGTTAATATGTGCACATGTTAATATAGATATTAACATGTACACATGAGTGTAGAGGCCAGAGGTGGATGTTGGGATGTTCCTCAATTCTGTCTACATTAATTTTTAGATAGGGTCTCTCACTGAAATGAGAGCTGACTTATTTGATAATATTTGTTGGTCAGTGAGCCCCAGAGAGGCTCCTGTCTCTGTACCACTCCTCACTTCTAAGTGCTACCATTACAGGTGTATACCATCATGCCTGATTTTTTACATGGCTGCAGGGATCTAAACTCAGGTTCTCATGCTTGTATGGCAAGACTCTTACTAACAGAACCATATCCACAGCTTCTAATGTAATAAGTTTTCCATGGTATCATTTCCCTTCTCTCTGGAAAAAAAAGTCTTTTTAGCAATTCCTTTAGAATAAGCCTCTTAGAAACAAGCAATTCTCTTAGTTTCCTTCCTCTGAGAACACCTTATTTCACCTTAATTTCAGAAGCACATTTTCTCTGGGTAGAAAGTCTTACTTGATATTTTTTTCTTTCTTTTTTTTCCTTTTTTTTTTCTTTTTTTTTTTTTAAACCACTTAAGAAGCTTGTATAGTAACAGGGCCAGGTAAGGGTTCCATATTGTGGAGTGAGCCTTAAAGCCAATCAGAAAGTAGTTGTTTATGCCCATGACATTCATGCCACTGTTGCACTAGGGAGCATATCTTTCCAAACTGGTCATTATTGTAGCTCCTAGAGTTCACAGCTGGGTAAGGCTGATGATTCCTTTTTTCCTCTGGAAACATGAACAACTTCCAGAACTATGAAAGCTATCAAGTAGGGGGACTCTTCCAGGTCAGTACCAGCTTGACCAAGAGCCTGTGGCTAGACATGCCATAGGCCCTAGGAGAGAGCCTACTACTATTATTCTGCTAAATCAGTATTAACTTATCCTGATGACTTCTTGTTATACCCATAGAATAGTGCATCTCTCAAACCTCATCAAAAAAACTTTTTTGCAATAGAAGGTGATCAGCACAGAGACAACTGGTCAAGGTTCAGAGAGTAAGAGACTGAGAAGTGCTCAACCCTAAATGGGATGACTAAATCACAGACTCTCTGCTCCCAAAGTTTAAGTATAATCTCAGAAGAAGAGGTGGAAAGATTGTAAGAGCCAGAGGCAGTGGATGACTATAACGAAACAGTGTTTTCCAGATACAACAGAGAAGTTGCACATATGAACTCACGGCAGTTGTAACAATATGCACAAGACTTGTGCAAGCTCAAGTCAGACAAAATCCCAGCATGGGGCCTCAGCCCTAGATGAGGAGATATTGGCAATTGATAGCTGCTGGAAAGGCAAAGTTCATTTTCTTTAGGTGTATGGCCCCTGGAAAGTCAACCATAGTCCAGTGGATGGCCACACACCCAAGAGTGTATGGGCAGCACAAACTGGACATGATGGAATTAAAAAAAAAATAAAGACACAAAGTTGG
>NW_008331125.1:4056612-4074548 GCF_000622305.1 Nannospalax galili | reverse complement strand
TGTACGAAATTCTCAAAGAATTACTTTTTTAAAGTTTGCACTGATTCTTTCTAGTTTTCCTGATTTAGACAAGAAGTCTTCAGTCATTGCTCTGGTTACTAGGATATATTTTCTTTGTCTTTTGTTCTCAGTAGTTTGACTATATTTCTGGGCATGCATTTATCAATAGTTTATTCTATTTGGGGTTGATTGCCAGCTTACTTGAATGTAGATTAATTCTTTTCACCAAATTGGGAAGTTTTCAGGCATTCTTTCTGCAAATATTTTCTTTACCACATTCTCTTTCCTCTCCTTCTGGAATGTTACCTTTTAATAATGTACACTTGTAATCCCAGTGCTGGAGAAATGGAGATAGGTCACTGGGGCTCCCTGACTAGCCAGCCTACCCTAATTGGTTAGTTCCCTGCCAATAAGAGACCCTGTGTCCAAAACCAAGGTGAACAGTGCCTAAGAAGGAACAACTGATATTGTCTTCCAGCCTCCACACTCAGGGGCACACATATGCACAGGCGACACACACGCGTGCACGCACACACACACACAGAGGAATTTTAGGCAGTCTTTAACAACACTCAGGTTTACTAAAGAGTTGTGTAAACATGAAGCATTATAATTATTTGTAGAAAGCAGCAAACACATCAGGCCTTAAGAAAGAAATGGTTGAGTTTATCCTTTTTCTTAATTTTTTAAAAGAAGAAGAGATTTGGACTAGCTGAGAGAAGTGGAAAGAATTTTTAAAAGTAATGTTTTAGATTGCTTTCTATTATTGTGATAAAACTCTCTGACCAAAAGCAATTTGGGGAGAAAAAGGTTTATTTCGGTTTACAATACAGTCCTTCATAGAAGGAAGCCAGGGCAGGAGCTCAAGCAGAGCAGGAGTCTGGAGACAGGAGCTGAAGCACAGACCACAGAGGAACACTGCTTACTGGCTTGCTCCTCTGGCCCGTGCTCAGCTTGCTTTCTTATTGCAGCCCAGGACCCCATGCCCAGGATGACACTGCCCACAAAGGACTGGGTTCACCAATATCACTCAACAACCAAGAAAATACCTCACAGACATGCCTGCAGGCCAGTCTTAAAGAGGAAATTCCTCAATTGAAATTACCTCTTCCCAGATGTGTCACAATGATAACCAAAGACAATCATGACAGATGTAGTTTAACTAAATGGTAAATGTGTTAGAAAAATCAAGGTGTATTTTGGATCCTGGAAATTGGGCAATTTGGCCTGAGATTCTATGCAGGTATGGGTAGATTCAAATTCTATGCTGAATTCTGGGTAGTGGGCTTTTTTTTTTTTTTTTTTTCTTATCTAAGTATTCACTTACCCATGGTCTGGCAACTATATCTTGGTTTCTTTTTGAACAACCATCCTTTAATAACTCCAAGTTCAAAAGCAAAGCAATAATCTAAAGGACTCTTAATGGGAGAATAAAATGTTGGTTAGGGGATGGAGACATAAGTTCCTTAATCCAATGCCATACTCAGAGACCTTTGCTGGATCTTTCTGTTGAATGAATAGCTGAGAGAATAGAGAGATCTTCTGTTTCTGCGTTGCTATCATACAAAGCCCGAGGCTTCATCTCAACAATCAGATGCAAGGAACTGCATAGAAGGAGGGAGAATCTGGGTACTGAATCCATACCTGAATACTCAGAGCCCAATTCCAGAACCCTCAGAGGCAGGGTACTATTTGAACTAGGTATTTGAGATGGGAGAGGAGGAAACTGCATGATTAGTGAGAAGGAAAAATGATTGCTAGTGTACGTGGCCTTTAGTAATTTAGTATTAACACATCTTTCTACCGTTGTCTCCCTTGTATCTCTCTCTTCATTCTTTGCTTTTTTCATTGAGTTTACAACATTTCATTTTTAAGCACTTCCTAGCCTTTCATAACTTTACGTTTGTTAATGCTGGCACCAACCAATCAAAAACTGTTCTTTCTTTTTCTTCTGGGAAGCTCTTTATCCCTAAGAGCTCACCTCAGTGGAACTTTCCCCTGTATACTTATGCAATTCTTTATATACATCTCTAGTTTAACATTTACTTGCTGTTTGTTATAATTTTGTCTTGGTTTGTTTTGAGACAGGGTCTCATGCATTCCAGGCTAGCCTGGAACTATGTAGCTGAAGTTGACCTTGAATTTCTGATCCTCTTGCCTCTACCTCCTTCGTGCTAGGATTATCAACATGTACTACCACACCTGGTTTTATATGGTGTTCAGGGGATCCAAGTCAGGCTTCGTACATCTTAGCCTCTACAACCTGAGTTACGTCTGCAGCCATTTGTTATTTTTTTTTTTAATGTTTCTCCTATTATTCTGTGAACTCCTTGAGGTAGAGAACAACTTTTGTGTGCCTCAAATCTTCTTAAAGCATTTAACACAGTATCTGATATGCATTAAGGGCTTAATAGATGCTCATGAAAAGAAAGTACATAAATAAATGAATTAGAAATGGCAGGAAATAAACCAGAAGAGAGCCTTGGCAGATTCCACCAAGTTTTTCTACAATTGTTCTTGAAAACACCCCATTTTGCTCTGCAGAGTGTTAAGGATTTCTTACTGGTTCTCCATAATGTGTTTCTTCTGTATTTTCCACCTCCTTTTTTAGTTAGCTTTATTGCAGAGGACATAGTATTTCCAGGCCTGGACTTCCTTTCCTACTGGCTGGGGAATGCCCTGAGTGACCTAGGAAGCCAAAGGTAGAAGGCAGCTGAGGTTCTGCCATCCTGAATCCTTAAGTGACTGTGGGAAGCAGAGCCCCACCCTGACCCATCAACAGCCACCTGTGGTGAGCTGCTAAAGGAGGGAGAAAGGAACTTCCATTTTGTGTCAAATCACTCCAATTGCTGGGATTTATTTACTTATTTATTCATTCATTTATTGTAATTCACATGGCCCCCAGATGGGATGCAGTAGAATAGTCTCAGTCCAAACTAGGTTCTGAGTATAGTGATGATTGTAGATGGGGTAGGACTCTAGTCTAAAACCCTCCCTATAGTCTCTGGTCTCTTATGCTTTAGGAAAAGGTCACTCATGGTCTGAGGCCACTGGGCAAGTCTAGAGTGACAGGTTGTGATGAGAAGGTTAGATTCTATTCTGGAATCTGCCCCACACCGGCTTTGGGTACCCAGCTAAGAAGAATTACAGCGTTGATGCTCAAACAACCCACCAATGGGGGAAAATACATCAAAGCAAAAATAATCACCACGGCAGAAATGCAGGTGACAGTGATCTCTGGAGGAGTAACGCTGCTCTCCTGGCTGGGTTCTTACAAGCTTCAGCAGTCTCAGCGCATGATGCCTTCCAATCTTATGAACACTGTTTACTGATTCCAAGCCTGAACAGCCAAGAGGAGCATTGTGACCTTTCTTTGCTGTAGGCAGACTGCAGATGTACCAGTCACAATGTCTCTGTCCTTGTCAGTGTCAACTTTCCAAGTCATAGGGTGAATACTGAGTTTACTTAGCTATAAAAACCAATTTTTAAATGCCAAAAGGTGTAGCATATTACTAGACTCTGTCAGTCAATGTTCATAGATGTCCACTACAACCCAGAGTCAATGTTCACAGCTGCACACTACAAGCCCTCAGTCGATATTCACAAATACACACTAAAAATCCCCAATGTTCACAAGTACACACTACAACCCCCTCAGTCAATGTTCACAGCTGCCTACTACAACCCCTCAATGTTCACAGCTGTACACTACAACCTCTCAGTCAATGTTGACAAATACATACTACAACTCCCCAGTCAATGTTCACAGCTACACCCTACAATCCCTCAATCAATGTTCACAAATACACTACAGCCCCCAGTCAATGTTTAGAGCTGTACACTACAACCTCCCAGTTAATGTTCATAGCTGTACACTACAACCCCTCAGTTGATGTTCACAGGTGTACACTACAACCCCTCAGTTGATGTTCAAAAGTGTACACTAAACCCCCCAGTCAATGTTCACAGCTGCACATTACAATCCCTCAATGAGTGTTCACAGATGCATACTACAATCCCTCAATGAGTGTTCATAAGGACATACTATAATCTGTCAGTCAGTGTTCACAAATACACACTACAACCTGCCAGTCAATGTTCATAGATATACACTACAACCTCCCAGTCAATGTTCACAGCTGTACACTACAACCCCCAGTCAATGTTTATGTCTTCAGATTTTGACTCAACAAATATTAGATGGAGACCAAGACTTGGTAATTTTAGTTGGCAGCTTACATGAATCTGATTGATGCTGGTGGATCTGAGATGCCACATTTGGGAACATTTCTTCCTTTTATCTCTGAGCAATCTTTCTAGAACACAACAGGCTCATCACATATTCTAAATATTTCTTTGATGATCTCCCATTGCTATGAAGATTGGATCCTCATACCATAGGTGACAAATCAGGGCTCATTGAGAACTGGCCTCATTTATTTTTCTAGCCTAGTATTCATCTCCTGACACCCCCACTTTGCCTTCTTTATTTCAGCTGAGGTTTGGGTGAGGAGTTGTTTGTATCTGTGGTGCTTTCTTTCAGTGAGTTGTGATTATTTCTCAGCCCGAAACTGTTCCCTTTGCCTCAGCCTTTATTCACTTGTAGTGAGAGGAGACTGCCTTCTCCTTGGGAAGTCTGGCCACACTTTCCTGGGGAAGTGTCCTTTTCTTTGCCCCAGATTTCCTCATCCTTCCCCTATGGGCGTCCATGCAGAGCCAGGGCTCCTGATGGTAAAGACCACGTACTTATTTTCAAGTCTCCAAGGAGAAGGGTTACAGGACAAGGATATTGGGTGATGGGCAGTTCTGGTCTAGAAAAGGCATTACCTCAGTCCTGTTCCATAAGAGCCACACATCACTGAACAACAGGGACTTGTTTCTGCTCCCAACAAAATAGATGTCTGAATAAGTGACCAAATATTCACACCCGGGTAGACCCATCACTTCTGAGTACATTTTGCAATCACATCACACTATTGGAGTCAATGTGTCAAAAAACTGACAAAAAGTGGCTGCATGGTGCTTATAGAACATTGAACTCTTATCTGTTGCCATGCCCAAACAGATCAACCTTGGAAAGTGCCCTGAATCTTACACTGACATTTCACTTCATGAGCAGAATTGTACTTCAGATGACAGAACACCAGGATGGAAAGAGAAGAGGAGCCAGCTGGGCACCTTGCTTGGGGAGAGAGAGAGAGAGAGAGAGAGAGAGAGAACTTTCGCAGGGCCTCTTTGTTACAGACATGAAGTCTTCACCTTAACTAATATAGATAATATAATGGTGTTATGCCTCCAGGAAAACTTGTCAGGACGAGCAGCAATGAGTTCTCCATCTCTTGCACCAAATATCTCCTGTAAGGAAAGCTTGATGAAGGAAAGTGGACAGGAAGAGCTGAGCCCGAGCGCTCCATGCATATACTTAGACATCTTCACAATGGACCCCCCCAAAGCCACAGCTCTCTCCTTAGCTCCTCTGAGAGACTAGGCAAAACAAAGGAAACAGTAAATAAGCAGTGTGGAGAGTCAAGCATCTCCTCCCTTTGGGGATTCAGATTTTGGGTGCCCATCATCAACTAATACTGAAAAATAACAGGAAATTCTCAGGAGGGAAATGTGAAAAAGGGACACACTTGCTTTTGCACTCTCTGAATAATGAATCTAGGGAAAGGCAATATCTTTCTTTTGCAGGCTTGTGTTTCCTTCTCAGAAACACCACTATTGCATTTACCTCCAACAGCTCTTCGCCTTCCAGCACATGGCAGACCTTGCTATTCCCCAACTTCCCAAGAGCTTGCAAAGGAGACATTCACCGATCCCATTCTCTAAATGGGAAAATGGAGGTTCGGGAGTTGAGTGATTTATTTAAAGTGCAGCATAAGCAAGCAAAGAAGCCAGCAGGAAATAAGAGTTATCCTAACTCCCCAGTCAATTTTCAGTTCCCTAGATAACACAGAGCCTAAATAAACCTCCATCAACACCATATGGTACCAGCAAAGCACAGGGCTGTTGGGCACTTGTACTGAAATGGGCTATAAAGGAAAGATAGTTTGTGCATGTACATAGTCAGAGAACAAGCTATTCTTTTGATAACACTCTTCGTTGTGATTTCACTAACCTACAATGACCTAAGTTTTGAGGGACTGGATGACTTTAAGTACTTATCTAGTTGTTTACTTTTATTTTTTGAAACACAAATTATTTTTTTAAAACCCCACAATTTTTATAATTGCTTGATAGATAACAATTAAGCAGCCTTAGGATTCTGGCTTTTTTTTTTTTTTTTTTTTTGGTTTTTTTGAGACAGGATCTCCCTGTAGCCCCAGCTGTCCTGGATTTACCATAGAGACCAAGCTGGCCCCGAACTCACAAAGATCTGCCTCCCAAGTGCTGGGATTAAAGGCATGCACCAGGATTCTGACTTTTTATGAATTCGTCTTGGTTAAAATTCTTGAGGTACTTTTAAAGGACTTTCTAGGAATTTTGAATTGAAAGCACAATCTGTATTCTTTGAGGATAAGCTGTTTCAGAATTTTTCTCAAAGCCAGTATGAAACTCAGATTTAGTAAAACCACATTGCAAACCTGTTAACATATAACAGCTACAGACTAATCCAATGAACGGTGCCCTGCACACAGCGATGCATCCCACTAGGCTGCCATAAGGGGCAAATACAATTTGTCTATAGAATTAGGCTTCACAGTTAGAGTCCCTGCTTTGGGTGTGTGGTATCCTGTGGACTACAAGCAGATTTAGTGTCCCTAAACAGATGGGCTTTCCCTTTATGGGCCACTCTTAAGTTTTCTATGCAAACCACAGCTGTGCTAATGTCCCTTTGTGTAAAGAATTGTTTAAGTTGCACCACTTCCTTTTACCTGATGTGTATTCAGAGTTTTGAGCTAGGGACAACAGGGATACAGCAACATCTGCAGAAATAGAAGATTCCTTTCTTTGTGCTCTTCAGCACTGGCTGTGACACGCAAGGGAAAGGCTTCTGTGAATATCAGTGAGGGGCCTTGACTGTGAACAACCAACCCACTCCAGCTAGGTGAAGCAGAAAAGGAGTTTGATGATGAATCTGAGGCTCAAGGAATTTCTAAGTGGCCATAGAATCAAGCTAAGGGAGTTTGAAGACGGGAACAGTCCGCAGGCTGCACTGCCAGAATGATGCAAGAAGCGGGTGTCATAATTCCCCTGGCAACATGGCCTGGGATACATGATCAGGACCTCTGGCCCAGATGCCTTTGAGAACTGAGTAAACCTCTGCCTCCCTGACCAGATAGCCTTCTTCAGGGTATCACCTGATACTCTCAGAATGAAATCTCCTAAGGGATACCTGGTCACATGGCTCATCTTTACCCCAGAGAAAGCGAGTGTCTAAGCTCTACCTTGAAAAGGTAAGAGGCCTCTCAAACATTGAAAAAGGTAAACGGTGACCCACAACACAAAGTATCTACACAGTATCAGCTTCTAGCCACCCAATACCCCTATCAATGTTGTTCTGTATTAAAATTCTTAACAACATCTACAATGCAAAAAATGCTTCTGCCTAACATCCTGTAGTGATTTCCTTTCATGACTGAGGCATATGCTCACTCTCTCCTCAAAGGGGGGACCAGGTAGAGCTTCCTGAGTTTCCACTTTGAGCTCTAAGCACAGATCCCCAGGGGATGCTCACCTTTTTCAGTTGATCAATCCCATCTTGATGTTCTGTGACCCAGGCACTATCTGCTCTATTTACACACTACTGGAGAAATAAGAAGTAGAAAAGGAGAGGAAGAATAGCCCAGCAAGGAGTAAGAATTAAGTCTATGACATCAATGCTGTAAGCAGTCATGTGGCTATGGATGACTTTTATGACTTGTCCTTTTTACAGCCTTCAAAACCAGCACATAAACAGGTGAAGGCACTTTGCCTGATGAAGTGGTTCTTACAAGCTCCACTCATGGAGAATGGCACCTGTTTGTGATCCTTCTGGTGTACTGCTGCTATAGTTTCCTATTGAGCTCTACTCCCAGACATGGCAATCTGTAGAGTTACGCAGAGAATCTCCTGGGTTCCAGGAACACTCTTTGTATAAAATAGTATAATCTCTATTTTGCTATGTTAATCAAAACAAATTACTCTAACATTGAAAATCCTTTCTATTGCCTGACTTCTTTTTTTGTGTGTGTGTGTGTGTGCAGATGCCCTCAAAAGCCAAAACAGGGCATTGGATCCCCTAGAATTGGAGTTATAGGCAGTTGTGAGCCACCCAATCTGGGTTCTGGGAACCAAACCTGGATCCTCTGCAAGAGCAGTCAGTATTCTTAACCACTGAGCCATTTCTCCAGCCCCCCAAGGCCCTTTTCAGACTTCTGTGAGCACTGCATGAAATGGGTGCACCTACCTACACGAATACACATTAATTTTTTTTTTTTTTTTTTTTTTTAATCTTTTTGAGACAGGGTCTCTCTATCACCCCAGCTGGCCTGGAAGTCACTATGTAGACCAGGCTAGCCTCGATCTCGTAGAGATCCACCTGCCTCTGCTTCCTAAATGCTGGGATTAAAAGTGTGCACCACAAGTTCATTGCTTGGTTTTTACAGTGACACGAAGAGTCTAAAATAGCCTCTCTTTAGCAAAGAAGGAGTCTCAATTTCCAGTTCAGTGGATGCATTTCCTGTTCTTGGTGGGGCATTCTTCCCTTAGGCATTAAGTCCTTTAAGTTGGAAGATTCTAGAATGGTAGGGATTGAAAGCTGAGCTTTGGCAGTAGGATCTTTATGGTAGGTTGTTACATCAGTACTGCTGAGAAGTGCCTTTTCTGCTTCCTCCCTTTGATTTGGAATCCATGCATCTTAGGGTATAAAAGGACAATGAAGGCCAGAAACGTATTATGGGTTTGAGAATGTACCATATGCCTTACAGACCACCCCTAAGGTGTTTCTGCCACTCTGCAAATCCAGTTTCTTCTTGGTGATAGATTAGGTGCTTAGAACCATTGAGAATTCAAATTCTTTGAATCACCTGAAGCTTTTCATATATTGTTATTTTAAATTCTCAAGGTCCTTTTTTTCCCATTAATTATGCTCTAACTCTGACATAAAAGACTTGATAAGGCTATGATTTTCCAGTGACATTGTAATTTGGTCACTACATCAGGACAAAATTTGAGCTTTGTCACCACTGTACCTAAAAGGAATAGTTTAGCATATACTAAGAGGTCCCATAGTACCAGACTGCTCTCTAAATGTATATCTCTCTACCCCTAGATTAGTGTATTGCTCAGACCTCATAAATGAAGTTTCTTTGTGCCATAAATGAAGTTTCTTTGTGCAGTGGATTGTGGTTAATGCAGAAACTCACAGCTGGTCAGAATGAAGAGACTAAAAGTTAGTAAAATGCTCAGCCACAAATGGGACATCTATACCACACTACCTCCCCAAGGCTCAGGGACCACTGAGGAAGAGGGGACAGAAAGACTGTAAGAGCTACAGGTTGGAGAGGACTAGAGCAAGACAGTATTTTCTGGACATGGCAGGCCCAGTACATACTGCAACACTGAGTAGGAAGGGATTCACATGCCCCCACCCTAGCTGAGGACCTATGGGCAGTTGATGACTTCTGGGGAAGGGAGAGTCAGTTTTCTTTAAGGTTGTGGCTCCTTGTAGGTCAACCACATTCCAGTGGATTTAGAGCCCCCTCCCCCAAATGGGAGTCTATGGACAGTGCAAATTGAAGCTGATAAATTATTGAAAAGAATAGGATACAAGTTGGGGCAGGGTAGGGAGGTGGGAGTGGGTATTATCAAAATATAGTGTATGAAATTCTCAAAGAATTAGTATAAAATATTTTTAAAGGAGTTCCCTCTTTTTTTTAACCATGTCCCAAGCACCAAAATTAAGAGCTTAGTGCAACTAAACGTATGCTTGAGGAATTCATGTTATCGTACGTCTGATTGCCGCCTGCTGCAGTATCCCTGAGTGTCACTTTCAGGGGCTGCTAATCTCCCAGAAGAACATTAAGAATTTTCTTCTAGTATCCAGCCTTTAATGCCAGTTAAGTTTTTCACCAGAAAATCCATACTAGGTACCCATTTCTTTACATGTTTACAATCTACTGTTGAGATCAATTTATTGGTCAAGGGATTCTTACTTGTAAACAACAGAGTCTACTAGAGTTAAGATGTATAGATGTGTGATGTATTAACCATATTAAGCAGTTCACAGAGAGCCAAAATAAAGATTACAGAACTATAATGTTCCCATGATGCCACAAGCCTGCTACAGTGGGGAACCGTCTTCCCCATTTCTGCTAGGAACACAGTAGTTTGCTTGGCTCATATTGGACACAGGACATTTCCATTAGGACATTATCTCTCTTCTTCTGAAAGACCACCTCTCCACTACTCTCCACCACAGAGACGGCCACTCAGTATTCCTTTCATAACATCACTCTTCAAAATCTCATAAAGTGTGTTTGATTCTAGATCCTGAGAATATAATTGCACCTCACTTGCAGAAGAAACCAGATGCTGAAAACAATTCCAGTGAGCACTATTCCTTATGTGTTCTAAATCTATGGCCCCCTGCCCCTGCCATTTGGGGAGGGGGTTAAGTATATTTAATTCCACTGGAATGAGAAGGAGTTCTCCTCACAGTAGCATGTGGAGAACCACCTGTCTCTTTTTGCCCTCTACCATGGGTGAATGCACAACGAGGCATGGACCAACCATAACATTCCATCTCCCTGCTTTGGAGATGGTCACACAGCTCAAGCCAGTGAACTGAAACTTAGCTTTTGGTTGGGACAGTGGATCGAGAAACCCATAGGCTTCAAGAGTCAGGTCATGTGCCTGGAGCTGCTGGGAATCACCATTCAGAGAGCACCACCATACAGAGAAAAGCCTCTGAATCCAGGCCAGTCCACCCCAGGAATTTCAACCACTTGGGCCACAAAATTTCTTTGGTTTGTTTTTGTTTTTCACTTACATTACTTTCTGATATATTTCTGATAATTTGCAAGTGCCTAAGTGGGACCTGAAACATTGAAGTAAATGTCAGTCTCTGGTACAGCTGCTGCAGAAATCTTTGAAGCAGTTGCTCAGACTCTGAGATCGGGAGAGGAAGGAAGAAGGGTCTTGGGGTCATGTAGTCCAGCCCCCTCCACTTGGCATTTCCAGTTCCTTCAATGGGCAGGAAGCAAGTCATCCTCAGCCACAAGTATATCAACTTGGCTCACATTCCATATGAAAGATCGGCATGTCACTTTATTGAATTAATAAAATAAAGTTAGGATGTATCACTTCCAGGTACACGGACTGAGCTGAAGAAATCTCCCTTAAGTCCTTGAAATTTCAATCGCAAAAAAAGAATACATGATAAGAATTATTCCATTTTCCAAAAATAAAGCATATTCTTTTTTTTTCCCCTAAAAACTAACAAGGTAAGGTAACCGATCTGTACATCTCCATGAATGTCTTAGAACAAGATAATACACAAACCCCATGCTCACATTCTGTGTAACATGCATATCTTGTCACATCGTGGATCATCTCTGAGCATGAGGCTATTTCTAGCACAACAGGGGAAATTCCTCTAGCAGAGTATGGAAACAGTACCGAGGCATGAGCCGAGCCTAGAGAAAGCAGGGTGCAGGCTGCATGCTTCCATTTATATAAACTTCCAGAAAATGCACACCAACCTGCATCAGCAGAAAAGACATCCATATCCGTGGTTGCTGGGGACAAGGACAGAGGGAGGGAAGAATTACAAAGGGACATAGGAAGCTTTTGGTGGTAACAGAAGTACTCGATGCTTTGATTTCATGAGTATGTGTGCGTGTGTATGTGCATGCTTGTGTACCTCTTAACACATTAAATTGTACACTTTAAATATGTAAAGTTTATTGTATATACAATCTACCTCAAGAAAGCCATAAAAAGGAAAAGAATGTAGCACCAAACCAAGTAAATGAAGCATGAAATGAAAAGCAAATTGAGCTGGGAGGTAGTGAAGAATTGAGAGGAAGCCATCACCACTCAGAGTAACCCCTTAAACCCAGAGAAACTTCTTGCAGCGTCAGGCAGAGTTCCCTGGGGTAAGGTATCTTAAAAGCCCTGCACGCTCCCAGATTTCTCCTCTACCTGTGTCTAGTGGTACCTGGAATTCCCACCAGGGTTATCACTCCTGCAGGGACCCTGGAGACAGGGGCATTTAAACTGAGTGTGTGCATCATGTTAGCTCATTAGCTAATGCCTTGCTTGATTTACACCACTGGCTCCCAACCTTCCCCTCAGGAACCTGAAATGATACCCCAGGGAGGTTCTGGGACTCTAAGGTTCAGAGGTAGCTCATATTTTTTAAAGTGATGAGTCTTTCATGTCAAGATAATTACTAAAACTCCCAAGTAAACCTCAGGCTGCACCTCCTCTTTGCCTAATTCCTCTGTTCTGAATGCCCTCACCACTGGAAACAGCGGACTAGCAGTTGTTTAAGCTGAGAGCTGCTTTTGACCCAGCTGTATGTTGCCTGTGATCCTGAAGTTGGCTTTTCCTTTTAGTCATTTCTTGCCCTTTCCTGGACAATTCATGTGCCTTCTTTTACTTGGGCATGTTTTGACTATAAAACTGTCACTCAAATGATTCTCATAACATTCTGTTTCAATCCTTAAAAATGCTACTTTCCAAGCTGGGTACCATGGTTCACCCCTGTAGTCCCAGCACTGGGGAGATGAAGGCAGAAGGGTCAAAGAGTTCAAGGCTAGCTTCTGCTACATAGCAAGTTGGAGGCCAGCCTGGATTACATGAGACCCTGTTTCAGAACCAGAGAGAGAGAGAGAGAGAGAGAGAGAGAGATTGAGATCTTTCATCTTGACCTTGGTTGCAAACCACTAGGATTACTAATATTGCAAAGTGATTACTTACTTGAGCCCATGGCTGTTGAACTGAGACTTTAGCCTTTGAGAACATACATAGGAGGGGTAAACACAAGGTTTAGAAAAGACATTCTAGGAGGAAGGGCACCAGGTCCTGGTGAGGCTGGGACTGATGGTGTATGGGGTGTTGGAGAGCATACAGGGACACCCCCTAGAGCCACCAGCCCTCTTGTTCTCTGTCTCAGTGGCTCTGAAATGTGGCATTCAGGTTGGGTAGCCCCCTTCTGGGCAAAATATCCCCCTGAGAGTCTAGAATTCATACGTCTTGTTTCCACACAGAAGAAGCAATTCAAATTTAAGTTAAGCTTTTAACTTAACGATTCACTAATCTGTGCATCTTGAAAAGGGACAAAGTGGAGGCTTCGCTTTGCTCTTTGTGTCTGTATCCTCACACATTCACATGCACAAGCCTCATTTGTGGAGATGTCTTTGAAATGTATTCACTGAAGATAATTATAGAGGTCTAACACTTCTGCTCTTCAATTAATGCTATAAAATTAATGGTCCTTCATTTTTACATCCTATGCAAATGGTGGTGTCATCTCCAACTGTAAGCCTCTCTGCTCACAAGCTGAATATGATTAGTGTCCCTTTAAGCTGAATTAGAGCATGTGACCTTCTGGGGTATGTCAGAAGCAAAACCTCTACATGCTATTTCCAAGGTTTCATTATGAAATGCACTTAAAAAGCAGAATTTCAAAGATGACACCAAAACACGTTTCAGTGAGTGATCTTTTGGGGTTGTGGCCTTAGGAGAGGGCAGGCAGGAACTGAGGGACAGCTCATAAATCTACTCTTTTCACCTGAGATTTACCAGGCTTCACAATAAGCACATTTCCACACAAAGGACAGACAGATTCATGTTAAGATAATGAGGCAGGTACAATGAAAATGCAATGGTATTCAAATATGGTACCCATTATAATTTCCTTTTGCAAACAGACCCATGGGAATGCATGGTCAGATAGACGTATTTTCTTGACAGGAAGTTCTGATAACAAAAATGGCCAACTTATGGCTTAGAAAGGAGAAAATTAAGATGTTGTGATTCTTTTATTTCAAGGACTGAGTGTCAGAGACTTGTGACTACGACTTCTGATGCGTCTCTGCATCTTGCAGAAATCGTTATATGCAACATCCGTTCCATGAGGTGCATTTCTGCGTGTTAGGCAGTTTGGATGAGTTGAAAATGTTGCATAGCTCGAGTGCACTCACACTCACAGTCAATATCCTCACTTGTATGGAGAGCTATCATCAAATAATGGAATGCCATCTGCTGTTTGAGTCCTAGGGAGAGGTGTACGAGTTTAAGAGGACTGGGAGTTGAGGAAAGTGACAGAAGGAGTGTGGAGGATGGGACCATAAAGAGCCCTGACCAGGGCCAGGGAGATGGCTCAGTCTGTAAAGTGCTTGCCACACAGCTTGAGAACCTGTGTTCCATCCCTAGCACCCACAGAAAAAGCTGAGCGTGCACTGCAGAAGCAGCATGTGGCTATAATCCCAAAGCTGGGGAAACAGAGACAAGAGGATCCCAGTCTGGGTAGTCAGTGAGCTCCAGGTTCAGTGAGAGACCCCTGTCTCAAAAACTAGGGAAGCAGCTGGGCATGGTGGCATATGCCTTTATAATCCCAGCACTCGGGAAGCAGAGGCAGGTGGATCCTCTGCAAGTTCAAAGCCAGCCTGGTCTACAGAGTGAGTTCCAGGCAGCTGGAGTTACAGGGAGACCCTGTCTCATAAAGGCCAAAAACAAAAACCCCAAAACTAGAGGAGCAATTGAGTCAGACACCTGATGTCCACCTTTGACCTTCACACTCATGTGGGTACACATGTACTCACACATAAACACACCCACACCCACATACAACACACACAAAGAACTGTAACCATGTCCTGTTCAAGTAGGGAGAAAAGGAGTTGTGAGAAGATTCAAGATACAGGGGCCAGAATTGAAAATCCTACATTGATGGAGTCTGCAACTCTGGTTGCTGGGATTCTTTGTATTGGAGGATATAATCCTGAAGCCAAAGTCAAACACAGCATGCTCACCTAGCTTTTGTGCTCTGCTGAGTTGGGTGAGACAAATACTCAGAGATTATTTTTCCCCCTGTGGCAAGTGAGAATTCCTTGGTCACAGGGATACTGACCAGGAGTTGAGATAACTTGGATGTCAAAAAGGAACAGATTTAAGAAGTCTGATTTCAGACATAGGTTTGCATCATGGGTGATGAGAACTGTACAGGGTAAAATTGGTAACTTCTGTGCACAGGGAGCGCTGTATTTCAACAAAATTCAAAAGCCATTTAGCATGTGGAGCATCATTTTCCCCAACTATTTTCTAAACAGCGGTAGATGTACCAGGCAAGCAGCATTCCTGGTGCCCTGGTGTTTGGGGAGATGCTTCCAGCACCCTATGGGACTGTGTACAATGAGCATGGGGGTTGGACTGGAAATAGGGCCTGACTGATGTCCATTTGCCACAAGGTAGAGAAGAGAGCATTCATGGAGATTCATCTGAATGAAATCACTGACAATAATGAGATTGAGAAATATTTTAACAAGCCATTTGAGGTGGAGAGTGATGACTCATGGCTATATTTACACTAGAAACACTATTACCAAACTGCTCTGCATGAGATGAAGAGAGCGAGTGAAAAGAGTGAGGGGAAGGGGATAGGCAAGGATAGGGGCCAGAGAGAGGCCAGCATGAGATATGAGGTTGTAACCCATGTGAAAAGTGCCCCCAGTTCTTCTTTTTAAAATTATCATTATTATTCTTGTTCAAGGGTGGAGCATGCATGCTTGTGTGTGAGGTCAGAGGACAACTTATGGGAGGCAGCTCTCTCCTTTTACCATGGAGTTCAAAGGATCAAACTCAGGTTCTCAGGTTTGAACAGCAAGCACTTTTACTCACTGAGTTATCTCACTGATCTGGCCCCTGGGTCTTACAGTGACAAAGCTCACAAAATGCTGGGTGGGTATGAGTGGAGGTTTGTACAAACTCCTGAAGGAGCTAGGTTTTGCGTCTGGTTGATGTGACTGAAACAGGCAGCTCCCATGATCACAGACCTGTGGGGTCCAGGAGGAAATAGTACTGGGCATGGCAGACTCAAGTAAACAATTGTGGTCTTGAATGGCAGTGGAAATGGCTTTGAGCCAAGTTTATTTGTTATCTCAATGGTAGATGGAGCGGGCAGCTGAATGAAATCCAGGCTATGTGAACAAACTTTGGGTAATTGGAAAAGCTAAAGATGGCTGTTCTGTATGGAAAATGCTATCTATGCTAAGAGGAAAGCTTATAGACTTTACTAATTATAGAAACTGAGATAGCTAAACAACAACAAAAAAAAGCACGCTTAATTTTCTATATAGTAAGGCTGGTCACTAACCAGGTCAGTATGCAGTACCGATCAAGGCATTCAAAATCAACAATTCCATGCAATCCCACTCCATCACAGGATGCATTTATTTTGGTATTTGGGACCCTTTCCAGGTAAAAGTAAACAAACAAACACCCAGTCTTACAGGATATACTAAATGGCAGTCTCTGGAAAGAAACAATGTTTTCCCATAATAAATGGCCCGCTAACAACCAATGTAACAGCATTCTTGTCTAGATCCCTGTGATCAATTATAATTTTTTTTTTTTTTGAGATGAGGAAAATTTGAACTGGGATTAAGGGAGAAGTTAGTATTAGGTTTTTAGGTGTGATAATTGTACTGTGGTTGTATAAGACAGTGTTTATATTTTGAGATGCACAATTAAATATTTGTATTATGAGACATGAAACAAAAGACACAGTTAGCAGGATTTTTAAAAAACCCTTCAGCAAAAGGAAGGATGGATCCATCAAGAGGCACAGAATCAGTTGTTGAATCCAGTGGAGAAACACAGGGAGCTCATTGTGTTAGTCTCTCCTCTTCGGGCACATCTGAAACTTTCAGTAAAAAAATTAAAAAATAGTTCAGCCAAAACAAAAATCGTTTAGCATTTGCATTGCCTGAAACATCCCTAGGAAGCTAGCTTTCACCTCCTTTCAGTCCTCTTTCTAGGTAAAGCGCAGGAGACAGCCTACATCTGTACGCCTCAGATGCATCACTCACCCTTAGTTTGTTTTTGTTGTTGTTGCTGTTTTGTTTTTTGGAGACGGGGTCTCCCTGTGGACGTTAGCTGACCTGGAACTCGATATGTAGATCAGGCTGGCTACAATCTCACAAAGATCCACCTGCCTCTGCCTCCTGAGTGCTGGGATTCAAGGCATACACCATTATGCTTCACTTGTACTTACTTTTTAAAAGTAGCATTTAGAAAGTGGTAAGGGCTGAACTGTGACCCTCCAAATTCAGATGTTGATGACCCAACCCCAGTGGCTCAGAATGTGAATGTATTTGGAGACAGTGTCCATAAAGACATAGCTGAGGTAAAATGAGGTTATAAGGATGGATGCCAATCTGTCTGGTTTGGGAAATAGGGTTTTGGAGGTGTTACATAATTAGGTTAAATTGAGGCTGTGTGTGGACATTAATCCAGTGTGGTTGGGGTCCTTGTGATAAAGAGAGATACCAGGGCATATTCAGAGGCAGCAAGAGGCTAGGTAACCATCCATAGACCAGGCACAGAGTCCCAAGAAGAAACCAGGCCTGCCAGCACCTTGATCATGGACTTCAGCCTCTAGAACAGAAGGAGGTTCTGTTGATGAAACCTCTAGCCTGTGGTCCAAACAAACTGGTGCAGGGGGATGGACCTGGAGGGACCTGTCTCAGGAGATCTGCCTGAGTGAAGTCGAGGCTATTCTCCCTTCCCCTCCCTAAGATTCCGCCTTGTCCCTCCTCTCTGCTTTGCTACAGGAACAAACTCATGGTTCTTACACTCTGCCGAAATCACTGCCTGAACCGCAGGGTATGACTTTTCTGAGGCCACTCTGGTCCTTTCTGTCTGCCTCCTTCCAGAACTTTCCACATCTTCTTCAAACATAAATAACTACCCCAGAAAACTATGGAAACTTAAAAATAAATAAATAA
>NW_008331125.1:4052577-4056510 GCF_000622305.1 Nannospalax galili | reverse complement strand
AGCATTTATTATATCTTAAAAGAAAGCTCTTATTTCTGGTTCAGAGATTCAACATGGCATTTATAATTATATTCTGGAGACAATATTGTTAAAAATTTGGGCTTTCATGTTAGAAGTGATTTTTAAAAAATATATAATTACCTACTAATTCTCCCCAAATGGTGTGACTTGCCTTTTTTTTTTTTTTTTTAAATCATAACTCATTTGAAACAACTGTTTTTTTTTTTCTTTTTTTTTTTCTTTTGAGAAAGTCTGAAATAACACATGGGTGGCTTGGCCTTGGCATAGCTAAACTCTGGAACACATGGTGATTTCTGTAGGAACATTAAACTGAAGTCATAACAATGGGTAATATTTTAATATAATAGAAAATGATCATTAACTTTTCTCGACAGGAAGGAAATGAATTTTCCTCATTGTACGCATTCTGAGAAAAGTAAGGATGAGACTATTTCAAAGGATGTTCTACCTAATTCAAATGGGCTTTAAGTACCATCATGACAATAGCCTCACAGAGTGGTGTCAGCAAACTGAACAAACAGAGTTAGGAGTAGAGAATGCGGTTCAGTGCCTCTCTGAAACATATGCAGATGAATTTGAGATTTTAGAGGATGATTAATCCTACGCAGCAGTCAAGTGTCTTTCCCAGGGGTCTCTCTCAGATCTCAGGTAAATCGCTGTCTTTATCACCTTCTTTCCCTACTCACTCAAAACGAATATCCTATTAAACCTTCATAAACCCTTTTCAACTTAAAATAGTGCAGAGTAATATTAAAAATGTGCATTTATTAAATATTCTATGTAAGTCACGAGAACTTCAAAATATTTTCCTAAGACATCTGGGACAGTGATTGCATTTCAGAAGTCATTAATCTCAAAAATTCTCTTTGCTAGAATTTTAATTTTGCTTGGTCCCTTCTGCCACCACCCCAGGATGATTTTTACCTTTTCCTGCTTCTTCTGGTCACCCCCATTTCCTTTCTGCTTTTTCCATCTCTGTGTCCATTCACTATCTAAATAAAACATTATAAAATAGACACACACCCAAAGACCACCCTGCAAATATCCTGCTAAATCAAAATAAGGGGACCAGAGATCATTATTTCAGTGACCAAACATCAGTTAAGGAGATGAAAAGAAAACAGGCAAATATTTAACAGATCAGGACAGAGTGACCAGTCAAGTCTATCTTTCCTTCTTTCTATTTTATTGTTTCTGAGGCTCATGGTCATGGCCATAGTGTTCTGAGGGTCCCTGGGTCTCTACCTGGACTCGCTGTGGCAGGTAACTGCTACAGAAATGAATGCACAGTGCTGTGTGGCTTCCACCACCATCATGAAGCGGCTTACTGCTGTTATATGGATTTGGAACAAGTCAACCCACCCAACCAGGAGACCACACTGGTCTCCTGGGACTGAATGTGTGCTCCTTCCAGCAATACTGGCCCCCAGAAAGTGGTTCCAGGAACTTTAAGCATCAGCAACCTGAACTGAGTGTCATTTGCTGCTGGCAAGACTGTCTGCAATTTACATCAATCTGAGCATTTTCACACCTCCACAGCTTGTCTTCGGAGGTCAACTTCCTGTCCACCTGCCTTACTCCATTACCAGATGAAGCCCTGGGAAGGGAATTTTCCTGTACAGGCTCCTGCGCTAATGCCTTGTGACACTAGCATACCCTACTATGTGCCCACCATTCCCGGGGGAGGCAAGAGGACGCAGAATGCAATAGGCACTCCCAAGCCTTATTCCCACATCCCTGCCAGCTCTGTGGATGGTGGCTATGCTTGGTTTTAATGTGGCCTGGGGGAAAGCCTGGCAACAGAACAATGTTTGTGAGCAACACTGAGGGGCATGGTGACCTGTGATTAATACAGAAAAAAACTTAATCGCTATCTTGCAAATGGACAAAACAAACAAAGGCCTAGGCTTTTAAAAAAAAATTTTAATAACTACATGATTAGAAGAAGCATTTCATTACAGCTTTAACATATTCAGTAACACACTCCAGAGCAAGAGAATGTCTCTTTCACAAATGGCTGTAAGTTTCTAGGTTCACAGCTGAATTAATACAGTTATGCAATATTGAACTCAGTATAAGCCCTGTAAGACATAAAATTGAATGAGTTTTTAACCTCTAAAAAAGATCTCCATTTCATTTTAGAATATATTGTTCCTTGCAGAAAGACTCATTGTTTTTGCTACTAACACTGAGATGTTGGCGCAAGCATCTCTAATCTGTATGTATCTGATTATTACTAGTCATAATCAGTTGCACTTGGATCCTTGGCACCTGTGTATGTCTATAAAATCATCGGGTAGATTTCAATGGTAATGTTTATCACCTCTACTAATTAACATGATGTAAATTTCCATGCTTCCTCCTGAAATATAATACATTTTTAAAAATTTGTTGATTTTTTTTGTGTGTGTATATATCACACAGAACATCCCAAACCATCTTATTCAACTATACACCCACTTCCCAGATGGCACTCTCCCATAGTCTCCCTCCCACCACTAGAGCCCTTATACTCTGATATCCCTGCTACTGTCTGCTGTGTTGTTGGCACCCCTACCAGTCCCCACTACTTGCCCTTCTGGTGAATCAGGTCAGCCTATCTAGAGGTCCTTGTTTAGGAAGGTCAGCTGTTTTAGGAACCACATCTAGCAACAATCAGTTGTCAATATTCCTTTACATAAGATGGAGTCTGCTGTTCATTTTCCCAGTTCTATGCTGGGTTACTATCTGGGAGTCCCTTTGGCCACCCTGGTCAACAACTCAAAGAAGGTATCTCCTACCTGGCATTGCTGCTTGTTATGTAGCCTTTAGCTATACATATGGACTCTTAAAAAATTATATTGGCCCCTTTCATCTTTGGTTGTACTTTCCTGTGTTTAAGGCCATATAGTTGGCCCAGATAAAACAATGTATTTTTACTCTTAAGGTCACTTGAGGATCTGTTCCTCAGGGGTCACATGGGCTTGGGAGGAGCCCCTGGCTCCTTTCTTTTACCAGTTCTGCCTATGTGAAGATAAGTCAAAGGTCCTACTCAACCATGGCTGGCATCACTTGGAAGCATGGAGGAAATGATTCCTCTGTGTTGACCCTCTTCTTTGTAGACTGGACACTGATTCAAGTCCATCTGGTGGGGTCTCCTTGGCCTCCTTGATCAAGATGACAGGTGACCCACCACAATTACAGGGCATTTTGAGAGATGCTCATAGTCCCCTGGAACTAGTCGACCTAAGAGGGCAAGGAGCAAAAACTGTCTTTTATGTCCCTCTGATCAAATTATTATAGGTTTGAAAGTATGTCTGTTAAACATCCAAGAAGGTTAGTTCTACCAGTCTGGTACTTTTAATTACTGTGTGTCATGTAGATAAATCTTGGGAAAAGACCAATTGTTCTCAGATAAACCTTACCTAGACATATATTTCTTGATCTGCTATGTATAATTTGTCAGTAGGTTGTTGGAGTAATATGGTTCCCTCTGGTTTTTAAAACTAGCTAGGCATTATTTATCTCTTGTATTGTCTCATCCTTCCATCATGGTTTCCCCAATTAAGGTGCCCCATTTCCCCCACCACTTTCTCCCTCAATAATACCCTTCTCCTATGTCCTACCTCTCTTGAGCTCCATCTTTCCCTTTATCCCCTAGGTTTCTTGTATACACCCCCAACCCAATTTTTATCCATATCTCCCTTATTAAGGCCTGTTTCCTACTATTTTTCTCTTTCTGATTCTTTCTTTTCCTTTACCTCCCTGGTTACTTTCCATTATCCTGGTTCCTGTAGTTATGTCTGGATACATACTCACTTATCAGAGTTTGGTTCTAGGATCCACATATGGAGAATATATGTCGACTTTTTTTCTGAGTCTGTGTTACTTCACTTAGTATAACAGTTTCTAGTTCCATCCATTTACCTGCAA
>NW_008331125.1:4050707-4052159 GCF_000622305.1 Nannospalax galili | reverse complement strand
TTCATTATATATTCTGGATATTAAACCTCTGTCAGATGTATTGCTGGTGAATTTTCTCCCATTCTGTGAATTTTCTGCTCACTTCCCTCATTGCCTCCTTTGACGTACAGAGGCTTTTTAGTTTAATGAGGTCCTACTTGTTAATTCTTGCCCTTGTTTTCTGAGCAATTGATGTCCGGTTTAGAAAATCCTTTCCTGCACCTATATCTTGTAGGTTTTTCCCAATGTTTTCTTCCAACAGTTTCAGAGTTTCAGGCTTTACATTGAGATCTTTGAGCCATTTGGAACTGACTTTTGTGCAAGGTGAAAGATAGGTGCTTAGTTTCATTCTTCTACAGGTGCAGATCCAGTTTTGCAGGCACCATTTGCTGAACACGCTGTCTTTCCTCCAATGAATATTGCTGGCCCCTTTGTCAAATATCATGTGGCTGAAATTGCATTTACTCATATTTGTGTCTTCAATTTTGTTCTATTGATATATGGGTCTATTTTTGTGCCAGTACCTTGTTGTTTTTATGACTATAGCTCTGTAATACAGCTTAAAAGCTGGTATAGTAATCCCCTCAGCATTGCTCTTAGTGCTCAGGGTTGCTTTGACTATCTGAGGTATTTTGTGCTTCCATATGAATCTTAGGATGGTTTTTTCCAATTCTGTGAAAAATGTCATGGGGATTTTGATTGACATTGAAGTGAATCTATAAATGGCTTTTGGTAGGATGGTCATTTTCACAATATTAATTCTTCCAATCCAAGAGCATAGGAGGTCCTTCTGTCTTCTGATGTCTTCCTCAATCTCTTTCTTTAAAAATATAAAATTTTCATTGTAGAGCTCTTTAATGCCTTTGGTCAGGTGTACTCCGAGATATTTTATTTTATTTTATTTTTTGCAGCTATTGTGAAGGGGAGCTATTGTGCACTTTCTCTGATTGCTTGTCATTGGTATATAGAAAGGCTACAGACTTTTGTATGTTAATTTTGTAACCTGCCACTTTACTGAACGTGTTAATAATTTCTAGGACTTTTCTGGTGGAATTTTTAGCATCTCTTAGATATAATATCATATCATCTGCCAAAAGGGATAAAATGCTCTCTTCTTTTCCAATTATTACTCCTTTAATTTCCTGCTCTTGTCTTATTGCTCTTGCAAGAGTTTCAAGCACTATGTTAAAGAGAAGTGGAGATAGTGGGAAGTCTTGCCTGGTTCCTGATTTCAATGGGAATGCTTCCAGTTTTTCTCCATTTAGAATCCAATTCTCTCTAGAACTTTAAACATAAAAGCATGTTGAATTTTGCAAAGGCCTTCTCTGCATCTATTGAAATGATCATGTGGTTCTTGTCGTTGAGCCCATTTATATGATTTATGACATTTATTGACTTACGTATGTTGAATCATCCCTGCCTCTCTGGGATAAAGCTGACTTGATCACGGTGTAAGATCTTTTTGATGTGTGT
>NW_008331125.1:4049959-4050104 GCF_000622305.1 Nannospalax galili | reverse complement strand
CTGGGTTTGGGTTTCATTTGTTGTTGCTTTTCAAGTGTCTTGAGCTCCAATGTTAAGTCAGTTATTTGTGTTCTTTCCGATTTTTTTGATGTAGACACTTAGAGCTATAAACTTCCCTCTAAGGACCGTTTCAGTGAGTCCCAGA
>NW_008331125.1:4049402-4049750 GCF_000622305.1 Nannospalax galili | reverse complement strand
TTTGTTGAGGTTTGTTTTGTGCCCCAGTATATGGTCGATTTTGGAGAAGGTTCCATGGGGTGCTGAGTAGAAAGTATGTCCTTTGGTGCTTGGGTGGACTACTAGGTAGATGTCTGTTAAATGCATTTGATATATGGTATTGTTTAATTCAGATGTCTCTCTGTTAACTCTCTGCCCTGTTGACCTATCTAATGGAGACATTAGGGTTTTGAAGTCCCCTGCTATTAATGAGTTGGGATTAATCTTGGTCTTAAAGTCCTGTAGTATTGTTTTTATGAAGTTGGGTGCACCAGAGTTTGGTGAATATATGTTCATGATTGTAATATCTTCTTGATTGATTGTTCCTTT
>NW_008331125.1:4048488-4049223 GCF_000622305.1 Nannospalax galili | reverse complement strand
AAGATGGGTTTTGTTTCTTAAGCCATTCACCTAGTCTGTGTCTTTTGACTGCAGGGTTCAGTCCATTAATATTTAAAGTTATTAATGAAAGATGAGTATTGAATCCTGTCATTTTTATTTCTGTTTACATTCTTGATATAGCTGTACTTTTCCACAGTTATACCTTCATTGGATTTCTTTCCACAACCCCTTGGGTATAGTCATTCCTTTCTTCAGCTCTTTGTATTGCTTCCAGAACTCTCTGAAGGGCTTGTTTTGTGGACATGAATTCCTTCAGCCTATTTATGTCATGGAAGACTTTTCTTTCCCCTTTGACTATAATAGATATTTTGGCTGGGTAAAATAATCTGGGTTGGCATCTGTGGTCATTTAAAACTGGGTGTACTTTGGTCTAGGCTCTTCTGGCTTTCACAGTTTGCACTGAAAAGTCAGCTGTTTTCCTAATGGATTTTCCTTTATATTTGAGTTGTTGTTTCTCTTTTACAGCTTTCAGTATTGTCTCTTTGTTTTGTACATTTAGTGTTTTTACTATGATGTGCCATGGACAGTTTCTTTTCTGGTCCTGTCTGTTTGGTGTTCTATATGCTTCTCGTATTTGCATGGGCATGTCTTTCTTTAGTTTTGGGAAATTTTCTTCCATGATTCTGCTGAAGGTCTGGTCTATGCCATAATCTTGGGATTCTTCTTCCTGTATGCCTATGATTCGTAAGTTTGGTCTTTTTATGATGTCACATG
>NW_008331125.1:4033117-4047896 GCF_000622305.1 Nannospalax galili | reverse complement strand
TTGCTTTTGTCTTCAGGAGTTCCCACAGAGGCCCAAGTCAAATGAATATTAGATGCTCTTAGGCTTTCCCCTGAGGTCTGGATCCCTCCAGGAAAGAGTTTGGCCTCAGGAATTTGGGGGTTGGACTGGCCTGGGAGCAGGGCCCAGGAAAGATGCTGGTCTAGGGCAGCTGGTGGCTGTGCTACCCAGAGATGCAAAGGGAGATGGGGGCAGGAAGAGGCCCCAAGGGCTCCTGGGAACTGCACTTAGGAACTGGGTTGGTCTGGATGCAAAGGATCAGGAAGTGGAAAGGTCAGCCCCAGCATCCAGGAAAGAGGCTGGTGGGTTGTGCAGTCCAGGTGAGTGAGGTGAGGGCTGGACCAGGCTCCAAGGGCTCCAGGGAGAGAGGCTGGTGAGTTGTGCAGACCAGGGAAGCAAAAGGAGGTGAGGTGCAGGGGGCCAGGCCCAGAAGGCTCTTGGGGACCCCAGAAGGAACTGGGTTGGTCTGGATGCAAAGGATCAGGAAGCAGTGGTGGTTCCTCTAGTGTCTGCGGTCCCAAGACAAGGAATGGGACAGGTTCCAGGCTAGGAAGAGAGACAGGCGGGAGGGAGATGGGAGGGTTAATGAGGCTGGGGGAGTCTAGGCTCTGGCGAGGGGGCGGGGGGGAATATAAATATATATATAGACTTACCCCAAAGAGAGGCCTGCAGGGGAGGTGAGGGCAGGGCCAGGCCCAGAGTGCTCCTGGGGACTGGAGAAGGGACTGAGTTGGTCTGGATACAGGGTTCGATCAACTTACCCAGGAGAGCAAAAGCCTAGGCTTTTAAAAAGGGAAGTCACACTTGTATCTTGATTGTGAGGATTCGGATGGATCCTTATCAAAGGACAGCTCATGAAATACACTTAATTTACTGTATCTTGCCCTCTCTCTCTATTGTCCTTTGTCCCATCAAGGTCTTAAGATTTATAATAACAGGCAAAATTGGGTTAGAGTTGGAAGAGACTGAGAAAGAACAGAAAAGTCAACAAAAAATAAAAACAATAATATCTTTCCATCTCTCCTTATTCTGTAGACTCTTCTGCACATATGAAATGGGTCAATAGGTCTTCACTGGACTCTTCTCTCACCAACAGGGCCAACATGGAGCAATGGACCTTTTTTCCTCCCTACTTGAGGCTTCTAGTCTTTTCTGTGGCATACCAAATAGCAAGAGACACTGAGAAGTAGGAAGTGCCAAAGGAAAATTGGGCAGGAGAGTGCTGCAGCTGAGCGGCATGGTGAAGGAGAGTGGAAATCATTTGCAGTGGAGGCAGAGCGCCAGTCCTTGGAATCATCCGCAGCACACACTAACTCCCACTCGCACTGCTGATGCACAGTGATGAGAACAAGAGGGACAAACCCAACATGTTGGCCGCTGATGTTCATTCATTCTTCACTTCCGTTCACAGAGCTTCCTGGCAGGCATCCACAGTGCCATATGCTTTTGGGAAGTGGGAATGCTGAATGCTGTGGCTGTGGGGAATTGAGTCTTATTGCTTCATAAGATTCCGGGTGGCAGAACTATTCTAAACAAGAACATGTCCCCATAGGTGTGCTCCAGGAATCTTAGGCTAGTAATTGTAGAATGAGATGGGACTTCAGAGAGGGCCTCATCTAAACACAGTGGGGTGATAGGAGTCCAGAGAGACAAAAGTATTTGCCCAAAGTCCCACCGGCGTTAGTGCTTAGTTTTAGCATTAGAATTGGCTCTGTAATTCCTGATTCTCATTTCCTTTGGGCCAACACTGCTTCTGAGTCTTAGGCTCCAGGCTTTCTCCTGTAGCTTTATGGATGACTACAGGTGATAATTCTGGTACCTCTAATATATTCAATCACTAATGAATCAAGAATCTTTTTGCTTTCCTAATACCAAAAAATTAATACCCTCAAAGAAAGAAAATAGAATATGCAGAGAAAAGTATGGACTTTGGAGTCAAAGAGTTTTTGCCCTACATTAACAACATCCTAACTTTGGACCTCAGTTTTCTAATCTGTAAAGAGGGACTAATCGTATCTTACAGGTTATGAAAACAGAAGAGAACATACCAGCAATACCAGATGCATCATGGCTGCAAGAGAAAATGCCCTCCAAAGATACAGTGCAGGTCCTGTGAGTGAGAAGCTGCCAGTGGAACCGAGATGGGTCCTCCTGGCATGAAAAAGTGCCCTGGCTCACTGAGGTCCCTTCAACAGCCCTCAGTCCCAGCAACTGAAATCCTCAGACTGAGGCCACTTGTGTGTTGACACACATGTGCTGGAATCACAGTGGAATGAATTGGTTTCCCAAAACTCATCTAGGAAAATCAGTCTCTGAAGTGGCATTTGAAGGGAGGAAATGATGACTTTATAACCAACATTAGAGTCATGTGTGGATTCCTGGTGAAATAAAAAGAGAGAAATACGCCTGTAATGAAAAATGACTAAAGAAAACTCAATTGGGGCTGGAGAGATGGCTCAGTTGGTCAGGTCTTGACCTGAGTTTGCTCCAGAACTCATACAAGCTGCCAGGCGTGGGGTAGAGTTGGGAGGCTGAGACAGAAGATATCTAGACCTCACTGACCACCCTGCATGGCCTACTGGGGAGGCTCCAGACTAAGGAAATACCCCGTCTCCAAAAACAGGTGGATTATACCTGAAGAATATCACCTGAAGTTGACCTCTGGCTTAAACATGCTGGCCCACACACCACTCACACCATCACACCATATCACACACACCACACATCACCCACACCCACACACCACCCATACATCACCCACACACCACCTACACCCACACACCACCCACATACTACCTACACCCACACACCACTCATACCCACACATCACCCACACACACACACCACACACACCATAACACCACCCACACACCACTCACACCCACATATCACCCACACCCACACACCACCCACACCATCACATACCCACACCCACACACATCACCCACATCATCATCATACTATCCACACCATCACACACACCACCACACACACCACCCATACCATCATCATACCATCCACACCATCACACACCCACACAGCACCCACACTCACACATCCACACCATCATCACATCACCCACACCACCACAGCACCCACCCACACTCATACCATCACCCCACCCATACCCACACACCATCACACCACCCACACTCACACATCAACCACACCCAGACACCACCCACATCATCATATCACCCACACCACATAGCACCCACACTACACACCACTCACACCATCATAGCACCCCCCCACCCACACATCATACCACCCACTCCCATACAACACCACCCACACCATCATATCACCCACACCCACACAGTACCCACACCCACACACCACACATACCATCACAGAATGGCTTGGAAAGAACTGATTTCAAAGTTCCAAGAGGAGGGTTCAAGTTCTCACATTGCCCTTCTTGCTAGTGTGAGTTTGTGAGTCATTTAGCTTCTGTCTCAAATTCCTCACCTATTAAATGAAGATAAAATTATTTGCCTTATTGGGTTACTGTGAAAATCGGCATACAAAAATGTTTTCAAAGAAGTAAAATGCATATTTTTGCTCATTTAAGTAACAAGAATATTATAAACATTTTTTCAAAATTGTTCATGCTTCTGAAGTGTGGTTTTCAAAATATTCTCACATAAAAAAGAACTTCTTTTTGGTTATGAAATCCAATGCTATTTATTAAGATGTTAAAAGTCTCCCTGAAGCCTTGGGCTGAAGGCTTGGCCATGGCCCATGGCACTATTGGGAACTGGTAGAGCCTTTAGGAATGGAGGAGTTAGGTCACTGGGGCAGTCCCGGAAGGGGATATTGGGACTTCAGCCCCTGATTCTCTGCTTCCTGGCTGCCATGGTGAGCAGCTCCTCTTTACCACGTGCTCTCCACCACAATGTTCTACTAGTCAAAGTGACAGGGCTAAGTGATCATGGACTAAAACCTCTGAAACTCTATGCCAAAATAAGTCTTTTTCCTCATTTTAAGTTGATTATCTCTTGAATTTTGTTACAGCAGAGAAAGCTGGTGAACATAGAAGATTAACTTAGCTTTCTCTAGCTGGGGATCCTGCCTTTGAGCAGCATGAAGCTGTTTACCCGTCTCTGTTCGAACCTCCTCTCTTGCAGCCTCAAGCCTGAGCCTCAGTCCATGAGTGGGTTCTAGTGAGCAGTGGATAGAACCTGAAGTGGGTCCAAGAGGCAGCCTCTGCTCTTCTGCAAGACCCACCCCTCTACTTTCTTCATTTGATGTTATCCCAAGTATAGTGAAGACTTGGAACTGCACAGCTCATAATAGAAAAGAAAACAGAAGAGATTTTTGATGGGTCATACTAGTCATCAACTTGACAGGACCTAGAATCACCTAGGAGACAACCTCTAGGCATGTCCATGAGGAAATTTCTAGATTGAGTTAAATGAGGTGGAAAACCCATCATAAATGTGAGTGGCACCATTCCATTGGATGAGGTCCTGACTGTGTAAAAAGGAGAAATCTGAACACCACAATTCATCCCTTCTCCTTCCCGACTGTGGACCCAGTGTGACCAGCTCCTGTTCCCGTGCCACGCCTCTCAAACTGTGATCCAAAATTAACCCTTCTGTCACAGCAACAAGAAAAAAAGTAATAAAAGGTTAAAAGGAAAGGAAGAAACTTCTTTGAAAATCCAGCAGCTCCTTTATACATGGAAAACAGATGGTCTTGTTTCCATTTGCTTCCCATCCCAGAATGGGCCCTGAATAAGGGCAGACAGCATTGTTGAGCAAGTCTCTGGGAGTGAGTGCCCAGACACATGCAGAAGCACTGGCATGCATGCATACATGTGCATACTTGTGATGTGGCCTCCCTGGTTTTTCTGAGTGTGCTCCTCTGGACACCCCAAAACCACCCAAATGGGAACCCTGTTTTCATAGCCTCTCTTAAGAGTAATTTTCATTTTGGAGCTGGCCTAATAAAGAGGGCCACCTTACCAACATCCTGACAGACTTATTTCCTTATTGGAATTATTTGAAGTTGCACCCTTGGTGATCCAATCACTCAGAGATTCAAAGACAGAGGGGAAAAAGGAAGTAATTAAAATGCATAAAGCTGAAGAGGCAATTATTGTCATATACCATGATCAATAAAACAACAGTTTAAAAAGGCAAGTGTCTCACCACACCTGGAAGCTAGCATATAGAAGAACTGTCATGTTTGGAGAAGTTGCTTAAGTAAGTGCTACAAAGACCCCCTCACCACACAGCTTTCAGGAGCTTCTACCTCCTAGCAAGCAGAAGGAACGGGGAACTTTCAGCAAGGCCCTGCAATTATTCCCAATCATTACGGAAATATTTTGGGTATAAGTTCATCTTCGAGGCATTATTGTCAATTCTATTTTCTCTCAAATGCATGTAAATATCACAAGCTTGATTTACTAAGAAAATCTGAATTTTTTAAAAGGTAAGAAAACAAATCTCTATGAAATTTCATAGTTGCCAAATGATACATTACCAATGGTTGCTCTCTACTGGGCTAGGCCTGAACCACTACTCCTCAGGATTCTGATACCAATACTACTCAAAAAAGACAAGAGAGAGAAAGGATATTAGTGTCCTAGTTTGACTGCTTTACCTCTCCAAAATTCACAGTGAGATTTAATAGCTATTGGGTCTGGTGAGAAGACTCAGGGGGTAAAGAAGCTTGTTAAATCTGTCAACCTGAAAGTTGTCATATACATACCATAGCATGCATACACACACACACACACACACATACACACATACATGTGCATACACACGGATAAATAACATATAAAAAAGAAATTTAATAGTTAATAATAATAGCAATGGGGCCTTTGGGAGGTGTTGAGGCCACAAGAGTGCTACCTCCTGAATGGATTTAATGCCTTAATAAAATGGCTTCCAGGAGTAGGCTTTCTCTTTTCTTCTCCAGCTCTTCTACCGTGAGGCCTGGTATTCTTGCCCTCAGAGGACGCAGCATTCAAAGTACCACCTTGGGAGTGGAGACCATGCCCTCAACAGACACCAAAGCTACCAGTGAATTGACACTGGACTTCCTTCCAGAACTGTGAGCTAATACATTTTTGTTCATTATAAATTACCCACTCCTTGGTATTCTGTTTTAACAGAATGAATGGACTAAGACAGTTGCATAGAGATACTCTTGAATCTGTTCAACTTCTGAATGTCAAGTTTATCATTTAAAAATACACTAAAGATACTAGAAACAAATTCTTTGCTGTAGACTTCATAGGCAGTTGATCTCTCCACATAGTACACCACCATCAATAAAGCAATGATTTAAAAAGACAAGAGGCTCATCATGCCCTCAGGCTAGCACCTGTGTGATGTGTTGTGGCAGTTCAGGACCACTTCCTCCATTTAGATCAACAGGGTCTTGTTAATCCACACCCAACTCTTAGAGTCATCCTTATAAAGAAAGTGAGTGTCTGGCCAGTGGAATCTGGGACCATCAGTCATTCAGTCATTGCATGGGGTGCCCACTATGAACAGAGCCTTGTACTGGCTGAGCTAGAAGGAGAGGCATAACTGGAAACAGAGGCCTGATCCTCGTCTTTCAAGTGCCGATGATCTACTGGAATGAGCAGGACAAACATACAGGAAATTCTAAAAGACCATGCCCAGCTGGGTAGGTACTAGCTCACCCCCTCCTCCTCCTGTGTGATATTTCTGTATCCTTGGAGCTTTATAGAATCTTAGTATTTCAGCAGATTCTCAGCACATGCTTGTTGCATTTAAGACAAAATTAGAGGAAACCCAAACACAAATAATGTAGTACATATGGCGTCTGACTGTGAGACAAAACAAAGTAGTCAATTAAATGGCTGCTGGTAGCTGGAGTGAGGTTAATTTGGCAGTGGACTAAGGAGGAGAGTAGGAAATGGGATTCTTTAATGGGCAAAAAGGCACAGGAACAGAAATGGCTGAATTCACCAAGGAAGATAACATGAAGATGGCTCCAACAAATGGCATCTGTCTTAGGGAGCTCCAATTTTAGATACTTTGTATTTCTAGAAACCATAAGAGAAAGCAGATCAGAGTCCGGCCACTTTTTGTCAAAAGGCACCTTTCTTCTTTGTGTGTATTGGGCAAAGGGAAGGAAGGAAAATCAAGGACCGTGGGGCAAAATGGAATGCTGCAGTGTGCTGACCTTTATGGTAAAAAGGACAATGCTGACACAAAACAAAGAGGTTCAATGGGCAGAAGGAAGGCCTGGAATCACCTTTAGGAACATCTTCATTGGGGTGGGGCTTGCCATCTGCAGGTATAATAGCATTCCTGGATAGTGTTTACATATCTGACCTAACCTTTTGGACTATTAAGCAAGCATAAATAGAAAAGTATTAAGAAAGATGTGTTTTTAAGCAAAACAGAGCAGGAGCCTAACTTTGGGAAATGACCAAATGTGTTAGACCCTTCCCTTCACTCTCCCTGTTCTGGTTTAAACATGAAATGTCCCCAAAGGCTCAGATGCTAAAGGCTTGTCCCACAGCAGAATTCAGAAATGGTTGGATCATGAGTGTTGATGGATTCATAACTTAATGAACTACTGAACTATTGGCAGGTGGTGGAAACTGTGGAAGAGGAGCTTGATTGAAGGAAATGGGTTGTTGAGTCACCCCCCCCCCCCATTCGCTAAGGTATCATGAAGGAGCAGTTTTCTTCTACCATGCCCATTACACCATGTCTCTGTTTCACTTCAGGCCCACAGCAATGGAGATAGCTGACTGTGGACTGAACCTATGAACCAAATTAAATCTTTCCTCCTTTAAGTTGCTTTTCTTAGTGTTTTGTTACAGTGACAAGAAGCTAACAAACATAGCCAGATAGCTAGAAGTTCATGAAGTGTGAAGCCCTTTCTCTTTTTTGAGCTTACTCTTATAGTACAGAAGGTTATTATTGGTCTGGGTGGGGCTTTCGGCTGCCAGACAAGCTTCTCCACTGTGAGTTCACCAAATGCTGACCAAAGAATCAACTGGACCCCTGCCTCAGGGCCTGGGAGAGGAGCCTGATGGAAGATAAAGAAGAATTTTCTTCCATTTAAATGAGACCATTTCCCAGGCAGCTCATACTTGTGAATCCTGCAGGGATTTCTTGCTGATTTTAAGATGTTGGAACATATGACTAAAGGAAAACGGGCCCAAATCCCACCCTGCCAAATCTCAGGGGATGCTCCTGCTTTGCTAGTCATCCACACTGCTGAATGTTGCTTATATTGAGTATTTACTCAGAGGAAGTAGGGCTTGTGAAACATCTGGTTCCACTGGTTTTTGGAGACAATCTAATGTAATTTGTTGGTAATAGGATTTGATCTGTACTAAATCTAAATGTCTGTGTTATTTCAATGGATTTAATGAAGTTTTGTTGTTGAGATACATGCAGTATTGTCCCTGTCTTCTGTGGACTCCAGGTAGAAATGATCAGGCAGGCTAATAATAATAGCATGCTTTTTAAGGAAGCATTGGTTTATCAGGGAGTTCACATGTGACCTCATTAATATCTTACCTTGGGGAAAGCTGAAGGGAGAGAAGTTATTTTAGAAACCCCATACATATAAAACCAGCCATGATATAAGGACCAACCTCACTAATGCTGCTTATAATAGTTTCCAAGATGGCCCCTGCACTGAATCACACCTCCTCTTTTTCATGCATTATGTACTTTCTGTTTCTAGAAGTTAGCAGGTTCTATGACTTGCTGTTAACCAAATATGGCAGCAGTAACATTCCACGACTTCAGATACTGTGTGCTATGCTTTAGAAGGCCTAAATCTTCTTCCTGGTTCTTTGGAGCATCCTTCCTAGGACACCTTCTCTTGAAACCAGCTGCTAATAGCAAGTGCCTAAGCCACATGGAGAGAGCACACACAGGAACTCCAGTTGACAGCCCTCACTGGACTCCCAACTGACAGCGTTCACTGCCACCATTGGACTTCCAGCTTCAGATGACTAACCCCAGATACCATGTCACCACAGCGGGATGAGATGGCTTATGTGAACACAGGTTAGCTGAGCCACAGAACTATCAGACAAGGTAATATATTATTTTAGGCCTCTAAGCTTTGGGGTGACTGATGGCATGTATGGCTAAACAGAACACCCCTGTAACCATCACGGAGTTTTCCTGTAGCAATAATTGGAAACCCAAAACCCCTGAACACACTCTCCCTGGTATTTTCTGGGGAGGTTCTCAGTACTGTCCCCTTGTCCACAGGAATAGAGTACAAGCAAGGCATGGGAGAGAAATAAAGTGAGAAATAGGAGACAACTTCCTTAGTTAGGTCCCGAGGGGGTCTGTCTCACTGCAGGCTTGTGGTACACAAACAAATGCCCATCAGGGCTGGGCAGGTGATAAAATGGTGAAGGCATGAGATGTTAGCAAGGGTCGGTTCAAGCTGGACTAGTAAGGATGTGACTGTAGAGGGAACTGCTATAGGCTAAGGTGACCATTGTGACCACCAATGCCAAGTGTTCTAATTTTTAAGTTGAAGCCAGAAATTCATTAAAAAAAAACCACTGACAATTGTGAATGTTTTAAAACGTCTTATAAATACAACATACCTGGGGGGGGGGGTCTAAGGGTTGCTAGTTTTGATATCTATACCTACAGGGAATGATGAAACCCCAGTCAGTCTCATCTCAGACCCGCCCCTTCCCAATAAGAAAAATAATACCACATCTATGCAGAGTGTGTTAACTTGTATAACAAAATAGCTGAGGCTAGGTAAGAGGTTTATTTTATTGGTGTTCTGAGGCTAGAATTCCAAGCCACATAGCACTGGTTCTATCAAGGGCCCCTTGATGAATGGTTTCATGGTGGGAGTGCATGTGAAAAAGAGCCATCACATGTCAGTTCAGGAAGCCAGAGAGATGGGAGGGGCCAGTCTTGCTCTCCTTATAACAACTCAACTTCCTGAGAATTAACCAGGGTCACATGAGAACTCATCAATTTCTTCTAAGAGCAATGCCCCCAATGACCTTCCACTAAGATCCACCTCAAAAGGGTCCATTAACTCTTTCATTGCATTACTGATGACCAAGCTCCCACCATTTAATCCTTGAGAAATACACTCAGACCATAGCAAAGCTCTAGTGTGTTATAGTTTACAAAATGCTTTCATGTCTACATTTGAATTTCCTGATAAGGGGAAACAGGTAAACCTAGGCACTTTAAAAAATTCATTAATTTGTAGTACTGAGGATCAAACTCATGGCCTTGTGCATGCTTTACCTCTGAGCTAGCCTCTAACCTCCAAGCATCTTTTCAAAATCTTCCACTCACTATAACACAGAGAGATGTGCCCTGCCTGAATGCATACTGCTTTGATAGCTCACATCATTTTTAATCTATCTGTACAGAGGGACAAGGGGGGCAGTTGAACACTGAAAATATATTGAAACTACAATTGTAAGCATGGCTGTGAGCAGCTAAGTGGCAGAAGGCTGAACTGAAGCTACTTTGAGGATCCCTGAAATTCCCTGGGTCTTATGTTCCATGGTCAAGGCTCTCCCTCTGGTGTGACCATTAGATCTGAATATGTATGATCTTAGGTTCACAACTCTCAAGGGAACCTGGAAAGAAAAGGGATCCGAATCCATCCCTTCTATTGGCCAGGAGGGGACTTCATTCCAGTTCTCTGTAGCCCCATCCCATCTCTTTCCTGGAGAAAGCTGGAGGAGGCCTTGGAAAACACCATGTCCCTGTGGTCAACATGTCTAGGGGATAGAGTAGAAAATGTTTCTTTAATCACACAAAATTCCTAGCCCTTAACCCAGAAGATTCTGGAGTCTATATTCCTAATATGAACCAGGAGGAATCCCAAGGGCCCAATTCTGACTTTTCACTTTCTAAATCCTTTTGGGGAGACTTTTACCTAGTCACTGTTGCTTCATGGAACCATGTCCTCTGCCAGGACAGGCTTTTCCCTTTAGCACTTGTAGACTTCACCAAATACAGTGCTACAAAGAAAAAGAGAAACAAGCACAGAAAATGCCATTTGCATAGAAGCAGTGACTTCAAAGTCCTATGCCTCATTCTCCCATTCTCAACCAATATTTCCTTGAGAACAGAAGGAACACGCATACCCTCTTCCATCTCAACCTCTTCCTTCCTGCTTGCTTAGCTAAGCTTCACCTTCTTCACCTATCGGCTGCACCATCTCATCTTGGAGATGAATAGTAAGAATATGGGGACCCTCTTCTGAGAAGGGCTCAGGTTGCCAGCTCAGAGTGTCCCTTCACACACAGGTCCCATGCAGGCCACAAAACCACAGCCCTCGTCTTCTGTTAGTTTCATATTCTGCTCTTGGCCCCCAGGACTAAAGCAGATGAAGAAGGGCTAAATGTTGGCTTGTCCTGCTTGGCGCGCCCAGGTCTCAGCAGCGCTGTCAGGAAAGAAGCTTCACATTTACTATGTGAGCTGGGCACTGCCAGCTCATCCTGTTATTTCATCTTCACTCTCAGTCTGTGAGTCAAAACTGGCCAATTACTTATGGATTGTCTATACTGTCTAGGATAGCACAGATTACTAGGAGCTAAGTAAGTTTATGAACTGAGTGGGTCTGCTCACAAAGCTATTCTCTTTCTTTGAATTCAAACTTAGGTAGCAATATGTTAGCCTTACTCTTCCCAGGGTCAGCACACAGGGCACAGTCACACACACTGTGATCTGCCTAACTAAGGGCCCCATCATGGTGATTTGTGCTAATGGCACAGCCTGGAGCTATGTAGTGCCCCGCCTCCTGCTGCATCAGAAATAAATTCTGGCCAGATAATTCTTTGTTGGAAGTGGGCTAATAGCTGCCCCTGGGAATCCGGGCACGGTGGCTCATGCCTATAATCCCAGCACTTGGGAGGTTGAGACAGGAGGATTGCCGTGAATTCAAGGCTAGCCTGGGCTGCATAGTGAGTTCCAGGTCAGCCTAAATTATAGAATGAGACCCAATCAATCAATCAATCAATCAATCAATCAATTTTAAACAGCTACCCCAAACTCAATTTTCTAAGGATTCCACAACACTTTTATTTGACTTAGCAGAAACTCTAGACTTGCAAGTCATTGTCACTTATTAACTAATGTATGCACCTCATCTGCTTCCAGGTAGTCTATGGCAGTCAATTTATAACATCTACCTCAAAACCAGAAGGAGCCAAGCATTGCCTTCAGGGAGTTGAACCTGTAGTGCCAGAGACTGATCAGCTGCATGACGGGCTAAGGAGGTCTTCCCCCCAGCAAAAAAACCCAACCCAACCCAAACCAAACCAAACCAAACCAAAACAACAACAACAACAACAACAACAACAACAAAACAAAAACCACGAAAAAGAAGTCTGGATAGGCACCAGTCCTTTTAAAGTACATCTCTAGGACTTGGCAGTTATAGCCCAGGGACTCCAGGGGGAGGGGCCTGACTCTTCCCAGGTGTCTGACACATCCTACAGGCTAGCCTAGGGAAAGAGAGCTGTTAGCTGTCAGAATGAAATCCCCCAGGGAGTCTTCTAATCAGAAGAGAAGGGCCATGGCATAGGTGCCAGGAAGTGAAGCAGTGGGCGAATATGATGGTGTATCATTTCTGAAAGGAGAACATGAGGCGCCAGGCAGGGTTTTTAATATTCAGGTTGAAAAGGGTTTTAAATGCTCCTTGGCGTCCTTGACAATAATCTGCTTTAATTCAATTTGCTGTAAAAAGATAGCATTTTTGCTTTTTACATAGATGCATGAGAAAATGCCCCCCGCCCTTGTCTTAGCTAAGTGTCTTGGTTACATACACATCACACAGAGAAGGACCTTGGGCAGGACACTGGAGCTGCTGGCTCAGCAGTAGCTCCCTCCACATGGCTTTCCTGGTCACTGGACTCAGGTCTACTGTCTCCCCCGCCCCCACAAAGGTGCAGACTCATTATCTCCTGCTGGAAAATGGTACCCAAACCATGGCTGCGAGTTGCCTCCTGCTTTGTTTCTTCTGATACCTCTCAGGCACTGAGATAAAGAAGACTTCCGGACTTTCCGCTTTGTCACTAACATAGCTAAGCAATCCGCACTCAGTCACCTAGTCTCTGCTCATTTCCTGTTTCTAAATGCACAGCATTGATTTGCACATAGCACATGCTGCCTCCAAATAATTGATATATCTCCCCCCTTAGCATAGCCAATGAGATCGGATGAACAACTGGAATTTCAGCCACTCCATTGCTCTATCCCATGGAGAGTAAGAAAAAATTGCACATCTAGGAACAATATGTGCAAGTGTGGTCTCCTGGCAATTTGCAGCCAATTACAAGTGTACATTGCTTTGCACAATGGATGCGCTGCGGAAAAGGTTATATGCAAATCAAATTTTTGTAAATTGAATTATATTTAACATGTGCCAAGGGAATGGGCTATTTTAGGGACACCAAAGTTGAATTCATTCTGTGGGGCAGGGAACCCTTTGTAAAGTAAATTACCAACCTCCAATTCATACATTTTTTGATAAAATCAGTTTTTGTTACATTGGTTCTTTCTGAACCAGCTCCTACCTACAGTGTTGAGTGATAATAATAAGATATTCAGAGCCTTTTCTGAGTTCTAGAAATAAGAGAAAGAAGGTGAAAACTAACTGATTCTGTTCCCAAAGGGAAGAGAGAACAAGACAAGAGGGAGGCTTGCCAGCACTCCTTTGTGGACTTCCCCATAGTGCTATAGCTTTTGATCTAAGTGCACTTGACTCACCTCAGCCAGAGCTCTCCATGCCCCTGCTATGTCATGCTAATCTGGAATTGTAGGCTTCCCGACTGATGATGTTATAAAATAAGTCAGCCTAACCAGGAACCTGTTAACCTTTAGATACTCTCAACACAGGGCCTGTGGCCTATCTGCTCTGTAAGGGCCTCTACAAATGTCTGGGACCTGAAAGAATACAAAAGAACAGTGCAAATAAAAAATTAACAAATACTGAAGTAAAGAACTACAAAACGTAACACTGTGCCACCTTCATTAATTGTTAACTTTGGTAGTCATAAAAATTTAATTGCCTAGGGGGCTGGAGAGATGACTCAGAGGTTAAGAACACTGACTGTTCTTGCAGAAGACCTGGGTTCAATTCCCAGCATCCATATGGTGGCTAACAACTGTCTGTAACTTCAGTTCCAGGGGATCCAAGGCACTCTTCTGACCTCCATGGGCATTGCATAACACAGGTGCACTTACATACATGCAGGCAATATACTCATACACATAAAATTAAAAATCAAGTAAAATATTTTTAAAAATTAATTGCCTAAGAATTAGAAAGAAAGAAACAGAACCACCATTATTCATGGTGGCTTGTAATTATCGACATAAAAAATCCAAGGGAATCTATACACAAACTATACTGGTTAACAGATGCTGGGTTATCCTGAGGTAGCAGTTAACTCTAAGTTGTCAGTGACTTCACAGAAGGGGGAGTATTTCATTTTTGTGTATAAGTTTTGAGTGACTCTACTATTCATCAGTTCAGCTCTGCCACCTTGACAGGGGGTATCCACGTGTGTTTTAGAAAATCATGCAGGAACTTTCCATTGACTAAACCTAGAAGTTATATCATCACTTCCATTCCCATTTCATGAGTTGCAGCTAGTTACATGTACCTGAGAAGTGTAGCTTTTTGTATGTTTAGAAAGCCTTGACCATGTCTACCATTTATACTACTAAAATATATAAGAATGGGCTGGGCGTGGTGGCGCACGCCTTTAATCCCAGCACTCGGGAGGCAGAGGCAG